>NW_020837954.1:182794-746219 GCF_003676395.1 Aethalodelphis obliquidens
GAGAGGCCCGCGTACCGCAAAAAAAACAAAAAAACAATTTGAGTCTTAAAAGGAAACAGGCTAATTCACAGCAATGGATGAATGATGGAGACTAAAATAAAGACACTTCCAAAAGGCTCTCCTGAAGTTGGCCCTTCACCAGCCCCGTCCTGATACGCTCCCAGCGCATGCAGCACATCCTTGTCAAGCCCTGCTCTGTATCAGGCACGACCTGGGCACCAGAGTCTCTCAGACGTGCAGTCTCCCTTCCCCACCACAGGCACTCGGGCAGCCAGGGCCCTCTGTGTCAGAAGTGGGGAGATGTCTGCTCCATCGGAAGCCAGGGTGCTCCCCTGGGTGTGACCAGGCCTTTTCTTATTTGGAAGACATGTTAGGGCACCTCTAAAGGCCAGACTGGACCACAGAATGACAGGGAAGAAGGATGCTGTGTCCAAGGACATGAGCTGTCCGGAGAGGCAGCTCTGCCAGGCTGTGCCCAGGGGTTTGTGTGCAGACTTCCTGGACACCTGCATCACCGTGGGACCGCAAGCCACAGTAGTAAGTGGCACTGTCTTCAGGCCTCACTGAGGAGATCACCAAGTGGAAGGTTTTGTGGGTCAGGCTGTGCTGCACGGAAAATCTACCCCGAGCAAGATCCGCATCGTGGGATTTAATGTTATTCCTGTGCAGGACAAACTAGAAGGAACGATCTGGTCTTATTTGGTACCAGTATAAGTCTGGATCTAAGTATGTGGTTTGGAAAATGCATTGTAGTGTCACCTCACTGCCACTCACCAGTATCTGCTCCTGGGAAATCTGGGTCACTTGGTTACACAGCACGTCCTTGTCTGTGAAGAGAAAAAAATAATAAAACAGTAAAGTCTTACACTCCGCAGGCACTGGGTCCAGCACAGGCCCATCCGGAGGGAACCCAATGGGCAGAGGCAGGGGAAAGACACAGAGATGAAAATTAAAGGCAGAAAATAACTGGAAAATCCAGTGTGACTGAGAAAGAGCCCAAGCCTTGGAAAGTAAGAAAAAGGGAAACGGGTGATAGAACGAGCAGGACATAACAATGAGTGTACTTAACAGAAAAACAAAAGGCTGAAGCCCACAAGAAGAATCATCTTCTTTTCATATCAGGGAGGAGGATATAGAATAAAACTGGGCTCCTTAAATCTCTGAGACCGTCTCAGTGCTTCTGAAGGGAAGGAGATGGGAGGGAAGTGAGGGGAGCAGGGCAGCCCTGACGGTCACGTGACTGAATTAGCTGTAATTCTCTGGGGCGCATGCTTCCAACCCAGGAAAAGTTGTTGTTATTGTTTTTGTGGTCCTCAATCCATCCTGTACTAATCTTTTTGTAAAACACAATGAAAATGAATTAGTTTTTAAAAAAGAAAGAGAGACTGTAAGTCCAATGATCACATACTTCGATATCAAATTGCCCTAAAAGTGGCCTATCCTCCATTTCCGCATCCTCTGGTCACAGACCGGGTACCAGTCCAGGATCGCACTTTGAGTAGCACTGTCACACAGCACTAGCACAGCTGCACACACCTGGAGTACTCTATACATGAGATAAATGAATGAGGACCTTAACCTAGTCTTACATATTTGTGTAAAAAGAAAAAGGAGAGGGTTGGATGAGGTCATTTCTAAAATCTGCCCTAGCCCTGAATTCTAGAACTCTTTTATTTTTGTTGTTGTTGTTGTTATGTTTTTTGGGTTTTTTTAATATAATTTTTAAATGTTGCACTCCACTGACAGTTACTACAAAATATTGAACTCTTCTATTTCTCATGCTTGAGGGAGTGCTGTGGTCCTGAGAACGCTCACTGCACTTCCCACAGCTTGATTTCCATCTCTCCCTCTGCAGCATACACTTGGCTCCAGTTGGAAACTTCTCCCCCCCGGAAGCAGACCTTCCCAGTGGGTGAACTGCCGTGAGTGGGTTACAGGCTCGCTGAGACAGTGCTCACAGTGGACACTGGGACCTGGGGTGGCTGGAGCCCCGGAGGCCAGCCCCTCCCGGCTACATCTCAATACAAATATTGTCTTCTGGGTAAGCCAAGACATGACAACTACTGGGAAGCACTGCCCTAAAAAATAGAAGGCCAAGTGGCTCCCCCAAACCTAGGAGTGTTTCTAGGAGTACTTCCGGAGTTCCTTTGTTTCCCTGGTCCCTCACCTCCAATTCATCAGGAAGGCCTGTCAGTTGCACCATGAAGTGTGTCTCCAGTGCATCCACTTCTCTCCACCGCCACTCCCACCACCTCCCACCAACACCACCATCTCGTCAGGACCACGGCAATAACGCCCCTTGTCAGGTCCCCTTGCTTCTGCTCTTGCCCCTGGACCATCTCCTCTGCAGGTCTTTATAAAATGTAAATCTCATGATGCCAGCAGGGCCTCCCTTCCTGGACCTGTGACCCACTGCACATGGTGGGATCTCTGCCCTCTGTCCAATCTCCCTGCACGTCCTCTCCTGCCTCTGTCACTCCCCTTCAGCAGCTGTGGCCTTCCTCTGCTCCTCTACCTGCCTCCCTCTTCTAGGTCCCTGAAACTCTGCTTCCAGGTTTTCACAAATCTCAGCTCAAAGAGGCTTTCCCTGGCAAGTAAATTAGTCACTCACCTGGGCACCCAGAGTCACCCTCGATTTCACCTCTTATTTTCCCTCACATCACTATTTGTCATCATCAGGTTTCTACACGTTTATTATTTGTCTTTCCCTTCTCACCCCATATACACATACATATACACCATCATGTAAGCTGCATGAAGGCAGGGCCTTGCTTATCTGTTCACTGATCCGTCCCAGCCCCTAGGACTGTGTCTGCCACGTAATTGACAACCAACAAATATTTGTGAACAAAGAATATAACTTTGTCCACTTAAAAACTCACCAATGGCATGGATAAGTTTGCCAAATTTGTTTTAAATTTTTTTTATCAAAGTATAGTTGATTTACAGTGTTGTGTTAGTTTCTGGTGTGCAACATAGTGATTCAGTTTTATATATATATATATTCTTTTTCATATTCTTTTCCATTATGCATTATTACAGTGTACTGAATATCGTTCCCTGTGCTATATACAGTATTACCTTGTTGTTTATCTATTTTATATATAGTGGTTTGTATCTGCTAATCCCAACTCCTAATTTATCCCTCCCCCAACCCCTTTCCCCTTTGGTAACCATAAATTTGTTTTTTATGTCTGTGAATCTGTTTCTCTTTCATAAATAAGTTTACTTTTGTCATTTTTTAGATTCCACATTTAAGTGATATCACATGATATTTGTCTTTTTCTGACTTACTTCACTTAGTATGATAATCTCTAGGTCTATCAATGTTGCTGCAAATGGCATTATTTCATTCTTTTTTATGATTGAGTAGTATTCCATTTTATATATATATATATATATATATATATATATACATATATATATACACACACACACACACATATATATCACATCTTCTTTATCCATTTTCTGTTGATGGACATTAAGGTTGCTTCCATGTCTTGCCTATTGTAAATAGTAAGGTTGCCAGATTCAGTGAATAAAAACACAGGACACCCAGTTAAGTTTCCATTTCAAATGAAAAACAAAAAAACTTTTAAGTAATAATTGGGACTTGCCATATTTAGGATATATTTACTCTAAAAAGGTATTCGTTGTTTATCCGAAATTCAAATTTCACTGGAAATTTTGCATTTTATCTGGTAGCCCTTGTCGTGAAGATTAGCAAAAGTGCACACCAGGAAGTCTGCAGCCCGTGTGAGCATCCCCAGGCCCTCGGCTGTGAAAGAGGCAGGGTCAGCAACGGGGCTGCTCTCTCTGATCAGCTGCTGCCAGGCCTGCACTGCCCCCTGCAGGCAGGTGTCCCCTCTCAAAGGCACCAGCCCCTCTGCTGGGGAGAAGGCCACTTCAGAACTTCCCACTCTCAGATATTTCACGGGCTCTAGCAGCCCCCAGTCAGTCTCTGGGAGTCTGTCCTTGTTCTAAAGGTGTTGCCAGGCATGATATTCATGAGAGCTGAGTGTTGCCTTCCTGATCTAGGCAGTATAACAGTTAACAAATTAAACTGCTGCTCCTCTTCTGATGGCCCAACCTCAGTTACATCTGCCCATACCCGAGAACAGAGGAAAGGGCTTCAAAACCCTCACTCAGAGGGACAAGCCCTCTCCCCAATCCTTCACATGGAGATCTCCTTGCGTGGCACATCATGAAACTCCCAACCATGATGTCCTTCCAACACTCCTTGAAAGGCATCCCTTCAGGAAGGGCACTTCTCAGAACAGCAGTGCAGTGTCATGGTTAAGGAGTGGGGTTCCGGATCCAGACTGCTTGGGTTCCTATCAGCTCCAGCATGTACTTGCTGTGTGACCCCAAACACGACCTAACCCCTCCAAGCCTCACTTTCTCCATCTGTAAAATGAAGATGATAATAATAATACCTTTTTCACAGGACTGTTGGATAATTAAATGAAATAACACATGCAATACACCCAGCAAATGATCTAAGAACGCTAGGCATTGCTGTTGCTATTGTCATTTATATGAAATAGACTGATGAATAAATTTCCTAAGAACTTGAGTCTCATCAAAGACGTTCAGAAATAAGATGCTGAGTAAATCTAAAATATAAAGTTGTGAAATCTGGCAAAAAAAAAAACCCAAACCATGTTGTACCAATCGATGGCAAAAAAAAAGTGACTCACATCTTTCATTTGCTGTCATTGCTGTAAGTGTGTCATAGAGCTCTGCACTCTTCCGAGACCTGAGCCAGCTGTGCTCATCCCAAACCCCTAAGAGCACTAGGAACATGGGAAATGAGCCTGCTAGCCCACTGTCCTATGTCTTCCAAAGGTTTCAACAGGCTTGTTCATGGGAGACCACAATGTACAAGAGAGTGACCGCCAAAGTTTAGGGCTAAGAGAGACTCAAGATTTAATGACCTATTACAGATGTATTGTCCTTGAACTTCCCTACCCCATCTCCCTTAAACCTATTGATGTCTGCATCTCAGCAGTTTCCGCAGTCAGTGAGCGCCCTGGGCTGACTTTCATTAGCCCAAAACCACCACTCAACAGAGGCTTTCAGAGGCTTCCGGGAAGATGGCGGAAGAGTAAGACGCGGAGATCACCTTCCTCCCCACAGATACACCAGAAATACATCTACACGTGGAACAACTCCTACAGAACACCTACTGAACGCTAGCAGAAGACCTCAGACCTCCCAAAAGGCAAAAAAAACCCCACATACATGGGTAGGGCAAAAGAAAAAATAATAAACAGAGACAAAAGGATAGGGACGGGGCCTGCACCAGTGGGAGGGAGCCGTGAAGGAGGAAACGTTTCCACACACTAGGAAGCCCCTTCGCGGGCGGAGACTGCGGGTGGCGGAGGGGGAAAGCTTCGGAGCCACGGAGGAGAGCACAGCACAGCACAGCACAGCACAGCAACAGGGGTGCGGAGGGAAAAGCGGAGAGATTCCCGCACAGGGGGTCAGGGCCGACCGGCACTCACCAGGCCGAGAGGTTTGTCTGCTCACCCGCCTGGGCGGGCGGGGCTGGGAGCTGAGGCTCGGGCTTCGGTCGGAGCGCCGGGAGAGGACTGGGGTTGGCGGGGTGAACACAGCCTGCAGGGGGTTAGTGCGCCACGGCTAGCCGGGAGGGAGTCCGGGGAAAAGTCTGGACCTGCCGAAGAGGCAAGAGACTTTTTCTTCTCTCTTTGTTTCCTGGTGCGCGAGGAGAGGGGATTACGAGCGCTGCTTAAAGGAGCTCCAGAGACGGGCGCGAGCCGCGGCTAAAAGCGCAGACCCCAGAGACGGGCAGGAGACGCTAAGGCTGCTGCTGCCGCCACCAAGAAGCCTGTGTGCGAGCACAGGTCACTATCCACACCTCCCCTCCTGGGAGCCTGTGCAGCCCGCCACTGCCAGGATCCCGGGATCCAGGGACAACTCCCCCGGAAGAACGCACGGCGCGCCTCAGGCTGGTGCAACGTCACGGCGGCCTCTGCCGCCACATGCTCGCCCCGCCCTCCGTGCCCCTCCCTCCCGCCGGCCTGAGTGAGCCGGAGCCCTCGAATCAGCGGCTCCTTTAACCCCGTCTTGTCTGAGCGAAGAACAGACGCCCTCCAACGACCTACACGCAGAGGCGGGGCCAAATCCAAAGCTGAGCCCCTGGGAGCTGTGAGAACACAGAAGAGAAAGGGAAATGTCTCCCAGAAGCCTCAGAAGCAGCGGATTAAAGCTCCACAATCAACTTGATGTACCCTGCATCTGTGGAATACATGAATAGACAACGAATCGTCCCACATTAAGGAGGTGGACTTTGAGAGCAAGATTTATGATTTTTTTCCCCTTTTCCTCTTTTTATGAGTGTGTATGTGTATGCTTCTGTGTGAGATTTTGTCTGTATAGCTTTGCTTCCACCATTTGTCCTAGGGTTCTATCTCTCTGTTATTTTCTTTTTAATTTTTTTCTTAATAATTATTTTTTATTGTAATAATTTTATTTTACTTTATCTTCTTTTTTCTTTCTTTCTTTCTTTCTTTCCTTCCTTCCTTCCTTCCTTCCTTCCTTCCTTCCCTCACTTAGACAACAAATCATCCCAAATTGAGGAGATGGACTTTGAGAGCAAGATTTATGATTTTTTCCCCTTTTCCTCTTTTTGTGAGTATGTATGTGTATGCTTCTGTGTGAGATTTTGTCTGTATAGCTTAGCTTCCACCATTTGTCCTAGGGTTCTATCCGTCCTTTTTTTTTTCTTTTTTTTTCTCTTAATAATTATTTTTTTATTTTAATACCTTTATTATATTATATCTTACTTTATTTTATTTTATCTTCTTTCTTTCTTTTTTCCCTCCTTCCCTCCTTCCTTCCTTCCTTCCTCCCTCCCTCCCTCCCTCCTTTCTTTCTTTCTACTTATACTAATTCTTTCTTTCTACTTTTTCTCCCTTTTATTCTGAGCCGTGTGGATGAAAGGCTCTTGGTGCTACAGCCAGGAGTCAGTGCTGTGCCTCTGAGGTGGGAGAGCCAACTTCAGGACACTGGTCCACAAGAGACCTCCCAGCTCCACATAATATCAAATGGCAAAAATCTCCCAGAGATCTCCATCTCAACACTAGCACCCAGCTTCACTCAACGACCAGCAAGCTACAGTGCTGGACATCCTGTGCCAAACAACTAGCAGGACAGGAACACAATCCCACCCATTAGCAGAGAGGCTGCCTAAAATCATAATAAGTCCACAGTCACCCCAAAACACACCACCAGACATGGACCTGCCCACCAGAAAGACAAGATCCAGCCTCATCCCCCAGAACACAGGCACTAGTCCCCTCCACCCGGAAGCCTACACAATCCACTGAACCAACCTTAGCCACTGAGGACAGACACCAAAAACAATGGGAACTACGAACCTGAAGCCTGCAAAAAGGAGACCCCAAACACAGTAAGATAAGCAAACTGAGAATACAGAAAAACAGCAGATGAAGAAGCAAGATAAAACCCCACCACACCTAACAAATGAAGAGGAAATAGGCAGTCTACCTGAAAAAGAATTCAGAATAATGATAGCAAAGACGATCCAAAATCTTGAAAATAGAATAGACAAAATGCAAGAAACATTTAACAAGGACCTAGAAGAGCTAAAGATGAAGCAAACAATGATGAACAGCACAATAAATGAAATTTAAAATACTCTATTTGGGATCAATAGCAGAATAACTGAGGCAGAAGAATGGATAAGTGACCTGGAAGATAAAATATTGGAAATAACTACTGCAGAGCAGAATAAAGAAAAAAGAATGAAAAGAACTGAGGACAGTCTCAGAGACCTCTGGGACAACATTAAACGCACCAACATTCAAATAATAGGGGTTCCAGAAGAAGAAGAGAAAAAGAAAGGGACTGAGAAAATATTTGAAGAGATTATACTTGAAAACTTCCCTAATATGGGAAAGGAAATAGTTAATCAAGTCCAGGAAGCACAGAGAGTCCCATACAGGATAAATCCAAGGAGAAATGCACCAAGACACATATTAACCAAACTGTCAAAAATTAAATACAAAGAAAACATATTAAAAGCAGCAAGGGAAAAACAACAAATAACACACAAGGGAATCCCCATAAGGTTAAAAGCTGATCTTTCAGCAGAAACTCTGCAAGCCAGAAGGGACTGGCAGGACATATTTAAAGTGACAAAGGAGAAAATCCTGCAACCAAGATTACTCTACCCAGCAAGAATCTCATTCACATTTGATAGAGAAATTAAAACCTTTACAGACAAGCAAAAGCTGAGAGAGTTCAGCACCATCAAACCAGCTTTACAACAACTGCTAAAGGAACTTCTCTAGGCAAGAAACACAAGAGAAGAAAAAGACCTACAATAACAAACCCAAAACAATTAAGAAAATGGGAATAGGAACATACATATCGATAATTACTTTAAATGTAAATGGACTAAATGCTCCCACCAAAAGACACAGATTGGCTGAATGGATACAAAAACAAGACCCATATATTTGCTGTCTACAAGAGACCCACTTCAGACCTAGAGACACATACAGACTGAAAGTAAGGGGATGGAAAAAGATATTTCATGCAAATGGAAACCAAAAGAAAGTGGGAGTAGCAATTCTCATATCAGACAAAATAGACTTTAAAATAAAGACTATTAGAAGAGATAAGAAGGACACTACATAATGATCAAGGGATCGATCCAAGAAGAAGATATAACAATTGTAAATATTTATGCACCCAACATAGGAGCACCTTAACACATAAGGCAAATACTAACAGCCATAAAAGGGGAAATCGACAGTAACACATTCATACTAGGAGACTTTAACACCCCACTTTCACCAATGGACAGATCATGCAAGATGAAAATAAATAAGGAAACACAAACTTTAAATGATACATTAAACAAGATGGACTTAATTAATATTTATAGGACATTCCATCGAAAAACAACAGAATACACATTTTTCTCAAGTGCTCATGGAACATTCTCCAGGATAGATCATATCTTGGGTCACAAATCAAGCCTTGGTAAATTTAAGAAAATTGAAATTGTATCAAGTATCTTTTCTGACCACAATGCTATGAGACTAGATATCAATTATAGGAAAAGATCTGTAAAAAATACAAACACATGGAGGCTAAACAATACACTGCTTAATAACAAAGTGATCACTGAAGAAATCAAAGAGAAAATAAAAAAATACCTAGAAACAAATGACAATGGAGAAACGATGATGCAAAATCTATGGGGTGCAGCAAAAGCAATTCTAAGAGGGAAGTTTATAGCAATACATTCCCACCTTAAGAAACAGGAAACATGTCGAATAAACAACCTAACCTTGCACCTAAAGCAATTAGAGGAAGAAGAACAAAAAAATCCCAAAGTTAGCAGAAGGAAAGAAATCATAAAAATCAAATCAGAAATAAATGAAAAAGAAATGAAGGAAATGATAGCAAAGATCAATAAAACCAAAAGCTGGTTCTTTGAGAAGATAAACAAAATTGATAAACCATTAGCCAGACTCATCAAGAAAAAAAGGGAGAAGACTCAATAGATTTAGAAATGAAAAAGGAGAAGTAACTATTGACACTACAGAAATACAAAAGGTCATGAGAGATTACTACAAGGAACTCTATGCCAATAAAATGGACAACCTGGAAGAAATGGACAAATTCTTAGAAATGCACAACCTGCCAAGACTGAATCAGGAAGAAATAGAAAATATGAACAGACCAATCACAAGCACTGAAATTGACACTGTGATTAAAAATCTTCCAACAAACAAAAGCCCAGGACCAGATGGCTTCACAGGCGAATTCTATCAAACATTTACAGAAGAGCTAACACCTATCCTTCTCAAACTCTTCCAAGATACAGCAGAGGTAGGAACACTCCCAAACTCATTCTACGAGGCCACCATCACCCTGATACCAAAACTAGACAAGGATGTCACAAAGATAGAAAACTATAGTCCCATATCACTGATGAACATAGATGCAAAAATCCTCAATAAAATACTAGCAAACAGAATCCAACAGCACATTAAACGGATCATACATCATGATCAAGTGGGGTTTATTCCAGGAATGCAAGGATTCTTCAATATATGCAAATCAATCAACGTGATACACCATATCAATAAATTGAAGGAGAAAAACCATATGATCATCTCAATAGATGCAGAAAAAGCTTTCGACAAAATTCAACACCCATTTATGATAGAAACCCTGCAGAAAGTAGGCATAGAGGGAACTTTCCTCAACATAATAAAGGCCATATATGACAAACCCACAGCCAACATCATCCTCAATGGTGAAAAACTGAAAGCATTTCCACTAAGATCGGGAACAAGACAAGGTTGCCCACTCTCACCACTCTTATTCAACATAGTTTTGGAAGTTTTAGCCACAGCAATCAGAGAAGAAAAGGAAATAAAAGGAATCCAAATCAGAAAAGAAGAAGTAAAGCTGTCACTGTTTGCAGATGACATGATACTATACATAGAGAATCCTAAAGATGCTACCAGAAAACTACTAGAGCTAATCAATGAATTTGGTAAAGTAGCAGGATACAAAATTAATGCACAGAAATCTCTGGCATTCTTATACAGTAATGATGAAAAATCTGAAAGTGAAATCAAGAACACACTCCCATTTACCATTGCAACAAAAAGAATAAAATATCTAGGAATAAACTTACCTAAGGAGACAAAAGACCTGTATGCAGAAAATTATAAGATACTGATGAAAGAAATTAAAGATGATACAAATAGATGGAGAGATATACCATGTTCTTGGATTGGAAGAATCAACATTGTGAAAATGACTCTACTACCCAAAGCAATCTACAGATTCAATGCAATCCCTATCAAACTACCACTGGCATTTTTCACAGAACTAGAACAAAAAATTTCACAATTTGTATGGAAACACAAAAGACCCCGAATAGCCAAAGCAATCTTGAGAACAAAAAACGGAGCTGGAGGAATCAGGCTCCCTGACTTCAGACTATACTACAAAGCTACAGTAATCAAGACAGTATGGTACTGGCACAAAAACAGAAAGATAGATCAATGGAACAGGATAGAAAAGCCAGAGATAAACCCATGCACATATGGTCACCTTATCTTTGAAAAAGGAGGCAGGAATGTACAGTGGAGAAAGGACAGCCTCTTCAATAAGTGGTGCTGGGAAAGCTGGACAGGTACATGTAAAAGTATGAGATTAGATCACTCCCTAACACCATACACAAAAATAAGCTCAAAGTGGATTAAAGACCTAAATGTAAGGCCAGAAACTATCAAACTCTTAGAGGAAAACATAGGTAGAACACTCTATGACATAAATCACAGCAAGATCCTTTTTGAACCACCTCCTACAGAAATGGAAAGAAAATCAAAAATAAACAAATGGGACCTAATGAAACTTAAAAGCTTTTGCACAGCAAAGGAAACCATAAACAAGACCAAAAGACAACCCTCAGAATGGGAGAAAATATTTGCAAATGAAGCAACTGACAAAGGATTAATCTCCAAAATTTATAAGCAGCTCATGCAGCTCAGTAACAAAAAAACAACCCAATCCAAAAATGGGCAGAAGACCTAAATAGACATTTCTCCAAAGAAGATGTACAGACTGCCAACAAATACATGAAAGAATGCTTAACATCATTAATCATTAGAGAAATGCAAATCAAAACTACAATGAGATATCATCTCACACCAGTCAGAATGGCCATCATCAAAAAATCTAGAAACAATAAATGTTGGAGAGGGTGTGGAGAAAAGGGAACCCTCTTGCACTGTTGGTGGGAATGTAAATTGATACAGCCACTGTGGAGAACAGTATGGAGGTTCCTTTAAAACTACAAATAGAACTACCATATGACCCAGCAATCCCAGTACTGGGCATATACCCTGAGAAAACCATAATTCAAAAAGAGTCATGCACCAGAATGGTCACTGCAGCTCTGTTTACAATAGCCCAGAGATGGAAATAACCTAAGTGTCCATCATTGGATGAATGGATAAAGAAGATGTGGCACATATATACAATGGAATATTACACAGCCATAAAAAGAAACGAAATTGAACTGTTTGTAATGAGGTGGATAGACCTATAGACTGTCATACAGAGTGAATAAGTCAGAAAGAGAAAGACAAATACCATATGCTAACACATATATATGGAATTAAAAAAAAAGTGTCATGAAGAACCTAGGGGTAAGACATGAATAAAGACTCAGACCTACTAGAGAATGGAGTTGAGGATATGGGAAGGGGGAAGGGTAAGCTGTGACAAAGCGAGAGACAGGCATCGACATATATACACTACCAAACGTAAGGTAGATAGCTAGTGGGAAGCAGCTGCATAGCACAGGGAGGTCAGCTCGGTGCTTTGTGACCGCCTGGAGGGGTGGGATAGGGAGGGTGGGAGGGAGGGAGACGCAAGAGGGAAGAGATATGGGAACATATGTATATGTATAACTGATTCACTTTGTTATAATGCAGAAACTAACACACCATTTTAAAGCAATTATACTCCAATAAAGATGTTAAAAAATTTTTAAATAAATAAAAGTTTAAAATAAATAAACAGAGGCCTTCAGGCCTGGCGGGGTCCCAGGGATTTGGTAAACAAGCCACTCTTGTCCCAGGCTTGGACCTTGATCACTATTATCACTCAAAAAAAGGGACTTTTCTCCCAGTTTCTTCTGAGGCGGGCAGCTTTGTTTCTGACCTTACAGCGCCCTCTGCTGTTCTAATTAGCCCATCTCCATAAATGGGTCATACTAGAGGTTGGCAGAAAATAGGTCAGGGGAAGAAAATATTCTTTGTTCCGAACTTAAGTCAAAGTTGCTGCTTCTGTTCCCCGATCCCCTTTCAGCCCTGACACTGGCAGGTGCTGCTCTGTTGGCCCAAAGGCCCCATCCTCCCCAGTCACTCAGAGTACTGTCTTCGAGGACATGAGATAGCACCCAACAAGGGTTGATGGGCATTTCCTTGTCAAACAAAAGCCTACTGCAATAGTAAAGGACACAGGGAAATGTCTTTGGATGGATATAGACAAACATATCTCTTTTTTATGAAAGAATAGAAATGTGATTAAAAGGAAAAGCTTAGAAATATCTGAATGTGTGACAACGGGAGTGAGTGGTCTAGAGAAAGCATTTCCGCATCACTTTCTTCCTGTGTCACATTCCATTCCAGGACCCCCGGGACAGACCTGGGTCGATCGATAAGAAGAAGCATGCCAGGGAGGGACCAAGGTCCAGTAGATGTCTTCCACCCCCAGGACCTCTGTTTGGGGGAAAAATCTTGCTGAAGGCTCTTTAGGCAAGAGTAAGCCACGAAGAACGCTACCTCGGTTTGTTTCCCAAAGCCTGCGTTCGAAAGCAAGCTGTGAGGGCAGAGAGATACTCCATGGTTTTACTGTTGCCACCTCTGGAGCAGCCTATGGAAGGAACAGTCTTGGTCCAGCCAGGTGAGTGATACCTTTCATGATGGGGCTGTGTGGGACCTGGCCTGACCCTTGCCAACCAGATTTCTCAAGTCATCAGCAGGATCTTCTCTCCATTTATTCCCCAGGCATGAGGGCAAACAGGTTATATCTCAATTACCAAGGGCTAGCAGTTGGTAGTAGCTATCTGGAGCACAGTGTTAAGAAGGATTGTGAACTATATGTAAAATAGATAAACAGCAAGGATTTACTGTATAGCAGAGGGAAATATATTATAATAACCTATAATGAAAAAATCAGAAATATATATATATACAGAGAGAGAACTGAATCACTTTGCTGTATACCTGAAACTAACACAATATTGTAAATCAACTATACTTCAATTAAGAAAAAGAACTGAGGCCACATCTAGACTCAGAGGAGAGGTGTGATGTGTCTATTAGCAATATCTGCCACAGATTTTTTTCTTTTTGCGGTACGCGGGCCTCTCACTGTTGTGGCCTCTCCCGTTGCGGAGCACAGGCTCCGGACGCGCAGGCTCAGCGGCCATGGCTCACGGGCCCAGCCGCTCCGTGGCATGTGGGATCTTCCCGGACCGGGGCACGAGCCCGCGTCCCCTGCATCGGCAGGCGGACTCTCAACCACTGCGCCACCAGGGAAGCCCAGCCACAGATATTTTTGACACCACTTTGTGTGTGCCAAGACCCCTGCTCTAGATGTCAGTCCTGTAATGAGTCCTGCAGAGAAAGACTAATCAGAGCCAACTCTCTGTTTGGTTATCCTTTTGGTAAAGGACAAATTTCTAAATCTCTATCTTTCCCTTGGCTTCCCTGAGACCTCACAGGCCATTTCCCCCACTATCAATTGCTGTGGCCTGCAGCCTAAGAAATAAAATTTTGAAAATGAATTAAGATGTTCTATACCGCTCTTTAAAATTTTAAACACTGCACTGAAACCAAACATTTCCCTTGTGTGGCTTATTCACTGCTTAACAGAGATAATCATACCTGGGCTGGCCAGGAGAGCCACTAAGGATGGGGACTACCCAGGGAAGATCCCTGTTCTCCTGAGTCACAGGAAGGAAGAAGGCAGGATTGGGACTTAGGTTTTCTGAGTTCTAGCCTCAGCTCTGCCTCTATCTACTGGCATGGGCTTGAGCAACTTTACCCCTCAGGGCCTGGGCTTCTTCATCTTTAAACTGAGGACATTGGCCCCAGCAGCTGCTAAGTTCCCTTCCAGGTCTTGCATTCTAGGATGCTAATGTTTGAAGCTGCAGATCTATCCTGAGAGAGTTATGGGTTTATATTCCCCTCTGCATGTTGCTTGAACTCCTCATTGCCCAGCAAGGGGAAAAAGCAAAGCACAATTCTTCAGTGGGAGGTAGCATCATTTCTTGATGAAATGTGTGTGACTCATCAGAGCCTGGAGGTTTGTGCCCAGACGCCAACTTGGAATCCAGTTATTATTGCATCTGGGAGAGAGAAAGTGCTGAAAACAGCCTTTGGGGAGAAAAACAAAACAAAACAAAAAAAACATTATTTTGGCAAAAAAAGAAGAAGAAGAAGTCGTCTCTGCATAGTGTGATAACATTTCGATATCTTATTTATCATCTTCATCCCTGAAATCTACTCTGCCCCCTCCTACCTCTGCCCTGACAGAGGGAAGGAGGGCAGACCTTTCCCAGGAAAGATAGGGTACCTGTGGCAGAGAGCTGTCTCCGACTAGTGAGGAAGGAGAACAAAGTTGATGCCACATCCCTTTCAACCATGCTGATGCTTCTGTTTTTTGTAAAGGTGTTCACTCCTGTGGGAATTGGGTTAACAGGAAACTGACATTTGGAGCCAAGACTAGAGGAATCTTGAAACTCAGTAAGTAATATCTGGCAGAATTATTTTTTTTTCATCTGAAAATTGTCAGAGAGTTATTCAAGGGTTCCTTAAGGAATAGGAACAAAAGATTAATGTTTACTACAATTCAATTCAATTTAACAAATATTTATTAAGTGCCCACAGTTTTTCCCAGGGATCATCTGGGCCAGCTTCTGAGGAGATGGTATCATTGCCCTAAGGCAGGAGGGGTTTTGTCAACGGATGAACAACGACAGCAGATTTACCTTTGAGACCCAGACACAGTTAGCTGTGGCCCTGAGTAAGTAGCTTAGCTTCAGGGGAGAAAGAAATGTACACAGCAGCATGGATAATCTAATACACAAGATAATCAAAAATGTTATTTTATGATTGGCTTTAGCACATATTTCATTATTTTGTAGGGCAGGTTTCTCTTCCCAACTGTAAATTTTCTTGATCTATTAAGTCTATGGAGGGAGAGCTTTTCAAGAATCAATCATACATTTCTGAAATTACGCTCGCCGTCAACATAGGAAGAAGTGGTACTTTTTGTCTTTCCAATAATGAAAAAGGGGGGCTGGCATCCCTCCTATACTTGATGCCCACGGGGGTCTCCTTTCCTTTTGTAGGTCAAAACTAACGATGAACCACCAGGCAGTTATGGTTTTTATTGATCTGTACAACAGGGTGGGCAATAAGAAATTGCCTGCGAGATATTCAGGATACAGGGGTCTCAGCTGCCCAGGAAGCCAGGAAAGAACTTTGGACGACCCGCCCCCCCCATCATGGTTGGTCCTGCTTTGCTTATGGCCTGAGTCCTGGGCTGCATTCGTAAGAGAGGGGCAACCCTAAGTGACCTTGCTCATGAAGCTGGCCCCCACTGTGCCCCTAATCACACTAGAGACAGGCTGCATCAGAGAAGGGGAAGTCACAGCCCAGCACTAAGAGGGACTTTTGGTAAAGGGCCCAGGCACTGTGTGAAGAGCACTGAGAAACCCACTTTTGGGAAGGGGACTCAGTTAATTGTAAACCTGGGTGAGTACCTCCATTTCAGACATAGTGTTAACAAAACCCCCTCAGCATCTAACATCTAGCAACCAGAGAGCTGACACCTTTGGCTAGATGATGAATTCCCTTATCCGTTGGGAAAAGACTAAGTATCAAATCACTTTTCCTGTGGGTAAGCAAGAGCCTGTAGTTTATGTAAAGGCTTCAGCTCCTGCGGGAAGGAAGGAAACAGGAAATTTACACTCGGAACCAGGACTCAAGTGAGAGTGAAACTTAGTAAGTACTAGCTTTAAACCAAAGGTGTCAGTTTATTTGGTTTGGTTTTTGAATTATCTGGAAGCTCCAAAGAAAGAACACTTCTCCCTGAGGATTTGGTTCCAAAATTTGGACTTCAAACGTCTAAAAAGATCTAATGTTAAGGCAGACGGTAGGCTTGGAAATCTTTATTTCCCTGTATAATAAGTAGAGACCTACTTTTCTATTCTTTGCTTATTTGTTTTATTTTGTTTAGGAAATAGGGAGGAAGACTAGACGCGCTGAGGGAAAAAAATACATTTGCACAGCATTTTTGGATAGATTAGGTCCAGAGAATCAAATCAAAGCCTAACAGCTCAGAGAGTCCATAAAGACCACCAAACTCACTTCTTTAATTTTGCAAATGAGGACAGTGAAACTCAGAGAGGTTTGTGAACTTGCTCATTGTCTCGCAGCTGAGCCTGGTCCAGGGCAAAGCCAAGACAGCTCATGGCTCTGGACCAGGCCAGACCCAAGGGAAAGAAAACATCATGGTTCTTGACTGAGCAACTTCATTTGAACCCCAAACATTCTTTATCCAAGACTTAGCGAGCTCAAAACAGAACCACAGAGTTCTAAAGGGAGATAAAATCATCGCATACCTGTTTGCGGGGGAAAGGTGGCTACAGTCAGAACAGCTAAACTTGATATGAGGGGAAAGGTGCAGCCACCTGCAGACTGAGGCAGAGATGCAAAAAGCCAAAATGAAAATGCTGGTCTTGTCTTCAGACAATTGACTGTGACCATCAAACACTACCTATAAATTCCACAGAGCTAATTTCTCTCCCAGTGGGATTTTATATTCTATGATAGATTGCATCAGCTATGCAATTACTTTGAACCACAGAATGTGTGTACAGAATCGGCGTGCTGAGCCTTCCTGTCTCTTAAAGGGGCAATCATCTCTGGACATATCTCTCAGCTCTGAAGCTCTGGGCTACCACAAAGAGAGACACCATCACTTATCCTGTCTTAAAAGCTTGGAGGCTGAAGGAAATGTTTAGTTCTTGGGAAGCTCTGCAAAGCTGGGTTCCTTAAATTAACCCCACAGGTTTTTGCAAAGCCCCTCAGCATTGTGTTCAGCAAACCAGTGGCTCTAAAATGACATTTGGGAAAGGGACTCAGCTCACAGTGCATCTTGGTAAGTGGAGGACAGCACTGAACCCTCTTCTTGAAAATGATATGAGATCCTTTTTACAGTGACTGATGGGGATGTGGCTTCCTGGCCCATCTCCGCTCATATTTAAATCCTGCCTGGCTAAAAGATACCCTCTCCACATCCCCCAAAACGGTCCATCCATGAAGGTGCAGCTGGATACAGCTTTTGCTAAATTCTCACAAAATCACTTACCCTCCTCATCAAACTGCTTGGTGGTTCTTCTGTTGCCCTCACAGCTCTGCTGGTTTACCAGTTAGAGGAAGAGAAGTACCCATGGACTTTAGGATTTTTAGGTCATTGTGAAAAGAGGAACATTGTCCATGTGTTTGCCTTCTGGGGAGGAAAATAATGATGATTTATTAATTGCTTACTATGTGCTAGGCAATGTGCTGCATGCTTTTGATCCATTACCACAGTCAACCCTTATATCAGCTGTGTGGGTTAAGTGCTGTTATTATCCTCATTTTATAGAAGGGAACTTTTTTAATTTTTATATTTTATATTTTTATAGAAGCACAGGGAGAGGTTGAGCAACTTCTTCAGATTGACTCAGTGAGAGAGAGGGCCTGGAATTTAATTCTTGAGACTCAGCTTCCAGAGCTAAATGTTTACCAGTTGGGGGGATCATGTTTGGGCGGGAAATCACTGACACTTTGGTCTCTAGAGTTGCTAAAATAATCCCTAGAGAAGTGTGCTCTCAGCTAAGCAAGCCAGAGATCAAGCAGCAGGACCACTGCCACCCACCTACAGATCCTAGTCTGTACAGCAGCATCACAGTGCGGGGTCATTCTCCCCACTTTACAGGTAGGGGAAGTGAGGGGCAGCAAGTTAAGGGACTCGCCCTGGGTTTCAAACCCAAGTCTGTCTGACCCCAAAGCCTGAGCTATTCCAATTAATTGCAACTGCCTACCAACTAAGCTAATCAGTCAATTAATGAAGGTAATCTAACGTTAGGTAAAGATGGATTAAATTGTTTCCATGGTCCTCCCCACCCCCTTTTCAGGAATGACCATTTAACTGTGTAATTGCACAACATTGTGTTTCTGCCTTTGTGCTTCCTCTGGGAAAGCGGGAGGAGCCGGGGTTCCCAGTACCTGGTGGAAGGGCCTTGGCAGTATTTGCAAAGCAGTCTGTGAGGGTGTAACTCAGAGCGGATCTGAAAGACTCTTCTTTGGAAAGGGAACGAAACTGACAGTAAGCCCATGTAAGTCTGAATAACTAATGCTTCCAAATTTCTCTCTGGAACCCTGATTCCTAAATTTTCCATTTTCTTTTATAACGCAAGTCCAAACCATGGCAGCCCCATTGGTGGATTCCAACTGAAACAGCCGTTGATGTGTACCTACCTCCCGTGGGACTCTGCTGTTTACCCTCACGTGCTATTTTATCTAATAAACCAGAGTGACAGTGCTACTGCAGCATTAAACTAAGGAGTCAGACTGATAGAAAGTTTAATTTCGTATTAGAACTGGTAGAATTTTCCGTGGGACTAAGAGAAAATCAATGAACCCTCTGAGCCTCTCGTATCTCCCTCTGTTAAATGAGGGAGGCAGTTCCTACTCCTGTTTTACCAGAGCAGGCATGCTGTGAGGAAAGGTTGGCACATTTCCAACTAAGTGACAAGGAAGAAGGAGGGCCGCAGAAGGTCCATAAACTTTACCACCAGACCCTCATTATAAAAAGCGCTTTTATCAAGGGGATTCTTGGATGACAGATAAACATTTAAGTAGGTAGTAAGGGGAGTTTGGGCAGCTAAGTTTTTGCAGAGTCTCGTGTCTTCGTGTGGTACCACAGCCACTAATAAGCTGACATTCGGAAGAGGAACGACCTGAGTGTTAGACCAGGTATGTTTTAAAGAAGATGGCTTGTTTCTAAACATAAGCCACGATTCTTAGAAATTCAGTGAAAGGTCACTGAATTCCTCATCCAGTGATTAGCATCTTTGGGGACCTGGTGCCACAGGTCTTTCTGGCGAACATGATAATGAGAGCAGCCTCTGATGGAGCCCCTTTAGGGCTGTTTCTTCAACACCTTTAAGCCCTTGGAAATGTTAAAAGCTGGTTTTTGTTGTTGTGGGAGATGTGTGTCTGACAAATGGAATCTGAACTAAAGTTTTAATGTGTCGGGGCAGAAAGCAGTTAGGAAGAAAGGAGATATTAGACTAAAGTACATAGCAGCGTAGGGTGGGCAATGCAACCCGACCCAAAGGAAGACAGTGAGATACAGCCTATTGATATAAACGACTGAATGACCACTCTCGGGTGAGCTACTTGTCTTCCCAAGGCCTCCATGCTGGTGCAGTTAGGGGAAGAAATTGTCTAATCCCCATAATTCTCAAATTCTTGGAGCCACACCAAGTTGAGTAAAGCCATGTAAGATTTTCTGGTGCTGACGCTGATCACAAGCTGATATTTAGGGAAAGGGTAAGATTGAAAGCAAATATTCAAACTAGTCAGAAAGATCATGAACTGCTGAAAAAAATGCCCCAGGATGCTGTTAACCACTACGTTTCTAACTGGGGCTTTTTCATCCTTGCCTTGGCTGAGCTTATCATAGAAGCCCCTTTGGATACCCACTCATTTCTGTGCCCCTCAGTGAAAAGGGGCACTACACTGGGAAGTGTCAGGGAAGGATTCTCTAATCTTATATAATAACAACCCTTCTCTCCCGCTTGCAATAACCAGAGGGAGATTTTGAGTGCTACCTACCATTCTCAAAACAAATCGATTAATTAACTTGAATGTAGCTGAAATGTTGCTCCATGAGGGAGTCTCTATTTACCACAACAGAAGCTCATTCCAGACAGCCATCTGGGGTTTGACTTTTGCTTACAATTCATAAGAGATACCAACTACCCAATGGATACCTCAAAGTAAAACTTCTACTTTCATGGCCAAATTAGTATCCACATTAGAAAGGCTAGAATCAGGATGTCCTAGTGAGTATTATGTTAGTTCCAGATGACCTTCGTGAAGTCCCTTATGCCTAAAATAGCATGCGATTTAAAACAAGTGTTTCCACGCTGACCTGTGTGTTCAGTTGCTAACTAGAGTTCAAAGAACAGGCCAGTCAGCTACCATGTTTCCAAACTGGGTTGGATATGTACAGTCCTCCAGACACTAGCAATGATAATCAGAAAAGGCACATGTTATTCCATTTTTATTTATAATTCTCATCTCTCCCAGAGAAGTTATAACTTTTCTCCCAAAGTTGTTATATTCATCCTTCTTTTGGTTCCTTTATTTGTGATGTGTACAGAGATGAAATATTGGTTGAGATTCAAAAAACATCTATGAGATTTACCTTAAGCTTTGCCTGTCAGAGAGATTCTAAGAGCTAAAAAGATGGGAAGCTGACATTTGGGAGCTAGATTAAAAAGAAAACTCAATTAACCCCAAGGGGCAACGCTCAGCAGATGGTTCTTTAGACATAGGCACGTCAACCCCGCAAGCCTAGTTGCTCAGTTGGCTGCACTGCCCCTATCTTGGGCTTGCCTGGAAGAGTAATAATGACTTGCTCACCCCCAGACCTGTCTTGAGAAGAGAGAAATGTCAGTCTTCAGCCCTAAAAACTCCTTCTGAATTGGTTCATTTCAATAGAGTTTATCATTACACATGGTGTTCTGGAAGTCATAGAAAAAGTATATTAGAAGCTTCTGCAAATGGAAATGAAATGTAAATTTAGATTGTAAATATAGGACTGCAGTAAATAGATAGCAGGAAAAAAAGATGAAGAGATTAGAAACTTACCACATTTCTCTAACCCTAAAGGGCCTGTTTCTATGAATAGTTTAAAACTATTGAAGAGGAGGGGGGAGAAGGAGGAGAACAGAAGCAAACAGATTTTCTCCTAATACTTTCCACTTTGCAAAATTGGAAATTATTTTTCAATCAAATTTCCCTGAGCAGAAGAAAGAAACCATGTCTGTTTTCAGACTTCAGGGTGCATGGGTGGGTGTCCTCTAGAACTGATTCTGAGGAGGGCTCCCTGTGGGAGACAAGTGCTGGCAATGTCTTGGGGGAGGGGGGGTTAAGTCCAAAAATAAGTCCAAATAAGTGTGCAGAGAAGACGGGGTCACAGGACAGGATTTCCCCTGGAGTTTCTGCGTTGACTTCTAACCTTACCTGTCTTAGCCAATGGATTAAGTCCCAGATGAGCAGACCCTAGGATTCAAACCACCAATTTCAAGGAGAAAGCCAGCTTAACTTCACTCAGGAGACCTTGTGTATTCTGATTTGAAAGATTCTTTTAACCCAGCTGTTTTTAGGGAGAGCTCTGTAAAAGCTGAAGGATATTTAAAAAAAAAAAAAAAGTTAAAATTCTGTGAAGTGGAAATAAAGATGTTAGATGTTTGACTGACAAAGAGAATAAAAATATGGTACATGTCTGTAACTGCTAAAGGGGACTTTAACTGCTAAAGGGGACTTTGTCAAGGAGGAAGAAGGCAGCCCCAAAGAGACACTGTCCTAAACCTCCCTGATTTGTGAGATTCGGGCCATTGTCCCCAGCAGGCTCGGGTGCTGAGAGCAGATCAGGCTCCTGTTCAAGGGGGAGAGAGAGGCCTTCCGTGTGTGCAGTTTGTGTAAAGCTCTTTGCTGTGGTGCATCTCTGGGGAGTGCCGGCCAGAAGCTGGTATTCGGGCAAGGAACCAGCCTGACCATCAACCCCAGTGAGTATGAAAGGGTGAAGCCACGTGGGGCTCCCAAGAGCTTTATGCTTTCTAGACCACGTCCCAAAGCCTCTCCTGGACCGGCACGTACTGGTTTTGCCCGGCCCATCATAGGGAAGCAGATTGGGAAAGACCAAAAAACCCTCAAACTCCTACCTTGAATATGGCCCTGTAAAACTCCCTCACTCTCCTCCCCTTCTGCAATCGGTTTCCAGTAAACCAGAATCTAGTGTGTTGATGCGAACAATTTTAAGAAAAAACAGAGAAACAGCTTAGCCCTGAAGTACAATATAATGAAAACTGTGTGAGTGCCAACCAGGGGTAGACAACGAGGGAAAAAGAAAAAGAGATAGTTTACCCAAACTAAGGTGGCAACTAAGAAAAAGAATTTTAAAATTTGTAATAAATGAAGTATATATTTATCAGGGCTCCATTGCCCTCTGGAAGCCCAGCTCCCACCTGCAGCAGCTGCCTTCTGGGCATGTTGTCAAATAACCTGTAGTTTAGTGCAGGGTTGTGGGATCGAGACCATATTGATCCCCAGGGCTCTTCTGCAAAGAGCAGCTCCTGTTCATGTTTTTGTAAAGCCTCCGCTGACTGTGAGACTAGTGGAAGTAGCAGCTATAAAGTGACATTTGGAAAAGGAACTCTCTTAATTGTGAATCCAAGTAAGTCTGAAGGGCCTGGTGGGGAGTGGGAGGGATTCAAAACATCTCTTCTGATTTAAATTACTTGTGACCCCAAAACATCCCAGGTTAGTTTCCAAATCTAATGCTTGCGTTGGGAGGATATGATCCCCATCAGAGAGATTAGAACTCCGTTGTACAAAGACTAAATTACCTTCAGCCAAAAACATTCCTATCATCCATCTTAAATGAGATTATTGGTACAGAGAGAAAAATTGAATACAGGAGGCTGAGGGATTCAGCTAAAGCCAGGAAATGTTTGCCAAAAAATAGAGAGGAAATTGGCATATTGTGACTATGCAAATTCAGTAGACCAAATATAAATCTTCCTGATGTAGATACTAAAACTCCCCTAAATTTATCTCCTGAAATAGTGGGACCCTGAGAATTCATTATCTGCAGACAGATTTCTTTTCTTCTTTTACCTTCACTTTGTCTCTTTTAAAGGTTCTATTCTAACTGAGGTCTCCACAGTGGAACTGTCCGGTTAACTCAGAGCATTTAACCCCACTTTTCCCTCCATTACCAAAATCATTGATTGAGTCGCCATTTTACTTAGCTCATCCAAGGAAAGGGGAAAAAATTCATTTGTCCTCTGAATCGTGAAAATACTGCATTTTATTCTCTCCTTCACATATACACCCACCCTTTCATAAGGGTAATAATGTGTGTTAAGTACTTGGAAAAGTTTTAAGTGCTATATATAACAGTAAGGAACTGCAGTTTCTACTGGCATTTCTTGAGATTCTGTGTTTCTGGTGGGCTTCTGAAAGTGGTGCTTATAAACTAACGCCAGGAAGACGGACTTGTTATAAAATTTGGGTAAATGGGAAAAACCTGTTGAAAGCCCCCCAGTCACCTTTTGACATAAGCTAAGCACCCTGGTTGCTGAGTTTCATTATTCAGATCTACTTTCTGTGATTAGCAGAGGAT
Source organism: Aethalodelphis obliquidens (assembly GCF_003676395.1). Lineage (NCBI taxonomy): Eukaryota > Metazoa > Chordata > Mammalia > Artiodactyla > Delphinidae > Aethalodelphis > Aethalodelphis obliquidens. The sequence continues at coordinate 206,864 of NW_020837954.1, forward strand.
GCAGCACTGGGAGAGGCATGCTGAAAAATACAGCCCAGTCGAAGCTCTTGAAAAACTGGATCACGGGGGGTGTAAATGACTAAGTGATGCAGTGCATGCAGCATTGAAGGAGTTATTGCAGCCCTGGTAGCAGCTGGCTTGGAATGCCCTGGGCTAGGTCCTGCCTAAAAGAACATGCAGTGTGGTTAGCCGTGAAGTTGTCACATGCAGAAGTGTCTTGTTCAGCAGGGGCAAAACCAGCACATGTCTGCAACAACAGAAATAGTGAATAACGTGTGATATTGTGGAATCCCTTGCATTCAGTAGTCTCTGAGGTCCTAGCTAATTAAAGCTTCAAGGGGATTCGTGTGAACCTCCTGGGAGACTCAAGGACATCACCTTTTTGGGAGTGGGCAGCTGAGACAGGGGACCAGACAGGAGGTGTTATCTTTGTTGTCTCACTGGAAACACACTAGGGAGAACTCTGTGGTGGGTTTTCCAGAATGCTGGAGAAGCCGGGAGCCCGTCTCAGCACTTGGTGGGCCTCTCTGGGGACTGAGAGCTGTAACCCCTACACAGTAAAATGTAGAAGAGGCCAGCCTGACCATGCAAAGAAAATATCTGTGCAGGGCGAGCATCTTTCCAGAGCTCCTGACAGTAACTGTAGGCCAGATTTTCCATACAATGGACTCTTCTTCTGCAAGGTCTACCAAGGCAAGGCTGGAGTCCAAGGGACCTATGATTAAATTGTGTTTTCTTTCAATCAGCAGAGCCCAGAGGTTATTGCCACAGCAACACTTTGGTGCCGTCTGTTTGAGAGCTTTAGCTGATGGCAGGCATCCAATTTTGCTTACATCCTGATGTTTCAGTGGCTGAAGTAGGGTGTGGGGAGCTCTGTATACTGTGATGCTGGGAAGGGAAGAGATGCAAAGTGTCGTTTGAATCTCTGACCACTGTCCTTAAAGCAGATGTCACTTCTTCTTTACTAAATAATAGCCTAGTTTCCTCACCCTTTTCATGTTTCATGTTGATGCTTTGTTAGTAAGTGGTTGCTTGACTAGTGAGAGTAGCACAAATTCAGTCACACCAGTTGAAGAGTTTAAAAGTTGAGGGAAGTTAAGGAGCTAAAACATTTCTTTTTTTATCTTCTTTGGAGATAGGGTTTGATCACAGGGGTGTCAAATAATGAGACTGCCTGTATTTGGCTACTCACAACGTCTGTGGCAGCCACCAGACACAGCCAGGGAGACCCCTGGGCTTCCTATGGGTGTGACTGTCAGCAATGGAAGCTGTGTTTGGTCAAAAGATGAAATTTACAGCAACTCCAAGTAAACATGCCAGAGCTTGCCTCTAACAGAGGCCTCAACTGGCTACCACTATAGCCGCTGGGCAGCTCTGTGAGGTCAGGACACCTAGGGTGAGACTCTAGGTTGACGAGCTGACCCGATTTGCCTATGATTGAGGGGCCTCCCAGAATAAAGGCCTTTCTTTGCTAAACCCAAAACAGCCCCCAGGATAGTTAATCACTGTAACAAAGCTTGGATGTAAACTTTCTGTGAGACACTGCTCACAGCAGTGAGTCATTCACGTTCAAGGCTGACTGGAAAGCTCAGTCAAATGTGCCCATCATTTCCATTCCTTACGCTGGGGCATGAAGGGAAGCTCAGGAGTTGGTGTTTCCTGGGGCTGGAACCTAAACCTCATCAAATTCTAGTCAGCCTTCAGAAAGCTGAACACTCCTCACGTCTCCTTGTGATCAATTCATTGTCGTCAGAAATGCGTGACACCTCGCAGGAAGGGGAGGACATGTCTTGAAAACTGATCAGAGAAATTGTCCTGAAAATGATGCTGTAGAATGGAAATGAGACCTTTAGAAAGAGAAATGCTGAACATGAGAAATCAGTAAGCCTCAGGATGGAAACCAGAGGAAATGGAGAGAGACGGGAAACAGGCCCTTGGGGGGGGTGCAGTAGGTCAATGTCCCAGGACCAGACGTGGAAATGGTTCTTTGACCTACGGTGGGAAGAAGCTCTCCCAGATTCAGACCCCTTTGGGTGAGTCTCTTCTCCCCAGAATTAAAGAGGAAGTCGTCTGTGAGCCTCTGGAGTGCCCCCGGGGTTCTTGCAAAGGCTTCCATGGCAGTGTTACCACTGGTGGTGGTGCTGGCTATGGAAAGCTGACATTTGGACAAGGAACCACTTTGACTGTCCATCCAAGTAAGTGTAACAGGACACAGCAGCATACTGGAAATTCTGGAATTTCACCCCTGGTGTTAGTTTTGAGAGAAATGTGTGTTGCCTAGGAACCAGATCCTGCTTGAAGTTAACCAGTAGCCTCCAGGGTCCTGTCTCTTCTTTAATCTCAATATTCACTGATTCCTTTTTGGACCTTGAGCCATTGGGTCTATCCCCCTGCTGCTGAGTAAAGCCAATCTTGTCCCTGGAAAGACAGAAAACAATCTTTGCAGCTTTCAGAAATGTCTCTGGAGATAATGCCCAACTTTGGTGGCAGGGGAGGGTGTCACCCTTTCCAACACACTCCCCTGAGTAACCCATTCTATACCATTCCCCGTCAGAAAGTTCTTCCTTACATCAACCTTAAATTCTTCTTGGTGCAGCTGAGGCCATTTCCACTGGTATCATCCAGGGTGGAGAGGGGTAATTGAGAGCAGAGGTTAAATAAGTCCGTGGCATTCAGTTCAGAATGGGTTTCAAATGAAAGCGGAGAGGGAAAAAATGAAAACTGAGTGGGAATCTGAGGTCTTATTTCAAATCCCTCTATGTTCCCTGCACGTCTCCTATGGCTTCTCTAGATGCAAAAACTACAAAAAGAGAGGAGACAAAACAAAAGAGATGGAAAAAATACACATCCACTGTGTCCATTCCTATCGCTGAAACCACCAGCCAAGGGATTACAATTAATTCCAAAGAGTTTCAGATACAAGGCTTACTACCTTTCTCCTCATGGTGACTTGTATCCTTGCTGATAATTAGAGCAGACAGAAAGATTTGGCTTTGGTGTGTTTGCTGCTGCACCCCACCAGGAAGAGAGGGAAACTCTGACTGTTTTTCTAAGATTCTTAAAGTTCCTTCTATCAGTCGTTGTAAAACTCCCCGCTGCAGGGAGAAGCAAGGCAGCTCTGAGAAGCTGATAGTTAGAAAGGGGACTTGACTAACCATGAAGCCAAGAAGCTGGAAAGACCCAAACTCACAGTGTCCTCCAGGTATTCTTGCATTTTAGGACTTTTGTCCTTTCCTTGCAAGGATGCAAATGGAGTCAAATGGAAATGGATCAAGGAGGCTGGAGCCCCGTGGGTGCTCAGAAACATAAATGGAAGGAATGACAGACAAGAAGGGGGAAACATTAAAATATTAAAATGTAGGAATATGTCTTTAACAGCAGCCTGATAAGACTGAGATGGTGAGGAAGGTGTCAAAGGGTGACATCATTCCGATTATATTGCAGGCACTGTTTTCCTAGGCTCTCAATTGATGGCAGAGTCTTCCCATGCCAAAGGGATGAGAGTCCAGGTCTGTCTTTGTGTAGATCAGGCAGACAGCATAGTCCCTACTTTGCATGTGGGGAGGGGGCAGTGGGGAGGTCTTCTGGTATTGTGGCCTCTGTCTGCTCCACTGAAGAGCAGCATCAATTCGTATCAGGTGGGTGTGGAGCTAGAAGTACCGCTATAAAGCTGAATGTTGGCTTGTCATGACCATCTTGAATGTGCAAGATGCCTCCAAGAATAGCCTGGGTCTAATGAACAAGGGGTAGGTTGGACCAATATTGCCCAGTTTTTGTTGAATTTCTCCAAGCCCAATACTGTGGGAGCCAAAGCTGAGATGTTGACATTTGAGCCTGGGAACCCTTTGACTGAGATACGCCAAAGGGGTCTGAAAGGCCAACACCACCTTCAGAGCTCTGCTTTTATTGTTAGCTCTTCGGCAGTTGTCATTTCAGCAAAAAAGCATCCACTTAGAAAAGTCAGCTCTTCATTAGCCAGACAAATGAGGATAACATATTGACCAGTGATAAAGAGTAAGGAGCCCAGATCTCAGCCTCTGAGATGCTGGCATTTCCAGCCCTTTAATCACGGCAGCCAGGGAACATATGCTGTCTCAGAGAAGGCGGATCAATGGTGCCTAAGGACATGATGTCACCAAACTGGGGCCTGGAGATGATGGAAATGAGATGCGGATGGGGACATTGTATGGATGGGGGGATAGTAGAGAAGGGAGAAGGAGACAAGGGAACTCACTGATGCTTTTAAAACCCTCAGCATGTCAGAAGTTGCAGTGACCCCAAGGTGGAGAAGCACGTGTTCCTAGCAAGTTTTCTACCATCCCCTAGAGCAGCGGTCCCCAACCTTTTGGGCACCAGGGACCAGTCTCGTGGAAGCCAATTTTTCCACGGACCTTGGTGCGGGGGTCGGGGGGGCGATGGTTCAGGAGGTAATGAGAGCGATGGGGAGCAATAGGGAGCTGCAGATGAAGCTTAATGAAGCTCGCCCGCCGTTCACCTCCTGCTGTGTGGCCAGATTCCTAAGAAGTTGCGGGCCAGTAGCAGGGGTTGGGGACCCCTGCCCTAGAGAAGGGTGACATCACTCTGACCCAACTGTGGCCCAACACTCTCAGATCCTGTCCCATAGGTACCTGAGATGCCTTTTGAAGTGGCATCAAAAAAGACTGGGGTCTGAGATCGCTAAGAGTCCCCTGTCAGTTACAGTGAAGGGTTGGGTGGCTGTGTGACAGCTACAGCAAGCTGACATTTGGGCAGGGGACAAGCGTATCAGTCGTTCCAAGTAAGTCCGCCCGTGACTCTGCCTGTGGAGTGTGGCAGGGCTAACTGTCACAGGCATGGGGCTCAAATGGCTGTGCAGGTGGCGTGGCGGTTGAAGACACAAAGCTGAGGGAATCAAGATGTATTAACTGTGATCAGAAAAGAAGGTCAAAGAATGGCAAATGTAGGTTTAGTGCTTAAAAGGTAGCATAGAGAGCTTGGGGTCTGAACATGGCAATTTGAAAAACAAGTCACCAACCTGTGTTCTCCCTCCCACCCCCTCACTGCTCATGGGGGACAAGGTTGGGGGGGGGTGAACAATGGACACTGCCTAACGGGGTGTTAGGGAAATGAGGCAGGTGGGAAAGGAGCAAGTGATCAGAGCCTCATACTGGGTTAATCCCAAGAAAAGGAATTGTTCCAGAAATTTCACAAAGAAAGAAAAGCCTTCCCAGAGTTAAAAGATGTAATGAAGAGACCTAGTGGAAATGCATTTCAGAATCATGTGATCATCAGGAGAGAAATTAAATCTTCAGAGGAAAAGAATTTTTTTTAATGTCCATGCATAAAACAAATGGGCCCACACCTTTAATTAGACAGCCAGCCCCACACAATGCATGTTAGCCTTCCCCTTGGTCCCCTCTCAGGGGGACTCAGTCCCTCCAGCCGCTCATGTTCACAGCTGCTCTAAGCCCTAAAGCTCGTTTCCACTAATGCCCTTGCCCCTGCACCTGCACAGGGAAAGAGACAGTCTGTCTGTCTGTCTGTCTGTCCCTCAGGTGGGGCCCCAGGTGTCAGCAGCGGTTCTGTCTTCTGCCTGGTTGTTGTTGAGCTTCCTATCACAGTGGAACACCGGCAACCAGAACTTCTATTTTGGGAGAGGGACAAGTTTGACAGTCATTCCAAGTAAGTCAAAGAAAATTTTCCATCACCTTTGTGTTGAGCAAAGTCTTTAAATTCCAGAAAGAAATCGTCAGAAGTCTGCTGCTCTGTTTCTCTAAAATAGGTAGAATTTCATCTGGAACAGAGCAAAGAGCCTCTCCCGTCCACCCCAAGAATGATTTATGCCATGACAGGTCTTTACTTCCCTGCCTGGAAACCCCTGGGAGGAGGGGGTCAAACAGTGTCATCTGCAGCCGTGCCATCCCCTGCAGCTCGCCCCTCACACCAGCACTGACCAGAGGAGCGTGGCCCTTTTTGGCACAGGCCACAGGAGCAGAGAATGAGGGGCAAGCCTCAACTGAGAGAAAATAGGCCAGAAGGCTAGAGAAGGGAAAAGAGGCAACTTCAGAGAAAGCTGAGCTATGGAATGGTATAAGAGGATGAGGAAAGATGGCAGGGCTGTCCAGACTCATCCTGTGTTTAGACCCAAGGGATTCACTGACAGCACCTGAAGAGAGAAAGAGGATGTCTAGTCCTCTCTCTGAAGAAAAATTTGACAGAAAAATCAAAACAGATCTCACATGTCAAGCCTCTCCTAATTATAGCTTTTTTCCCACTTTCTCTCAGTGGGTCCGGCAGGAAATGGTATGAAGGGATCACTGGCGGCTTTGATGGTGAAGCATTGGGAAGAGGGGGTTCACAAGAAATGGGGGGGGAAGGGCACAGTAGGGTTCGGAGAGATTGGAGCCATGGTTTTTGTAATGACTTAGAACACTGTGTGTCTAACTACGGAAACAAATTAACCTTCGGGAAAGGAACTAGACTCACTGTTACACCAAGTAAGTACCTCATCCTTGGTCAGCAAGTCAGTTATTCTTTAATTTCCAGGTGGCCTATGTAAGATTCTGGAGGTCATACTAGACTGTGCAGGCTTACGAGGATTTCCATCTGTCCTTTTTCATAACTGGTAGAGATGGGTGTCAGCCAAATATCTGAGTTTTCTGGGGAAACTCCAGTCTTGAATATTTAATTCAAAACTGGAAAATATGATTCACAATTCTGTTTTTGCCGCTGCCATCATGTGCTAATGTGACATGTGAAGAGGATTTAGATAGAATAAATGCATCTTCACTTTTATCTTGTATGATAATTTGAACTTTGAGTACTTGCAAGCATTTGGAAGAAATGGTTGAAACGTAGGCTATCAGAAAGACAAGAAAACCACAAGACCCAGAGAGGCAGGCAGACAGAATGCCAGAGAGTATATAGTTTTACAAAGTTAGTCCAGTGTGTGTCTCTCTTTGCAGATGGCAAAGGTATTTTGAAAGGTGCTAAGGGCTGATGCTCTGGGTGGGGCAGAGCAATGGGACGCTGAACACTGATCCCAAGGGGAAGGCTTAAACGTGGAAAACTCGGGGGGTGGGGGGGGTTCCCCAGTGGAGTTTATCAGTGTGACAGCACATCTGCATCTAGTAAATTACAGTGTGGATAAGGCACACAATTAACTGCTAAAAAAAACTATGTCTGAAATGATAGATAGAAAAGAGAGAGACAGACAGACAGGAAGAAAGAAAGAATGAGATAGATACTGGGTATATATACACAGAGTAGAGTAACATGAAAAGCATGGGGCAAATAACTTTCTTGTATCTGAAATTAAAAGCTGTGGAAAATCTGAACGTGTTCACTTTGTAACAAAAGACAACCTCACAAACACTGGAAGAGCAAGAACTGGACAGATGGAACTTTTCCAAGTCTGAATTTCTCAACTGTCTTAACCATTCAGTTACCTAGAGGAATCTTTTTCTCTCCTTTCTGCATTAGAAATTAAAGACATGAGTATTGAGGGCTTGGATGGCTCAGACTCTTGTAGTAAAAATTACATTATAAAGCACCTCCCAGCTAGGCTGGATAAAGCACCTTTAGGCATCAAAGCCTTTTTCTTCTCTGTCTGGAGAGGATAAGGAAGTGGTACTCTCCCCACTCTGTCTAGGGACAGGGAGCTCTGAGGGTGTCATAGAGTTACAAAGCAAGACCGTGACAGAGCTGAGCTGCGGGGACCTAGTAATGGTCAGTCTGCTCCCTGCCACAGACTCCAGAGTAGCCAGAAGTGTTCAGGGGACTGTCCCCAGGTGAAAACATAACACACCCAGTGAAAATGCCACTCTCCTCTGTGCCACCAAAAGCAACTCAGTAAAAGAAGGCTTTACCCAGCAGGGGACAGTCAGAGTGGCTCTAATCCAGCTCAGAGCCCCAAATACCCGAAAACTGTATGTGGAAGCCAGCTGTAAAGAGTTCATTTCCAAGCAATGCTTCCAGAAATTTTTACTGGTTGGTGATTGCTATGAGTTTTGAAATTGAAGGACAATCACGGCAGAGTAGAAATGTTTGGAACAGGTGAGTCTGATTGGGATTAATGAGATGAAAGAAAATTCTGGCTAGGGGGCTAGAAAAGCACTGCAAGAAAAGATACACTGAACCTTTGGAGCATTCCTTCTAGAGAAGAGTTGTAGCATTTATTCTAGCCCAAGAAGCAAAGAGCAAACACAAGCCAAATTTGGCAAACACAAGCCAAATTCCATACACAATCGACCTTTTCACACTGGGAAGTTTCTGTGATCATTCCAATGTCTCTGGCTTCTTGGCCAAATAGCAGCAAGTCCTACATGCAAAGAGGAACAGTCCTCTGTTTCCAGGACCGAGTCACTCACCCCCATGCCACCACACAACCACGCCCACAAGCTCTTTTTGTAGAGGAGTTTGATGCTGTGTGAATTCTGGAAACACACAGATCTTTGGCTCAGGAACCACTTTGACAGTCAAGCCTCGTGAGTATGGAACACACCCTAATCCCAGCCTGTGTTTCATTACAAATCAAATAGACTCTAGTTTAGAAGGATTTGATTCTAAAGAGAGAAAAAGTGAAGTTTCAGGAGCAACACAAACACTTTATTAATGTGATTCACTTAAGAGTTCCCATGCATTGCCTTTGAGAGAGTTAAACACACCAATTAACTGGTGTGACCTACAGCTTTAAAATAGAACTTAAATTTTTTTTTTTAACGTCAGCATCTCTGTGGAACCACACTGCTTGCCGTTTGGGTGTCTAGACTTGCAAAATGGAAACCTTAGCCTGTGGTTTTGAGCTGAGGGATTTATCCTGAGCCTGTGACTTGGAGAGGTGTGAGGGAAGATGCACACTGCTTGGTTTGTAGAGCATTTCGGGATCAGTGTCAGGAGGAAGCCAGGCAGACAGGTTGGTGACATGACCCTCGTGACAGATGTCCGCCCTGTTTCTGTAAAGCTGCTGACAACAGTGGGAAGAGTGGCAGCGGAGACAAGCTGACTTTTGGGACTGGGACGCATTTAGCAGTGAAGCCCAGTAAGTCTGAGAGGAAAGTGAAACATCTGTGTCTCTGCCTATTATTTGTTCTAGCCTAACGTTTGAATTGTCCTGTTTTAGATGCCAGATATACAAAGCATAACCCCTTTAAATGTGTGTGACTGAGGGCCTCCATCCTCTCCATCTTCTATGTGACAGGGGAGCATTTTGTGACCTTGTCGGCTCTCATGAAGAAGTCAGCCCTTTTACAACAGCAACAAGGGAGGGGAGGAAATGACCAGCAGGTCCAGTCAGGGCTACAAGCTGTCCCTGGCTTCAGAGTAGCTGTAGACAGAGGTTCTGGAGGTTCAGGGCATGGGTCTCTGGCAGAGGGATTTATGTAAAGGGTTGACTCGAGGTGTGAATACGGAGGAGGTATTAACAGGCTCACCTTTGGAAAAGGGACCCAGCTCATCATCCAGCCCTGTAAGTGCTTCCACCTGGGAGATGGGGATCTAAATGCAGACTCCATGGGGACATTTCCAAACCTGCAGATGAGCCTCTGGTACCACTGCCACATCAGCACGGTCCTAAGCCCCCAGAAGGCTTTGAGCCATGTAAGTGCGGGAGATGATAGTCTGGAGGTCTCCTGGGTGCTTCTGTGAGTGTATTTGACTCCAAGGACATTACTGGGGGTTCTGGGCTCTGGCAGACAAAGGATACCACTTAGAACTGAGGCATGAACGTATAAGGACCGTTTTGTTAGCAGCACCTTTGCAATGAAAATGACTTTCATGGGTGTTGTGGGCATGGCTGTGTGGATAGAGGTTTGATTGTTTCTCCTTTTCTGTCTTCATGTCTTCTTCTCTGCCTGACTTAGGGCCCTTAAGTTAGAACAGTTATTAATCATTTGATTTTCTGAGTCCCAATCATTCATCAAGTTCTGACAAGAGAGATTCATTAACATAAAACCCAGAAAGGGAAAGAACAAAGAGCTCAATTCCCAATGTCTGGGGAGTTGAACTTGACAACTCCTCAGCCTTCATTAACTAGCCAGCACCCCACGATCAGGTGAGGTCAAAGAGGGCCCCAGGCAGGTAGTATCTGGCCAGAGCCCTGCTGCCCTCATAGGGGTTAATGCTGCAGAGTTTAGGAGATGGGGATGGATCCCTGAGGGCTTGCCCAGGCTGCCCATCCATGGGGAAGCTCTGAGTAAGGGAGTGCAGGGTGGAGACCAGATGGGAACTCCAGTGGCAGGTTTCTGTCATGGAGCATCTCACAGTGTGCCCACGGGCAGTGGCGGGAAACTCATCTTTGGGACTGGAACGAGACTTCAGGTCACCCTTGGTAGGTAACAGGAACCATGAGGTAACAACCGTGTGTCCTTTAAAACAGGGGTGCTCTTGGGGGGGACATCCTAGCTGGAAGTAGTCCTGCCTTCATTCCAGTGGGAGGGGGTCTCACTGAGGGTACCTGCATCCAATCAGTATCTGTGTCGCTCTTATTTCTACTACTGAGGCTTTCCTTTCCACCTGTGAAAACAGAATTCTCCCTGCTTCAAGCTTCTTCAGTCTTCATTACTCTGTTTTCTTTGGAGCAGCAGGTTTGGGAATTAATTTATCATCAGGATTTTCTCACTCTGGGCAACAGAATGAAAAGGGTTCTCAAATAGAGAGTAGAGAGCCCTGCTTTTCCTGATAAATATTCAGGGGTGATGTGTACAAATGGGAGGAAATGGGCTAGAGTGACCTTCTAATGACTGTTTTTGAGTAACTCTCAGGAAAGTTACTTAACGTTCTACACACTCAACTTCTGAGAGGAATCGTTGGGTTAGACACTTGGTGGAGTAAAACAAATACTCGATCCTCTGAAAACATAATGAGATGTCAACCCTCTCTCTCCCCCAACGCACTGCCACGTTTCATTATTTACCAATTACAAAATAACTACATGATAATTAACATGAAATTACATAGATAGTCTGAGTATTTTGAACCCATAACTAAGATGCAAATTATCAACAATCTGGAGCATGCCACCAGGCAGTACCTTATAAACAGTGGTCCCTGAAGACAAACCGTGTGTTTGGGCATGATTTGTTTGTGGCATGGGTTTATACATAATTTGGGAACCTGTTTGCAAGCTGATTCTATGTCTCAGAGTGCCAGTTTGGAATCTGGATTAGCTGTGCTCAGTGCACTGAAAAGTGCCCATTTGTACAGCCTAGAAGCATGACAAATGGCCCCACTCCTGTAGGAGAGAATGGGACTGTTGTGTTGTGGTCTCTGTTGGTGCCTCTCCCCCTTCCGCCTGCCACGCTGGGAGCCTGGCCGCAAGCTTTCCCCAGGAGGTTTTTGTTAGAGGGTGTACTGCTGTGGCAATAATTACAATGACCTACGCTTTGGCGCAGGGACCAGACTGACAGTAAAACCAAGTAAGTGATGGGAGTGGATCAATTGCCAAGGCTGACCTGAGTGGAAGTGCTGTTCTGTGCAGTTTAGTGGGATTAAGAGGGTAGATGCACTTAGTTTCTTTGTACCTGAGCCGGTTGGAAGTGTGTTCGTTGATGAATTCTGGCAATCCTAAGAATTAGGTCATGAAGAAGTAGAAATTTTCACTGTCAACCCTCATTGGCTCCGGATATATAAAAACGCTAATGGTAATATGCAAAGCCCATATTCTGTGATAAGACCAAGTAAAAAGATCTAATAACTCAGAAATCAGGTTTTCCTCAAGAAGACCCCCTCCTCTCCAAGAGGAGCACAATCAGCTCCTTTGTTGGGGGTTTTATTGGGTTTTATTGTTGTTATTCTTGGTAAGAACTATAAAAGTGGCGCGGGCCCTAGTCCCCAGAATAGCCACTCTCTGACCCCCTGTTGACCACCTGTGCTAGATGGCATGTCTCTGCCTGACCTTGCAATTTTCCCATGTGTCTCAGGCATGAGTCGGCCATCAGAACCCAGTATTCTGGGAGCAAAACTGGTGGTTTAAGATCAAGCTCAGATCTATCTGCACAGCCAGCTGCTATTTTTAGAGAAATGTCCTTTCCCTGCCAAGGAGCTGGGAGCTGAGACTGCAAAGTGGTGAGACTTCCGCTAGAGGAGAAAGTGGTCTCACTTGTTCTTTCTCCGCCTCAATCCTTCCCACCCACTGATTACTGTGAGGCCCCATATGACTGTGAATTATGGAGGCAGCCAAGGAAAGCTCACCTTTGGAAAAGGCACTACACTCCCTGTTAAACCAAGTAAGTACTGGCGGGTTTCAGAGATTAATCAGTGAGTGCAGCTAAAGCACAACGCAGAGTGAATGAGAAGAAATTTACCAACCTAATTTCTCTGTGGAGTCTACCCACCCTTCACCCACGAGCCTACAGAGTTGCCCCGATCTAGGCCCTTGGCTGTCCTCAGCCAGATGAGGACTGGCCTCTGCTGGACATAGGAAAACTCTGGGCTTCATAACATGTAACAGGGCCCCCTCCCCAGGACGGCACTTCTCAGGAGTGATCACCCACCTCACTGTGCTGAGTGGGTGACCTTCTCAGCAATGGTCTCATGGAAGAGGACCCTGGGTGACCCACGGTCTGTGTGACTGCTGGGTGATAGGTGTTTAGACATTAGATTTAATGGAGGATCCCATGAGGAAGAGAGTCAGAGTGGCTACTGAGAGGGGTGTTTTGTTTAGGGAAAATGCACTGTGGAACGCTGGGTATGCATTCACCTTTGGCAAACTCACCTCGCTGCTGGTCATACTCAGTGAGTTCTTGTGGTTAACTCATTATCCTTTCTGGAGAGAAACCCAAAGGGACGTGTTGAAACACGGCTGAATTTAATTGCTTCGTTTAGCATGCAGTTGTTAACTATGTCAGATGTGTGAGCAAGATATGAATACATGTTTCCCTGGTGGCTGGATTTGGTTATCAGTTCCATGGGCAGTTTGATAAATTGTATTAATACTGTAGTCAGTGTTTCTTGAAGGTCCACAAAGCACGTTGAGGCTTTGGGAAAGAGGCAGAAAAGCTTGGTGATAGAGAAACAAACCAATGAAAGGGGAGGCTACCAATGCAGCAGCACGCAGCCACGGAAGCATGTCCTTAACAGATAAGTGCTAAGAACCCAGTTGCGCCTATGCCATGTCACCTGGTAGAACTGGAAAATCTAGCAGGTGGACTGAGGGCTTGGGTGAGGGGTGGGCAGCAAGAGCCACAAGCTCCTCGTGGCTTTCCTCTGCTGGGAGAATAGCTGAACAATCAAACTTTCTCTGGAGAGAGGACAGCCCTCTATGGGTCATATCCGTGGAAGCCCCCTCTTCACCCCAAGGACAAAGTAGTTCCCTACATGGACTTCTCCCCTTCACCCAGGCTGGCCGAGTCAACCCTGTGGGAGGGACAGAGAATCCCCATACCTTGGAAGCCTCCCCACTGCCACTGGATTTCCTGTGACAAAGCAGAATGTTTATCTGAGTTGTGAAGCTATCAGGGAGAGGGGAAGAGAGATGGATTACAGAAAGAAATACTGAAAATTTACAAGCTATCTCCACTCTTGCAGAGTTCAGTGTTTGGGGGTTTTGGTTTGGGTTTTTTCTGTTAGAATGATAGAAAATGGGGTGCTTTCCATGCAGGCACACTATTTGCAGTAATGCCTGCCATCTGACATTTCAGTCGTATTTTCCCCACCACCCTCTGTGCCTGAACCGGGTGTGACAGTAGGTAATGGGGCTGATTTGTTAACAAATAGAGTTTATACATTTAAATGAGTGGCTCAGTCAAACCATTCAGCCTGAAGTAACACACGCTTTAGTCCCCTCACCGCCACCCCCCACACCCCCCACCCCGGTCCATTGCTAACCTCCTCTTTTGAATCTACCCTCAAAGGGCCCAGAACATTCTTTTTGTAGCAGTCATGATGGCTTTATCTTCTGAAGGTGGATTTCATTTTTATTAAGAATCAAAAGGCTTTCAGAGCCATGAGTTATAAATAAAGGAGGGACCCAAATTAATTACTGGTACTAATTTGGTTCCAAAAATGAGGCGTGACTATAAAATAATGTCCTTATTGTATATGTGTGGCCCATAAACTGACTCTCAGAGAGAGTCCTAAAGGGAGTACTTTGAAGGGTTCAACCATCATTTAGATGTTTAAATCCTGACATGTTTGTTAAAACAACCTCTTTACTTAATAAACACACTTAAGATAAACATAGCATGAGATTGAGGAGGTTTTGCAAGCCCAGACCTAATCAAAGCAAAAAGACTTTCTGTATGAACTAAGACATTATCCCAAGTAAATCCCTTTCAGAAAAACACGAGGTCCAAACCTTCGCATGGAGAAAGTGCATACGATATCCTGCTAATTGACAACAAAACTACACCAACAAATGGTAACCCTGTGTTGGTTTACGTAGAGCCACGTAGCACTGTGACTCAGAAAACTACAAATACGTCTTTGGAGCAGGCACTAGCCTGCAGGTTTTAGCAAGTGAGTATTACAGGCAAGACAGACATTTTAAATGTTTTTGGTGTCTGAGACACAAAGGAAGGTAAAACAAGGGAAATACTAGCTATGGAAGCAAAAATTACGGCTGTCTGAAGTGGCCATTCTGGGTCCATCTACTCTGGACAGGCAGGACAAAGGAGAGCTTGGAGGCTCGCTGGAATGAACTTACCACCAATTTCATAAGAATTATATTAATTATTAGAAAATTTTTATTAGCTGAAGACTTTGAGAGACTCCTCTAAACACGGGAATTCTTTTAAAACTGTACCCTCATTCCACATTTTTCACTCGCTTTTTCCTACCCCTCTTTACGCCTTTCTCCCTCATCCAATTCAACGCTTCACCTGGGCATTCATGTTTTGAGAAAGCATCCTATCCACTTCTTAGCCTGTCACTTAAGGCTCTCTAAAACCTGGGCCCTTTCTGTTCTCCAAATCTGTTTCCAGCTCTTCCCTTTCTCAAATGCCTTGCTCCAGGCAAACTGGACGCCAACTTCCCCTGAATGCTTACACGTGCCCACACCTGTACCTGGTGTCCATAAATCAGATACCATAGACCCACCACTGAAAATAGACTGGCATACATGAAACAAAGTGTTTCTTAGCCAGCACAAGTGTCACCAGACTTAATTTCATAGGGACAACTTAAGAAACTATATCTCTTCTTAAAAATGAAGGAGGCTTGGGTAAGAGATCCACCAGGCAAACAGCAAAGTAGGAAGGAAGGAGATGCTTCTGTAATGGGTGTGGGAAGGAGGAAAGACATTCTTGGAGGAGAACAACACTGACTGAATCCAAGTAGGAAATTTATGGGCTGCCAAATTCCCTGTACATTTCTTGTTTTCCTTCTGAAGTGGTCCGTTCCGAATTATTGGTTGTTAAGCCCCTGGTCCCCCAGATGGCCAGAGGGTGGGGAAGAGGGAGGAGACCGTGCTGTACACTCAGCAGTGGTGCCTATGGAGTTTCCTTCTCAGATTTTCCTCAGGCTACCTCCAAATTAAGAGAGGTTCACAGAGGCTTTAGAAGTACTTGCAAGCTTTCAACTGTGCCCTTGCGTCTCTGTCCTCACTAAGAGAAAATGCTCAACCCAGACATTTAAGGGCACATGGAGCAGAGTCAGTTGCACCAGTTTTCCCATAGCCAGCCTACATCAGTTTATAGCTGGTTGATTCCCAGACCCGAGAATAAGTCCAGCCAAAATGAAGAGAACTGCCCAGCTAAGCCCAGCTTAAATCACTGAACTGCAGGCTCATGGTCTAATAAATGCTTATTGTTTTAAGCCAAAAAAATTAAGAGAGGCTCAAAAGCATCACCTTGACAGGATGGGAGAAGCTACCTGTAAGAGAATGATTTCAGATTAGTCCTTGAGTTGTGCTATCTCCCGGGAAAAGGACAGTGAGAATGGAAAAGTCCCCACTGGGACACAGACAGAAAGTAGTGAAAGTCCTTTTCCTGATGACTGTCTAAGTTGGGGATGAAAAGGTCTGGAGCTGGAGTCAAGGGTGAACTCCAGGGCTGACCAGCGCCTGTGACTGTCTCTGGTTCTGTGCGATGAGAAAAAGTGGAAATCCCCTTAGATGCTCCACAACCTGGACCTAGGTCAGAGGTGTCTGGCTCCAGCGCCCTGAAAGGGTGGACCAGCAGGCTGACCCCTCTTGCCGGGTAGGCAGTTGCAGCTGCCCTCAGTCTCTCCCATTGCAATGACAATATCTCTGACTCCTTTGGCTTTGGTGTCGTGGACAAAAACGGTTCCTACTTTGTCCAAATGAGGTACATGATCTTCACAACCCCTGGAGAATTATTGTGTAAAACACCGGAGGATAGCTAGGATTTTTGGCAGTCAGTATGCTGGGCTTATGCGGGAAAACTCCTTCTTTAGAATATTTAGAAAGAATATCCTCCATTCATCCAATGTGGAAACAGTCCTGAAATCCAGGCTGGAGCTAAGATTCTGTGCCAGGTTATTACTTAATATTCTCTGTGCTCATGGTATCGCTTCTTCCAGAAGATCTTTAGGGAAAACTTAGTTCGGTTTCTAGGAGGTTTTTGCTGAGCTGAAGATCGCCGTGTGAATAATAATGCAGGCAACACGCTCACAATTTGGAGGGGGAACAAGGTTACTGGTCAAACCCCGTGAGTACCTCTGCTGAATCCGTAATGATTGCTCTGATTTCTAAAGGACGCCATAGCACTGAACTTCATCTGGGGGCTGATTTTTCCACCCGATTTTTTTAAGTTAATTCTAATCATTAATCTTAATGATTATACAGTGTATATATATGCCATATGTATATGTGAAAACGGGCACATGTGTAATCATCTGGCACAGGAACAAATAATCTGGAGAATAACAGATCCCTTGTCCTTTTTGTCTTAACCATTTGGGTCTGAAAGTCTGTGTTGGACACAGGGATGGCTGAGCACTGGAGTGAGAGAACCTTCTCCAGCGACTTTGTCAGGATTTTGCCATGCCCTGCTGGCCTGGTGAGGGGACAGCTCGGTCTCGAGGTTGGGGGCTGAACTATTTAACCTCAGAAAAGCCTTGGTGTCCTAACCATGCTGTGAATTGACCACGATAATAAACAGTCTTCCCCGCTGATTCTTTGGCCAGGGTCCCAGCTGGAGAAGCACGCTGGCTGGATTTGGGGATTGAAAGGGATTTCCTGGTACACATTGGCCTGGTCGGTTTCTGTAAAGCTTTCTATGACTGTGTAATGTTGGCAACAACCGTAAGCTGATTTGGGGATTGGGGACAAGTGTGGCAGTAAATCCAAGTAAGTCTTCAAATTAACTCTCTCAAACCTGTCTATGCAGCTGGAAGTATCTCAGAAACTGTCTCCTTCTTTAGCCCTCATGTTTTAAATGTGCAGTAATGAATAGTGTTTTCTCCTGTCCACCCAAGCTGAGCCCTTGCCCACCTCTCAACCAAAATAACTCAAGAGAGGGGTCCAGATGTGCCTGGTAGGAAGGCAGTTGCACTGTTAGACTGTTTTCTTACAGAGCAAACAGGTGACCCTTTCCAAAAAGAGCCATCAGAGAGCACTGAAAGTTAGACCTCCTTAGTCCATACTGTACTGACCTCACTATGGGCCATTGGTGAATCCTGTTTCCTCCCAGCCAAAGATAACTCAAGTGCTGCTGGAAACTCCTGGGACTTAGGGCCCTCCCAGTGACCTCCCTGGAGGACATCTCCTCACCGTGGGTTATCCAGAATGACTCAAACTTACCATATAATTTCTGCATCTCTCAGTTCTCTTTGGCCTATAGCCTTATGGTGGATTTGCTAGAAGTAACAGGGAAGGAGTTGGTTTCATCCTAATTCTGGCCTCTCCTGAAAAGTTCTTCTCTCCAAGACTCTTCAGGAGCATCTTAGGGACCACCTACCCTGTTCAGAATTGTGCTTTGTACAACCAGACTTGTTCCTAGCAGTGTTTGCTGTGGCTTTGGCAGGGGCTAGCTCCCAGGGAAGTTCTGGAGCTCCAGGCTGGAGCTGCGGGGAGAGGAAGGGGTGTTATACAATGGAGTCCAGGGGCTTTGGGAAAGACATCTTTGATATAGGTGTTAATGAATTTCTAAATGAGCTTCTGTGTGTTAACCCGATAAAGACTCTCCAGGGAGAAGGTCACGCTTACCTTTGCAGCTCTAAATGGAAGCTGTGTGTTGCAAGAAAAAATGGGAAATGTCAACTGCAGTGCCAAAATGAAGAGACTGGGTATAAATATTGAACCAGTTTTAATGTTAAATTTATGCAATGTAAGCCTTCCGGAAGAACTGGCTCAAGGCACATTTATTAGGATGGATGAGCTAACTATTTTGTCAGTGTTACTGGGATGCACACTTCAAAGGGGAACCCAGAATGTTTTTAAGACTAATGAAAGGTATAGCCACTATAGGTGAATTTTGGAATCAAACTGCCTGGGCAAACCCTAACTCTGCTACTTACCAGATGTGTGACCTCGGGCAGGTTGCCTAATCTCTTCATGCCTCATTTTTCTCATCTGTTAAATGGGAATAATAACAGTACCTAGCTCACTGCATTGTTATGAGATTAAAAGAGTTAATACCTATCAAGGACCTTGCATAGTGGTGGTACCTAGTAAGTCTTCAATAAATATTAGTTATTATTACTAGCTCAGGTTGCTGGAGGGAAGGAAGGAAAAAAACTATCTCCTTTTAAAGTTTTTGTAAAGTAGAGTATTACAGTGTGGCTCTAGCAACACAGGAAGACTCATCTTTGGGCAGGGGACGATGTTACAAGTAAAACCAGGTAGGTCTGAATGTTCTCGAATGAGCCAGAGTTACCCACTAAATTCATTCTTTGGTTAATCATCTCTGCCTTTTCAACTTCTAACCAAAGACCCTTATTTTTAGGTTTTATTTTTCTTTTACAGTAGTAAGGAGAAAGTGGGTAAAGCCTGGCTACGTTCTTTTCTAACCCATTTGGTTTCAGCTAGTGGCAAAAAAAAGGGGGCAGGATT
The DNA here is from genome assembly GCF_003676395.1 of Aethalodelphis obliquidens. Taxonomy (NCBI): domain Eukaryota; kingdom Metazoa; phylum Chordata; class Mammalia; order Artiodactyla; family Delphinidae; genus Aethalodelphis; species Aethalodelphis obliquidens. Next base: position 225,792 of record NW_020837954.1, read on the forward strand.
TGAGGTGAGTTAGGTCTGGAATTTCTAGGCTAAGACTGAGAGAATATAATTTTATGGGAGACATAAAAACATCTAGTGTGAGAGATGCACCAAAAAAAAAAAAAATGGTCATTTTACATAATGGCATACTACAGTGAGAACCACCCTGGTAGAGGCTAGAATTCTCTATGAACTGTCTTTCAAGGGGAGAAGGGATAACACAGAAATGACAAGGTTTTGTTTGAAAAAAAATGGGGAGGAAAGACGGGAGACTGTTGGTGACTGGGATTTTTTTTTGTTAAGAAATGTGAAAACAGCACTTTTCCATAGGATGGTTGGTAAAAGGCTATCACCAAGTAGAGGTCAAAAGGGTCAAAACATGTATGGTATCCCCTGGGTGAGCTTCACGGAGGAAGAAGAGGAAGAAAATGTCCCAGAGTAAAGTGGTTTTGTACTGGGCAGAAACAGTGTGTCAGATTCTGGGGCAAACCAGCTTGTCTTTGGGATGAGAACAAGACTCACTGTCACTCCCTGTAAATCTTTTGCCACTTGAGAAAAAAGCCCTTAATCTATAATGACCAGCTCTCACATCCCAGACACCGATTGAATTTCTCAATGAGCTTCTGTGTATTAACCTGATAAGACACTCCAGGGAGAAGGTCACCCTTACCTTTGCAGCTCTAAAGGTAAGGCCTGTTGTAGGAAAAAAATGGGAAAAGTCAATTGCGGTGCCAAAATGAAGAGAGTGGGTATAAATATTGGATCAGTTTTAATGTTAAGTTTATAAAATGTGACCCTGTCAGAAGAACCGTCACAAGGCACATTTATTAGCTTGTGTCTACACATAGCACAATTGTCTAGTTAATTTGGTTAATGTCAGTAGCTGATCCAAATATTGAGGCACTTCCTTGAGAAACCTTTTTTGCACTCAAAATGGCCTGAATTGACTGTCACATTACCTAAATAATTGCCAGATCTGTTTTACTTTGTGCTGTAGAGACTCAGCCTAATAAAAACAGATGCTGTTGTGTTCCCCCCCCGCCGCCCCCCCCCCCCCCCCCCCCCCCCCCCTGTCTTCTCTCCACACAGCAAGTTTTCCCTCTATTCAACAACATCTCTGCACACAAAGAAAAGAGACCCAGCAAGCCATCTGACTTATGGCTGCTGCTACTTTGCATTTATATGACTCCTTTCCGTGGAAGAGATTAAGACACTTCATAGGACTTATTAGCTGAACAGATTGACAGCCTAATTAGAAAGAGAGAAACCAGAGTCGGAGTATCTTTTTGTGGCTGCTGTCCCTGCCCCCTCGTGTAGAACATTTGGTCAGATGGTCCTACAAAACAGAAATAAGACAGGGAGGGGGCTCCCCGTTTGTAGTGTGGGCCTTCTCAGCTGCATGTGAGAGGTTGTTACAGGGGGTAAAACAGTGCTAAATGGGTCGGGGCGACTGACAGAGCCGGGAACATGTCTTTCCCCAGAGCTCCTGGGGTCTCACAGAGCAGAGCACATCAGCTGTTGCTATGTGTCCACCCTTCTTACTTCTGTTTTCAGACCCTTCTGTTCTAGGGCTGTTCCTTCTATCTCCCACTCCTCTGTCTAGCTCCTTTCTGTCTCCTGTGACCCCTGACTCCCATGCCCATACCCAGCAGCAACCCTACCACACACTAAAGAGGCCGCCTGCCTTTGGGGCCATCAGTTGTATTTCTGAGGAGTTTCTTAGCCCCCTTGAGTGATCCTCCAAAGGCTCAGGTACCTGAGAGAGTCCTCCCTAAGGGCAGGGCTCCACCCCCAAGAGGTGGAGGTGGGCCCAGGATGAGGGGCCTCTGGAGGAAGGTCGCCCCAGAATGAGGACCACTACGGCCTTCATGATACATGTGTGTGAGTCCCCTCCTACTTGGGAAACTGTAGCTTCCACCTTGACTCGACCTTTGTGGCTCTGAAGAGGGGGCGGGTTTCTGCAGTGGAATCAGCCGTTGTGGACAGTCAGGCTTTGGGGGTGTACGGCGCTCTGGACCCGGCACTCAAGTGATTGTTACACCAAGTAAGTGCATCTTTTCTCATATCTGTGGGTGGGTATGTCTGTCAATCATATAGAGGAGTTCTCCCCCCACCCCCATTTCCCAGCTAGTCACTGATGGGATGCAATTTCTGGATCCAGCTGCCCTGCCGGTTTGACCATTAAGATGATCAAATTCATTTTCAGATATAACTTTGACTGATTTCAATTAATGCTGCTAACAGCAAAGGGAAGTTAGCACGTCGTGGGAACCTAATCTATGCTCGTTCACTGCTATGGGAGGACAGTCATTTCTTCTTATCCCCCGGCAGTTAAATTTCAGAATTCAGCTGACCTTTTCCAGGCCTGTCTCCTCTGGCAGATTAAATGGTTGTGTCCACTAACTTTCTTGAAGGAAAACACACAAGACAGATACATTCTCCTTCAGCTTTTCCTAAGAAAGCTTTTGGTTCGTTATTTTGACAGTACACTTTAGCTAACTTATTCCCTTCTATTCGTGTTAATAATACCTGGGCTTAAACAAGCAATTTTCCCCACATTATTCAAAATGCATTGCTGTGTGTAACCCACTGCTCTACCGCCAGCCCTTTTGTCTTCACAACATTCTCTAAGAAGGTAAACAGGGTCACACATCATCACACACAGTTTCACAGACAGAAAAGCTGAAGCACAGACAAGTTAAATAATTGAAGTCAAACCTCAAAAATCAGAACTGGGATTAGAGCTTGAGATTCCCCGTTTTCTTATGGTGAATTATCCTGAGTTGTCACCTTTGTGAATTGAAAACATAATAAGCACAGGCCATAGGAATCCAGTGGGGATGGAACTTAACCAAAACAGAAACTGGCTGTCTGATGATTGCACTGTTGTTTGAAATGTACACACCCAAATCTGCTTTGCCATTGGTAGTTATTTGGTGCCAGAGATGGGGAAAGAGCAGAGGGGCCAGGTGTAAAGGCAGAGCACCCTGCTGGGCTCAGGGGGTTTTTGCAGGCCTCGGTATCACTGTGTCCTACAACACAGACAAACTCATCTTTGGGGCTGGAAGCAGATTACAAGTCTTTCCAAGTAAGTCCTAGAAAACCAGGAGTGATTTTGCAAAGGTGTTTTTTATAAACAGCCAACTCGCTTTGGTTCATCCTCGTGGTGCTTTGGGCCACCCTTCCCAGCACTGCACTCTGTAGGGCCTTCCCCACCTCTGGCTGCCTGGTTCTTGTTCCCTCAGGAATGCTATTTCTCACAGAGAGAACATTCTGTAAACCAAATCAGTATAATCTATGTACGAATGCCATGGTTCTGACTAGAATCTTATCCGCAGGGAAAACAAGACGCTAGAACATCAGATGCATTATAACTCCAAAAAAATGATCTGTTTCTCTCTTTTGTTAAGTTTATTTATTTATGGCTGCACTGGGTCTTCATTGCTGCGCGTGGGCTTTCTCTAGCTGTGTTGAGCGGGGGCTACTCGCCGTGCCGGACCAGGGCTCGAACCCCTACAATGGCAGGCGGATTCTTAACCACTGCACCGCCAGGGAAGTCCCCGTTTCTCTCTTTTGCATTTTTATTGAAAACATCAGGGAAGGTGAAACAGGTTCAGCTTCTCCCATTTGAAAACTGTTTATGAATTTTGCTTCCCTTATATGCAGAGAGACCGAGATTGACTTTGGATGTTTAGTCATTCGATTTCATCATGTGTCTGGAATCTATAATGGGAGAGGGAATCAAATGTAATTAAATGAGCAAATAATCTTCAATAGTCAATAGTCCTACGTTGTTTTATGTGCTTGGCTCTGGACTTTGGGATTTATCTCTAATAGGCTCCCCAGAAGGACAGTGAAGGTTTTGGTTAAGGTTTTTGTCTCTGTGTGGATGGCAACTATCAGTTGATCTGGGGCTCTGGGACCAAGCTAATTATAAAGCCAGGTAAGTCTCAGAGATGTGACCAACCTTAAGGGAGAGGAGACACAGGTTGAATAATACACGAGGCATAGCATGCAAATTATATTCTTAAGAACAATCCAGCCTGCTGGAGACAATGCACTCGACCCAAATAGGGTTTTCATTCCCAGCGAGAAGCAATGTCAGCCACCAACTCTCTTGTTAGATCTAGTTGCTTCCAGAATGAATAATGCTTCACTAGCCCTCCAAGAGAGCAGAGCTGGGTTGTTAAGGAGTATCTAATTCCCTCTAATACGGTTGGAATTCTTTCCCAAGGATATAACCAGTCTCATTTTATCAAAAGAGAAATCCAGAGAAAAGGGAAAGGGCCACAGTCAAAGACCAAGTGGTGAACAGCAGTGCGGGCGGTTTTCCCAACATCCTCGTCTCTGGTTGCTGTCCTGCGTGGGGAGCAGATACCTGCAAAGCTTCTGGTCATTTGCTGGCGAATCCCCTGGGGTTCTGGGCTTCAGCATGAGTCCCACAAGGGTGTAATTTAAAAGGCAGTGTCCACAGACATAGAGAATGGACTTGAGGACATGGGGAGGGGGAAGGGTAAGCTGGGACGAAGTGAGAGAGTGGCGTGGACATATATACACTACCAAACGTAAAATAGATAGCTAGTGGGAAGCAGCCGCATAGCACAGGGAGATCAGCTCCGTGCTTTGTGACCACCTAGAGGGGTGGGATAGGGAGGGTGGGAGGGAGGGAGACGCAAGAGGGAAGAGATATGGGGACATATGTATATGTGTAACTGATTCACTTTGTTATAAAGCAGAAACTAACACACCATTGTAAAGCAATTATACTCCAATAAAGATGTTAAAAAAAATAAATAAAAGGCAGTATCAGCACTTGAGGGAAGAATGGAGCCTAAAGGGATACCTGGCAAGTCTGCTTTCCCAGCGATGGGACTAAGGAGCTCTTAGCCTGGGAAGACTAAGCCCACACTCCCCATCCTGCCATGGCCCCTCCTGAGGATTCTGAAGGGCTGTGTAAATTATGGGAGTGCTGCCAAGGAGCTCCTCTTTGGGACTGGCCACTGTTTTCTGTCAAGCCAAGTACGTGAGTAGTGGGATTCTGTGTCCCTGGCAAGTGGGAAGTAACAGTCACTCTTCAGTGAAAAGGAGGGATGAAGGTCGAGTTCTTAGCCCACCGCCATCCCTTATTTAGGCAGGCTCTCAAATTTCCCATTTTCTTCATTGGCACCGCACAGTCAGAGAAGGGGAAATGGGCTAGTGTTAAGGTAAATCCCAGGAAGAAAAACCACTGTAGAAAAATTCTTCCCATCTAAATGTTACAGGCTTTCTGCTCTGTGAACCTGATTCCCAGGTCAGCCCCAGTCCCACCTTTACCTAGGTAGGTACAATCTCTGCTAACCTGTCTGTACAGTTGTGTGTCAGCTGGTCCAAGCACCTTATTCTTCGCCCAGAAGAGACCTCAGAGCTGTGGTTGGGGAGATTGCTGAGAAGGCAGACAGAACTGACCCGGGGTGGGGCAGGGCAAAGACGAGGCTTAGGGTGGGTTAGATCAATATTAATATGGTGATCCATATATTCAATAACACTTTCCCTAAATGTCCTCCATTTGTTTTCCCTTTCGTTTTCCCTGGACTACGTCCTTTTGGTTTATTCTGGACATTCACTGCTCCCAGGCTAAGAGGAGAGAAAACTAGCATTGAACTCTCTCTTCAAATCTGAAGAAGCAACAAGTCACAGTTACGTTGGGGATGAGATCAGTTCTTCTCTCTCCAAGCTTAAAATTCTGTCACTTATGCTCTATTTTTAACCAAGGCCTGGTATCACTGTCTTGGATGCTCTCCCCTCTCTCTTTTCTTTGATTCTCAATGTATGTTAAAATGTATATTAAAACCCAGCCAATGCTCAGCTTTGTGATAAAGGAGCTCTTGTGGGCCCTTATCCTTGCCTTTAGGATAAAATCTTTCTTCTAAAGAAAATGTTCACTTCTTCCATTTATTTCAGGACTGGACTTTCTTAAAATGTAGGAGATGGTGTATTATAACTCCCTACTCCTGTCTATCTGAAGCATCATATGAGTCCATGGTGGCATCTCTTTAGGAAAAGATAGGACTATTTGCCTCTTGTTTCCCTTCCCTGGTGAAATATCTTCTTAGGCTACCACATAGACACTATTACACAGGGAGAAAGCTTGGGAATAACCTGGCCAGTGAGTAGGGGCCAGGACCGAGGCATTTGGGTGGAGCCTGGATAGGAGTTCAGGCAGCTCTGTAGCTGGAAATCATCCCTTTGGATATAGGAATGCATCATCCTTTCAAAGCCGTCTGTCTAGGGGCTGAGCTCACACATATGAGAGCAAGAGCTGTTAACAAATTATTTAATTCAGCCTTGGCAGAGTTAAGCCTAACAATGCAAAAGGGTCTTGGAAGAGCCTAAGTTTGGTCTTTCTAAGTAAAAATGATCTGCTTTAGGTAGCAGAACCAGTGTTCTTCTTCCTATCGTAAAAGACCATTTTCCAGAAACACATAAGAAAAAATCATGGTGAGTCCAACTGCCCCCTCACCACCATGCCATGTGTGTAGTGGGGTTTTACTAGGGGTTTCAGTAAAGGCAGGAAATGCTGTGGGAATAACAACCAGAATCGTCTTTGGAACTGGAACCCAGGTGTTGGTAAAGCCCAGTAAGTGGCCATGTTCTATTTATATTTGACCAAACAAATAAACCCTGTGGAGTTAGTAGAGATTTAATTTATTATGTAGACAAATGTACCTTTTGAAAAATGACGTTTGTAAATGCATGAAACATTCATGATTGTTGAGAATAGAGCAATAATGATAAATAGACTCAGAATGAGACCATCCCAAATTGCCTTTAATATGGTAGCTCAGCCCCCCTTCTTCCGAAGAGATATTGGAGTCATGAGTTATTTACAGCCACAGTGTCTCTTAAACTATGTTCTGCAATGATTTGTGTTTATTGTGATTTTGCCCACAGAACTTGTCTTCCATTCTACTAAAAATCTATCTCATTTTAAATGCTATTCATGTGGATAAGATACCTTCTTTGTCACTCATGCCTGCATATGTATTTATTCTAAAAGACCCGATATAAAACTCAAACATTGTCCCATTTTGACAAAGGTCCACATCTAGTCCGATACATGTCAAATTTCACTAAAAGCATAGATTTACTATTCAAATGCAATGGGAGAAAAAAAAATTGAGATTAACTAACAATCCCGGATGGCTTATTAACACCTGAAATGGAATTCAGAGTGAAATAAAATGGCAGGCATGATGATAGAATTTTTGTTTAATGATAAATTCCTCCATGGGGAGTAAAAACTTTTTGAACATACTTCACTGGGGAGGAGGGAAATCATGAATTCAAGAGCCTGGCATTCCTGGGGGTACACCTAGTATGTCAGCTTCTCCACAATGCATTTTGGGGACAAAGGGACCCATCCAAATGTCAGTCAAAAAAATAATATTAAGAGGCAGGTGTTGTCAAGTTGACTGACTAGGTTATTAAACCCTACATTAGGTTATGATTGAGACTATGGACTGACCAACTGACCAAGGAGCTTTCAATAAGAATAGCCTATTTTTGAATGGTTTAGCTGTGGGAAATGCCCAAAGACAAGGAAACAAGCTAGAGAACGCCATAAGTTTGCTTTGGATCTAGTAAGTATGACCAATCCATGCTAATCTTTTGTAATGACTGTGAAAAAGACATTTTGGGGGTCAGGCAGACAATGAGGAAGAAACAGTGGGGTTTAGTTCTTTTTGAGTCAAACAAGGACCCAGTCAGGACTGGTGGTAATGCCATCCAGTATCCATCTCCTAGTGGTGAAAGACCATATCCATGGACTGTGAAAGGAGAGCATTTCCTGCAAGACTAGAATCCCCCTGGGCCAAAATGGATGACCCCCACTACCCCCAGGTAGGGCAGGGCTGTAATGAGTGCAGCAAACATGTACTTGGCCTAAAGTAAGGTATCTTCAGGGTTTGGTGATACGGCCACACCAGAACAGAGCCCAGGGTGAGGTGAAGGCTCTGTGATGCAGTTCTATCTCAGGTGAAATTCAGATGAGTGTCTTACGTGGCCCCTCCTGCCCCCATCTTTCTTTAGGCTCTGAAGAGTAGATTTCTAGCTCTGTGGCTGTCCACCCAGCCATTTTTTGCCTGCCGTAACAGAATTGTGTTAGCTATCACACAGGAGTTTGTTGAATTGTTGCTTTTATAATTCACCCTCAGTGTCAAATGAGGTCATCCAGTTTCCTCTCTGCACATTTGCAATAAGCAGCATAAAAATTCAAACAAAACAACCAGGAGACAGGGAGAGAGATGGCTGATGAGATAACAAGGCCTGTTTATTATAGTAAAGGAGGAAATATCCTATGAAGCTGAGATAGCCAATGAGGGATGGGTAGCTTTCCTGAAGAGTCACTAGGGGTTTTTGTTGTGGTCCCAATCACAGTGCGAACAAACTTCTACTAACAAAATTGTCTTTGGAAGAGGGACTCAACTTCTTGTTCTCCCCAGTAAGTGCTGTTCATGTGATTTTCTGATATTGGCTCCCGTTGAGTGAAAGTGGTTTTGGTGTTGGGTGGGAAAAGTTTCTTAGGCTCTAAACATGTGGGTAGCCTCTCAGTCCTGGGTCCTTCTGCTCTCACAGAGGCCCAGTCCTTGGCCCTTCCACGCTTAGCCAAATATCAAATTCTTTCCCCTCTAGAGCTCAGAAAGTTGCTGCCAGTGTTTTTGCTGCTTAAATATCAATTACCTTTTTCATTGTTTATACATTATGAAGAGTAAAAAATTTGTGACATTTTGTCAAGTCCATCTTCAAGTCTCCCCCGCAAGGTTTGTCCCCAATGGACTTTGTTTGGACACATCGTTAAACCCAGGATGATTTCTGACTCCAGCCAAGTGGCATTGGAAATGACCCCAGCCTACCTATGACCCCTCTCCTTCCACTCTTTATAAAAGACTCATTTTCTCCGTTTGTCCTCTGCTAAGATTCCTGGCTCTGGTGCCCCATGCCTTCACATTTCCCTTGTTCCAGGGATGGGTGGAAGATAACTTTTTTAAGAGCTACTTTAATCCAGAGGCAACAAAGATGGTACGTCAGCCAAAAACAACATCTTGTGTGGAGCCTTCTTACTCTGTGCCATTTTCAAAATCTTTTTTTCATTTAGAAAAAGCAGCCATTCCTTTTTATTCCCAGCACAGCAAAGAGTTCATTATGAGGCCAGAGACAGGGCTTCCTTTGGAATATTTTTCACAGGCTAACAATAAGCCGGAAGTTTGCAGGCGGTTCACAAATGCATTCTTGGACCACAACTCCATGTATGGAAGCCGGTATCGGCAGAATAGACAGCCAAACCAGGGGCATCTTACCGATACCACATTTTGTAGAGGATCAGGGAGAAGGAGGAAAAGACGTGCTAAGGGAAAACAAAAACTATGGTTAAGTGGGGAGATTTCTGTGTGATTCCACCCAGGGAAAAAGATTAACATGAAGAAACATTCAGAAAACCACCAAGACCAGGCATTCAGAGTTTTTGTTATGGAGGCAATCACTGTGGGAATTCAGGAAACAGGCAGCTTCTCTTCGGAAAGGGCACAAGACTGGCTGTGATTCCAAGTAAGTGCCCCTGGCCATTCCCTAATGTTGATCAGAATGGCTTCTGCCTTTAAATGATTTTTTTCAATGAACCTATGAATGCTTTTACCCCCAAGAAGGTTCTGGTAGGAGCTGGGAAGTCAGTGCTAAGCAGGAAGATGAACAGGTTACTCTGGTGTAATTCGAAAGCTAACCAGACAATCATGGGCAAGCACCGTGCCTCACCCCGTCCTCAGTGCCTCCAGCTTGTTCTGGCCACACATCCTACCCAGTTCCCTCCCCTGATCCCAGGAGACCAAAACCCTAGGACAGAGAACCTGAGACTCTTTAGTCTAGGGAGGACAGGAAGGCTTGTCTGAGATCCAAGAGTCACTTGAAAATATATTGTGTGTTTCTATTTATTGTTGTTATTAATTTTGCTGTTGTTAATTCTAATTTGTCTAAGTAATACGTGAAAATTTCTCACTGTAAAAACAATTCAAATTACAGATAAAGCCAATATTCACCTTGACCCCCCCTTCCTTCAATATCAGTTTCCTCCCCAGAGGTGACCACTGGTTTGTGTGTTGTGGTAAGTTTCTATTTGGAGCATGTTGACATGAAATCGCCCATCTTCAAGGGAAGGAGCTGAAGACATAAAGAACTCAGACTGCAGATTTCAATTAGATATAAGGAACAGTTGGTTGAATGCAAAGGCCGTTGGCAAAGAAGAGCTACCTTCCCAGGAGCTCTTAAAGAATATATAGGTCTTTGGTCCGAGAACACCTTGGCTGAAAACAGGAGGATGGACTAGTTGACCTCTGAAATCCAGCCAGGTGTCTGTAGGACTCAGGGATGGTCCCCCCACCCCCGCATGGCAAGCCTCTGTGACAGCCCTTCTCTTTTGCCTGTCATCTGGTTATTGTTACAACCTGAGCTTTTGTCAGCACTGCTCCTATGCTGTGAGTGGTTTGATTTTCTCAGCATCTGTGGGGTTTTTGCAAAGAAAGGAAACTCTGTGTGTACTCTGGAGTTGGGGGTTACCAACTCATTTTCGGGAAGGGCACCAAACTCTTGGTCATACCAAGTAAGTTCTTCTTTCTGGCTAATTATTTTTCCCAAGATGCCTGCCTTCCATCATGCAGAAGCTGTCAAAACACAGGTGGTGTTTGCTTTGCTTGGTTTGTGTTGGGTGGTTCATGATACCAGTTGGAAAACAAGGCTATTAATGCACATATTCCCTGGGGCATTGTACTTGGCTTTTAAGATCCATGTAGTCTCTCCCTGAGAAAATATGTGAACCTCCACAAGGCGGAAGGCAGAGGGGGAAAAAAAGGCAGGATTTGGGTGAAAATAGATAAAGGACTTGCAGGAATAACAAACAAGAGGGGATCCCAGGAGACCAAGCAGTAGCCACTTTGAGTGAATTTCCCAGGAGTTGCTCCTGCCAAGGCCCATTCTTTCAAGGAAAATTACAGCAAATAGAATCGGAGTGGGAAGTTGCTAGTTATTCGTATTCGCCCCACGTTCTAACCTAATTACAAGGAGATTGTTCTGGCCCTTGGCAGTCATTTCAGGTTTTGTTTTCCTGCTTGCCTCCTCCACCTCCACCTGTCTTCCTAGAGGCCCGAGTCAAGGTTATTGCAATAGCACCGAACACTGTGTAACACCGGTGCAGGCAAATTAACATTTGGGGACGGGACCGTGCTCACTGTGAAGCCAAGTAAGTTGTGCCTTTAGGGGCAATCAATCAAATCGTTAGTTTGAAAAATACTTTAATCCTGTGCATCTGCTTGGGCTCTTTATGTTCTTTCCCCAGGCCAAAGAGAGTTGGTTTCTTTCTCTGCTTTAAAATGAGATGTGTGTGTGTGTGCGCGTGTGCACATAACACACACACTTGCTCTGGCTCATGGTGAGGAGCTTTCAGGAGCATATACAACATTTTCAAATAAATAGAGATATAAACAATAATTGAGCCAGTGACACTGTCAGGAAGAACCTCCACTGGGGACCCAGCACCCCGACCCCTGGTTTGGCTTCCCTGCAGGCTCCCTGGCCACATGCATATGCTTTGGCTCCGTCTGATGGTCTAGGGCAGGAAATTCCTCGTCTTTTCTTTGTAAGCAATTCCAAAATTTAGCAGCCCTTACTGCCAGAAAGTACTTTTGTACATCTAACTTTGACTACCCGCTCCCTGTCACTATGATTTAAATCTCTGAAAAGAACCACTACAACTTTAGGCATCTAGTTTGCAAATAAAATTTCTGCTGTAAATATGAGACTCAGCACTGAGTAGACTTCTACAGCACCTCTGAGATGCCATGTGTCCCAAAGTGATCACAGATTAGGCACTATAGTGTGAGCTTTGGAGACAGAAAAACCTAAATTCGACTCCTGGTGCCATTACTTTATTAGCTGTGTGACCTTGGACAAATTACTTAACCTCTCTGAGCCTCGGTTTCCCCATCCATAAAATGAGGATAAATATCCCTACCTTGTTGTGTTATTGAAAGGATCAAATAAAATAGTAACAGCTAAATTATTTAGCATAGTGCCCAAAACACAGAAAGAGCTCATTAAACCCTAGCTAATAATAATAATGATAAACATCATCTCCAACACACAGTAGAGCTTTCGTTTTGCCCCTCAGGCTCTTCTGTCAAGGCTCTGTCATGCAGCAGGAGAGGAGCTGGCATGGGGGAGGGTGGAGTGTCAGCCTGTTCTATGAAATTCTTCACCTGGGATTGGAAAGTGTCTAAGTGGAAATAGAAAGAATCCTGGCTAATTTAAATACAAAATTGTCCAACTGTCAGAGGCAGGAGAGAGGCTTCTGCAGAGAGCTGCATGGCTGGAGCATCTGAGGCTACACAATAACCCCTTAGAGCAGGGATGCAGCTCACAGTATAGTCGGGTGAGGGCTGCGGCAGCAGAAACCTTGCAGCACCCTCTCACCAAGCTGACCCCAGCATGACTCCCTCCAAAGTGCCCCAAGGCACGGGTTCCCCATGTGGAGGGACAGGGATTGAGAGAGGATGGAAGCTTCACAGGGAACAGCTTCTTGCTCCAGATCGTGTTTCTGCTCCTCTGGGTAGTGAAGTTCGTGAGAAATACGGCGCCTGAAAAATAGTCCCTAAATGAAACTCTCAGACCTGGGGAGGGAGGATCAGGAGTCTATAGAGGCAAAACTGGGCCAGTTAATATTGAAGACAAGGGGTTGAGTGTAAGGTGGGAATCAAGTCACATCTCAATCTGGGAGAAGACGCATTAAACAAAAGCTGGAGATGCTGCGTTCTCCAGCCCCACCGGGACTCAGACCACAGACCTCTTGCTAATACTGCAAGAGGAAGGGAGTTAAGGTTAGTGATTAAAACCTTCCTAATAGGGGCTTCCCTGGTGGCACAGTGGTTGAGAGTCTGCCTGCCGATGCAGGGGACACGGGTTTGTGCCCCGGTCCGGGAAGACCCCACATGCCGCAGGGCGGCTGGGCCCGTGAGCCACGGCCGCTGAGCCTGCGCGTCCGGAGCCTGTGCTCCGCAACGGGAAAGGCCACAACAGTGAGAGGCCCCCGTACCGCAAAAAAAAAAAAACAAAAAAACCTTCCTAATAGGTTTGTGAACAGTGTCAGGAGCAGTTGCCAGAGCACTTTCTCTGGAGGGTTTTTAAAACGAGATAGACACCCTCGTCTCAGGGCTGATTGGAGTGGAGCCCTGCGTGGAGGCAGGAGGAGAAACTAGAGAACCTCTCTAAGCCTCTTCCCAGCCCCTGAGCTGCTCTGTGAAAAAACTCTGGCTCATTAATGCAGAGCTGCATCCTTCGGGACACCCGGGTTGCTGGGTTAAGTTTTGGAACCCTTGCTTGTCGTGTCCCAAACTCCCTTTGTTCTCACACTTAACAGGACAAGCAGGCTGATTTTTTTCATCCTAAAGCTAAAAACACAGGGCCTGGGTCCTGCGCCGTTGATGGTGTTCAGATATGAGGCGGGGTGGGTTCGGGGTGGGGGAGGGAAGCTCTAAGGGGTTTTTGTAGAGCCCAGAGGCTCTGTGGGAATAACTATGCCCAGAGTTTGACCTTCGGTGGGGGAACCAGATTGTCTGTGCTGCCCTGTAAGTACGGAGAGTTGGGAAGAGAAACCAGCCGTGCTTGAGGCCTGGGCCCACTGTGACCTCCGAGCCGGGATGGAGAGGACGATAAGGAGTGTGAGGGATGCTTATTCAGGGAGGAAAATCACAGGCCCGTGGGAATAATGCTGGAGGAAGTACATCGGAGCTTTACCTTCTCGGGAGGGCTTTGTCGGGGCGCGCGGGGGGAAAGCTGAGTTGGCATGTTTTTGATGCTGAGATAATCACTGTGCGCAAGGACAAGGCTTCTCCCTTGTCCTTGGGAAGGGAACAAGGCTGCTTGTCAAGCCAAGTAAGTGGCATCCAATTTGAATTGTGCACTGAATATGATTATCTCCAAGAGGAAGACCTGCTCTCTTTCCCACGGGGGCCTCCTTGGACCAGAATGCTATTAAAGGGGCTGAGCGGACCAACGCCCAGAGCCTGGTCATCTCCCTTGTCCTTGAAGGAGTTCTGGGAGGTGCGGAAGGGAAGAAAGCCATCAGGACCCCACCGGCAACCCAGCCTTGGGTTCCGTCCATTCTCTTTTTTTTTTTTTTTTTTTTTTGGCGGTACGTGGGCCTCTCACTGCTGTGGCCTCCCCCATTGCGGAGCACAGGCTCCGGACGCGCAGGCTTAGCGGCCATGGCCCACGGGCCCAGCCGCTCTGCTGCATGTGGGATCTTCCCGGACCGGGGCACGAACCCGTGTCCCCTACATCAGCAGGCGGACTCTCAAACACTGCGCCACCAGGGAAGCCCCGTCTATTCTCTTAATCTTCCAATAAGTAAAACCATCTGATGGCAAGTCTTCCTCAGAAGGAGATTCCACTAGGGTTATGCCCATTTCATGCACTTAAAAACTGAGGCCTCTCAGAGACCGGCATATTCTAACAGGAACAGAACTCAGGGAGCAAACACTTTTTCAGGTAGACGGTGAATTCGAAGCAGCAGGTTATTTAAATGACAGGGGAGCCGTGGTAACCAGCTGTAACTTGAGTTCCGTGGTGCTGAGGACTGGGTCTGGCAGTAGGTAAACTCCTAGATGGTGGGGTTTTATCACTGCAGAGCCCAGTCTTCCCTAAACCTGGTCTTCGTTAACCCCAGCAGTGCCACTCTCTGGCCCTGCAGCCTAGGAAGTGCAGCTCTTGGCAACATCATCCTTGGTGTCTTGCAATAAGAGAAATTAGAAGAGAAGGGGGGAGAAAGCTTGTATCTCATATCATGCAGTTCCCTCATTTTGTAGCAAGATTGTTTCCGTGAGCCGTTTGTCTTCATTTAGCCGCTGTCTTCTTCTGGGGAAGCCATTTTGTAAAGGAGTTCGTCACAGTGTGACAACTGACGGCTGGGGGAAATTGAATTTTGGAGCAGGGACCCGGGTTGTGGTTGCCCCAGGTAAGCCTGATTCCTTGGAGCCTCACCTGCCCTTAATTCTAACCCATGTGCCAAGTATTTCTAGCTGAGACCATGACGTATTTGAAAGGAAGCCATTTCCCTGAACAGCAATACCCAGAGCCAGTAAGCAAAAGTGAGAGATCGGTTTGGTGTTAAACAGGAACATTTCTGGATAAATAGGAATTCTCATTTTTCTCTATCAGTCCCCCGAGCAAGTACCTGATTCCCCTTAAAAGGAATAAAGTTACAGGAAGAAGTAGAGCCGTGATTCAGGCTGTGGTGTGGGAGAGATCGGCTGTGGATTCTGGGGTGGAGGATTAGAAATGTGTTCGGGAAGACTGGATGTGTTTTTGACAGGATACGTAACACTGTGTGAATTATAACCAGGGAGGAAAGCTTATCTTCAGCCAGGGAACCGAGTTATCTGTGAAGCCCAGTAAGTATAAATGTGTAGCCCTGGATTAAGCAATGTCTGGATTAAGGGCTGATTTAGACTCAATTATACACTATATGAAGAATGTTTAGAAAGGGTGAATGAGCATCAGATAGAAGGACAAAACTCCCCCTGGCTAGGATCTGACATCTGTGTGCAAAATGGGCCACGCAGGGGAGTGTCTGGGAATTGCTCCCAGAATATATGTGGTGGGACTATGATGTGTGACTGATTACTTGGGATATTGGCTAGGATCTGTAGCCCTGGACTTGTATGGTAATCAGCGACAAGACTTCTAATTCCTTAACAAGACTCTAAGGTGCTATTCTTTTTTTTTTTTTTTTATGTATTTATTTTTGGCTGCATTGGGTCTTCGTTGCTGTGCGCGGGCTTTCTCTAGTTGCAGCGAGCGGGGGCTACTCTTTGTTGCGTTGTGTGGGCTTCTCCTTGCAGTGGCTTCTCTTGTTGCAGAGCACGGGCTCTAGGCACGCAGGCTTCAGTAGTTGTGGCGTGCGGGCTTTAGAGCGCAGGCTCAGTAGTTGTGGCGCACAGGCTTAGTTGCTCCGCGGCAACTTAGTTGCTCTTCCCGGACCACGGATCGAACCCGTGTCCCTTGCACTGGCAGGCAGATTCTCAACCACTGTACCACCAGAGAAGCCAGATGCTATTCTTTTTGGCTAAGATTATGTCAACATATAGAAGGAATCTTGTAAGTAATGATCATTGACCAGAATAAAGGTGATTAGCCTCTCCCAAGGTCTAAAAATCACTCAAAAAAAAAAATTTATTCATAAGTACTTTCTGTTTCTGAGAATTTAGGCCAAAAATTTGTACAACATAGCCTCGTGGAGCAGAGAGAAGAACCCTTAAAGTCATCTTTTCTGACTGTCCACCTCTAAGGAAACAGGCCCAGGGAAGAGACAGATCATGGTCCCACAGTAAGTCTATGGCTGAGCTCAGACTAGAATTTAAGTCCCTATCATTAATTCTCCTGGCCTGAGGTCTGAGGAATCTGCAAGACTCATCTGACAAATATTTTTGTGTACCTACTCTATGCCAGGCTCAGCGTTTGGACCAGCTGACCCATCAGGGAAGAAACTCAATGTGATATTGCCCTCAGGGAACTTGCATTCTGGAGGTGGACCCCATTGTTCCCTGGGATATGACCATCCATATCCTGATCCCTCTTGAGCTTTTATACCATCCTCACTACCTTAGGAAATATTAAAATTGATCTTTGTTGCAGTTTTAAAGTCTTTTAGCAGTGAAATCAACATAGTCATGAGAAAAGAAATGGCCCAAAAGTGAAGGGGAAAACTAGAAATTTCCCTGATAATTTGATCATTCTAAAATTATTTTATTGATATCAAACTCGTGGCCAAATTAACTAGATAACTAATGCAGCTCTATACCTCATTTAGATCCTGTACTCTGTCTAAGGAGGATTCAAGGGTTCAGGCAGTTTCCTGGTGACGTAACCCAGAGATCCCCAGAGCAGCAGAGAAATATTCTCTGTTCTGGGCTTTGTGAGTCTGAAAAGATGTGAACACTGGTTTGACCTCTAAAATCGGGGATCGCTCTATATATGTTAAAGCATATATTTGACCCCTGGAACTCTGTAGTAGAAAGTGGGAAGCAAGGATTCCCTAAAAGAAGGTGAGCTTATAAAGACAAAGAAGGCGTTATTTACAATTTGTAGATAAGCAATTTGGTCACTCCAGATCAAACCTAGATTGACAATAATACACACCTAATTCATAAAGTAATTGCCAACTCTTTACTCTGTGCTCTGCCAACCCGGCCTATTGGATCTGGTTTTTGTTGTTGGGCATATCACAGTGTTTCCTCTGGTTCAAGCTGGCAACTGACCTTTGGATCTGGGACCCAACTGACTGTTGTACCTGGTAGGCCGTTACAATTAAATACTATTTTCACGGATTTATTAATCTATAAATGTATGCTGTACATTTATGTAACGTAATGGGCCGGGTGGGGGGGTGGAGTAGGGTGGGGGAAGAGATACTAAAAACACATACTTAAAAGGGTAACATACGAAGAGAATTATTTATCAAAGACCAAAGAGAAAGAGAAGGCTTTTTGCTAAGTTTGGAATAGGAGCTGGTGAAAATGAGTAGAAAAGAAGCTATCCTAACCTAGAAGAATAGGAATGGATTCCATAAAGGGAACCTCTCTTTCTCATAATATTTTCACTAGAACCAGGAGAAATGCTACAAGATGGTTTTACCAGGAACTATCTTAAACCAAGTCTAGTTGGCCAGCCATATTTCTAGTCTATCCTGGCTTATTTCTCCATAAGTTGCTAAACACAAAAGTGCCTATTTAAGATATTTAAATGAAACTCTATTTCTATAGCTCTCTGGTGCCCTTCCAGCATAGTGTGCCTGTAACACACTGCTTATCATTTCTACAAGTAAGAACAAGTTTGCCCTCCCAAACTGCATAAGCATAATTACTTGCCTTAGACTGAAGTCACCTCTATTTTATTTTTCCTGTGTTCATTTGTTTAAATCCAAACTGTGTGGGTGTCTAACTCTTGGCTCTGAGGTTTCCTTTCTCTTGAAAGTGTCAGCAAAATATTTTGCCCATAAATAATGTTTCATCTAGACTTGCAAATGACAGCCAACTCTGCGGCCTCTTTTTTCTCCCCCCTTGCTAAAGGGAATATGCGGGCAGAGAGCAGGAAAAAAAAAGCGAAAATGTACAGTTTCACTGTGGGGCTGGGCGGGGGCTGTTAAAGTACATTTGGTTATATAATGGAGGTACTTTGAAAGATAAGACACAGTGATCTTGTCTGATCATACATACATAATACTGCTAGCTTGTTGATGTGGTTCAGGGTGTCCTTAACCAGAAGCTTAGGTCAGGTTGCCAAGCACGACACAGACCTGGGTCCAACTCAAGGAGAGAAGCTTCCAGATAGCCCTGGAACTAAAGGCAGAATCAGGATTCTCCTCACAACCCTGTCCACCACCGGAGGAGACGTTCCATTTATAATTAGGAAAAGAGACAGGTAAAGAGCATTTATTTGCAGTGTCCTTGTTTCAAATATTGTGCGTATGAAGCACAGAAGACACGAGAAAGAACCCAAGCAGAAAGCTAAAGAAAAGAAATCGATAAAAGCACTGAAGAAAATCAGATGCCCGTGTCTTGCCTGTCTCTGATAATGAATGGGTCTTCTTGCCTCATTCCTCACTTTGGTTCTTGAATTTTCTGGGAAAGTAGCAAAAAAATAAAAGCTGGTGGGGTTGCATTAGTCTTGGCCTAACTTGGTTAGTCACCTCTGGATAACACACCTCCCTTTTGGGAAGTCCAGGAGACTTTTTGTAATGATAGTAAACATGGTGTACAACTCCAGATTTTTACTTCGGATCTGGGACGAAACTCAGTGTAAAGCCAAGTAAGTGACAGTTGTCTACAGGAAAAAGTCACCAACGTATTATCCTAAATTCCTCTTACCAGTCTGTATTTATTTTGAGCTCTTTTGTGTTTTGGGTCCTTGTTCATATGTCCCTTAAACATACATAAAATGTTGTAAACAAATCCTTATGATTCAGTAAACATTCTGAAACTGCCAACCATACTCTTGGGATGGTATCCTATATACGGAAAATTCCCAAATTTTAACTATTGCTGCATTTATTAGTTGACCCGAAAAAAAGAGCATTTCGATATAACTTAAAGGACCTATGAATGTCCAGGATTTCAGAGAGGAGATATGACAAATTAAAATTTTATTAAATTAAAATTATATATTATAATTATATTGATAATAATCTAACATTTACTGAACACTTGCTATATGCAAAGTATTGTGTAAATGTCTCTCATAAAGTCATTTAACCTTCCTCACAGCCTCCTGGGATAGATACTATCGTCCCCACTTTCACAGGTGAGGAAACTGTGAAAGTGAAAAACAAAGCCAGAGGTCAAAATAGTTACCAGAGGGCTCCTACACAGAGGGGGCAGCGCTAGACCTCAGGGCAGCCTGCCTGTCGCCCCAGCCTACTCTCTTATCCAGTTCGGTTTGCGTAGGAAGACGTAGCACTGTGGCTCTAATGACTACAAGTTGACGTTTGGAGCAGGAACAACAGTAACTGTAAGAGCAAGTAAGTAAGAGGGAAAAAATGAGAATAATTTTAGAACAAAATGGTGGGCACAATTACAAGCAATTCCACCTGGGAAGCACAATGGTCAGTAACTAAATTCCCAAAAGATTTCCCAGTTTGCACTAAGACCATAACCATTAGGACCATAACCTGACTACCTCACGTGTCCCCCTCACATCCTCCTCCACCCCAAAATGCTCTCTGCCTCAGGGATGCCTTCACAAGGATAAATTTGTTGAGAGCATGGGCTTTACGGTCAGATAAAAACCAAGCTAGCTATCTGAAATTATCTCAGGTCCCCCCCAAAAGTCACTGGGTTGTATTAAGATGAGACATAACTCTTTCCAAATATTTGAAGAACTGCCATTTAGACAAGGAAAGGGGTTAGTACCAGTGGCTGAAAGGATATGTGTCTCAGCCTCCTGTACAATCTTGTTAAACAAGGGGAACCGGTCTGCAGTGGAAAGGCTGCTTTGTGAAGTGCAGGACTCTTTCTTCTTGGAGATCTGCACGCTGGGTCCTTTAGGCTGACTATCTGATGTTGTAGAAGGGATTTCTATGCTACTTTAGATATTGGACTGAATCATCTCTGGGCTCCCTTTCAATGCTAAGCGCTAAGATCTCATGACTCCAGCCTAGAGGATGAGAAGGTGAGCTCAGACCTGTTTCTTCTATTTTTATTATTTTGATAGCCAAAGAAATATGTCGTTGAATTATTCATCAGCTAAAGCCTATTTGGGATATTTATACCTAGAAGATAGTGGGGTATGATCTCCCAGAGCCATAAATGGGAAAATAAAGGGCCATATCAGGAAGAAAAAAAGAAAGAAGAGGAAAAAATGCCTGGAGGGACGACCAGAGGTTGAATGAGGGAAATGGGGTGATTTTGCAGAGGACAGAACTAGTCTATCAAAGTTTTCACAAGTTCAGCTTTGGAAAGGGATCCAAACACAATGACAATCCAAGTAAGTGAGCAGCCTTTTATACTGGGAAATAGGGCCAGGGAAGCAAAGTTCCTTCCAATTTAAACACTCTCAAAAGGCCATGTAATTGCTTTCTGACGGGAGAGGGCCTCTGCTGGTGGAAGACTATTGTTAGCCCAGACCATTTGTCCCCTGAGAGATAGCCTCTGAGATCTGACTGTCCCGCTCAGACTGTCGGCTGCACAAGAAAAAAGACTTAAAGACACTTAAAGAGGATGAAGGTGAATTTTCAACCCTGTCCCCCAGGGCAGGGGAGAGAGTGATGGGGAACATTAGGACCAAGTTCATGTAAAGGGGCCCAGCACTGTGTCGATAGACTCAGGCCTGGGGAGGCTCTACTTTGGAAAAGGAACTCAGCTAACTGTACAGCCTGGTGAGTGGGTTGTTTTCTACTCCAGGGAAACAGTACTGTGAAGAAATTGGAAAGGGAGATGAATGAATATCCTTAGTCTTTAGGGACTAAAGGGAAAGTCTTAGGGAAGACTTAGGGAAATGTCTTAGGGAATATGTATATTGCTGCTACTGGAGGACCCTCCTTCTTAGTTAGACAGGGATGGGGAAGCGGAAGGAAGGTCAAGACCACCTAGCGTCACTTTCAGGAACTTGAGAATCTGAGAGGAGACTGTATGTGTTCGCACTAAAGGCAAAGGAGAAGGGCAACCCCACTAGAGAGTGTGAGGCATCCCGAAACACCTGCTCTGGTCCACACCCAACGCGTGGGGAAGGATGTGGCCCTCAACCCAGGCTGGGCATGCCAGATTGAGGTACAGAGTTACCAGGGTTATTTTTCTGGAGTCCTGTGATTCTCAGCCATCTCCCTATCAGAGGCTCCATCAACTCCTTTCTTATCAGGAATGACCTCTCCATCATATTCTGTAAACTTTCCCCGAGAAGCCTCCTCCCAGTTTCCTTAGTACAAGCCTCACCAATGAATGGGCTCTAGAATAGCTGGAGGGGGTCTGGCTCTGAAACTTGGACCAAGGAAAGTAAAGCTGATCCACAGCACGCAGCAGCTTGGAGGGCCTGGGTGGACCCAAGACTAAAGTATCCTTCCTCTCTTTGGGCTCTTCCCTGTGCACTAAATTGAATATAGAGATGCTAACGGCGTGCATGCCTGTGTATGGGTGAGTTCATCAGCATTTCCACGCTGGATATATGACCAGCCTGACCCTGAAGTCTCCCTGAGCTTACAGGGCTTCCTGTTCTCAGGTTCCTTTGTGGGTTACAAATGGTCAAATGGGCCCCTGAGTGAGTTTATGGTTGACACCTATTATCCTCACTCACAGATCCAGGTCCAAACAGCCAAAGCAGAGAAGTAAGTAAATATATGAAGGGGTGAGACCCAAATACGTGCCCAGGGACAAGCATTCCATCTCTACAAAGTGTGCACAGCACTGGGAGACAGGATTACCTTAACCATCACAAGCCCTCCACTTTGCCATGGCCATAGGACAGGGCCTTCGACAGGCATCTATGGAGTGTGATTTCCTTGGTCCCTGTGGCTTTTGCTGGGCCTCAAATCACTGTGTGGCCAGCTCTGCGGGGAACAAGCTAACCTTTGGAGGAGGAACCAGGATGTTAGTCAAGCCGAGTGAGTACCAGCTCTTGAGCCACTGTTCTGTTTCCAGCATTGAAGCCGGAGCCTAGCCATCAATTTTAAACTGAATGCGCTGTGTTGGCGCACATGAATCTGTCTCAAACTTGCCTTAGAAATGTGTAGTGTTGCTCTTATGCATAAGCACGTAGGTATGCACAAATTCAGTGTGGGTAAAGGATATCGCCATCTTGATATTTTTTAGGGTCTGTCTTCTTAAGAAAAGGAAAACAATTAAGGCACTTTCCTTATTTCTTCACATCTTTTGTCTGATTGTCCCACAAGGCAGAGGAAGGTGGAAAGCGATGATTCTCTCTATTCAGAGTGGTTAAGCGATTTGAATGTGGTCACAATAGCAGGGCCAGGACCCATGTGTTCTAAGGTTCAGTATATTGCTGTCTGTATCAGGCTGCAGCCTCTATAACCATCATTCTGATCTATCTCCTCTGGCCCTCAGTTTTCCCAATTAATGCAACTGAAATAGTGGTAATTCTTATCTCCCGGCTCACAGAAAGTGTGTGAGGATTAAAAAGACATTGCTCTGAAAAAGTTGAGCTGGAGGTTTGTTTAGAGTGCTTTATTTATTTATTTATTTTTTTTTGAGGAAGGGGGTGGATATTGTTTTTGTTGTTGACGATATTGTCCTTTTCATTAAGGAAGAGAATAAAGAAGGGAGAGATACTTGAAAGCTAAGGGGATATGATCAATACGTGAACGTGTACAAATAAATCATTAAGGCATTCAACCCGGGGCCAAAAGACGATGGATCTTGCTCAGCCACTCACCAACCATGCGTCCATGGGAAGCTCTCTAAGCCCCAGTTCATCTATGACATGGAGATTATGATTCCAGCTCTGTCTAGCTCAAAGGATTTTGTAAGACTCACATGAGATAATGTATGTGAAATCTCTTTGAAAAGTATGGGCAGTCAGGTGATTCGTGATTTTTTTGAGAGTCAGATTTTATGAAAAATTCCATTTGAGGGTAAACTTGAGGATGAAAAAGCTTCATGGATCTTGGCTATGGCAGAGAAACGGTTGAATTTGGATATAAGGTGAACCTTTCTAGTTATGAGAAAACAGAACGTGAGAATTGGTGACTAAGACTGTCCCTGGAGATCATCAAAACCTGAGATCACTTGGGAGAGAAATGCTTGAGGTTGTGAGCTTGTAGGAAATGGTTTCGGAGGTTTCCTACCATTCCAAAGAATGTATGAGTTTAAGACTTTTCTTGAGTTTACCTAAATATGTGCTTGGTGCTGACCTGGGTTTCAACCAAGTGAGAGAACCTGGGAGAATTCCTGTGCTTGAAAATGAAGCTCACTTTGGTTTTTGTGGTGGAATAGATCCCTGTGGGGTTTTCAAGCAGCCTGAAGCTGGTTTTTGGAAGGGGGACCACGTTAAAGGTGAATCTTAGTAAGTATTGCCATGAAATTTGAATTCAGTTAGTTACTGAGACACGTAACAGGCTTTTTTGTTCATTTAAGTGGACTGCCAAATGTCCTTGGTTTATTCAGGTTTAGTGGGGAGCAGAGCTCTCCCTGTATCCTCCCCATCATAAATGTAAGAGCTCATTTTGCTGGGCAATGGATTGCATTGCTTGCCAACTTAATAGGGAAACAGGATGGAAGAAGTCTCCCCATCTCAGTGGCCAGCTCCATCAGAAAAGCCATCAGAAAAACACTCTTAGATGCTAACACCTTCTCTTCCAGTTGGCCTCCTCTTACAACCTGGATGCCTCAACGGCCAGTGCCACAGTTTCCAATTACCCAGATAACATCCCAAAGTCACTTTGGAAGAACCTCTGTCTCATTTTGTCTTTCCTAACCAGGAATTTACATGGTAGAACTAGATCTAGTACTTCAACAGAGAGAAGGCATGATCTAAGCGTCCATGGCCGTCCTTGACACTGTGTGATTCGGAGCCAGGCTTTGATCTTTCAGGCCCTCTATTGGCTTATCTGTAAATAGAGGTGATGATTCATTCCTCCACGCTCGGATCTCACTTCAGATAATATCACCTCCTCAGAGAGACCCTTCTTGCCCAACCATTCTAACGAGCCACCAAACACAGCCTGATTTAAACACAGCCTGTTATCCAGCCTGATTTATTCCTGCACTTTCATCACTTGATATTGTATTATCTATGGATTTGTTTCTGTGTGCCTCCCAATAGACTGTAAGTGCCACGAGGACTGGGACAGCGTCCTAGCAGCTTTCTGCTCTATCCCAGCGCCTAGCACAGTGCCTTACACATGGAGGTGTTCAGTGAATAGTTACTGAGTAAGTGGAGGACACACCCCCATCTACCCTCTCCTCACAAAGTAACAGAGCTTTACTGTTGCATTCCCAAACACTGAGAGCTCACTGAGTTAGTTCCTTGCCAAAGGCAAGGACAGAATACAAGTGTCCATTGTTTGTAGTTATATACACATTGGAGGCAGTGAACAGGTAATCAGGGTATTTGCAGGGCCTCGTTTCACTGTGCCTACCAGACAGGAAATGTGTTGGTCTTTGGGAAAGGAACCACCGTATCAGTATGTTCCAGTAAGTACCTGGTTATTATTGGTCATAATGCCTGAACTTATCCTGCAGACTTACATTGCACACATGATTAAATGTCTCCTTATTCTTTAACTCAAGGAGTACTGGGGTTTAGTGATGAAAGCCATCAAAACAAAATGAAAAAAACAGATGCTGTCCCTCGTGTCTAATACTCCAACCATACCCCTGTCCCACCCCATTTTCACAAATTTTTTAATACACACTAAACTGATAAAAGAAAGAAAGATTACCTACAGGGATAGGAGCAATTTTCTAACCACTGGTAAAATGAGCTCGTGTACAGGAATTGATTCCTAAGTAAAAAATGGGAATCAAAGCTGATATGCTTTGGCTGGTAAAACAAGATGACTTGGTGAAATTTTTGAAGGAAATGTGTCAGAGTTGTCTAAAGACCATCAGCTGGACTCTTCTCAGGCGTTCCCCTCCACCCATTCTATTGTGCTCTGAAAAGAGGCTTTCAGAGGCTTAACTCCATGGCTTAGTCTTTTATTTCAATAATAGAAAAAGGGGGAAATCCCAGCCAGAGTTCCCAGGAAGGAGGATAGATACATGCTAATCACATTAATCTATTATCAAGATAGCTCAGGAATTCTTGTCAGGCAGCACGGTGCTGTGATTTATAATACATTCATCTATGGGACTGGGACAGGATTATCAATAAAACCCAGTAAGTAGACAATATGTCACTGAAGTAGGAGGCTTAATGTGGTGACTGAGACCTATTGAACTTACTGCGGTATTTGTAGGGCCCAGATATCAAGAAATGCATGGTTTATGTGGATTTAAGTGCATTCTGAAATAGAAAGAAATGTTAAAGTAATGGCACAGAGGCCAGAAAGATCTAACTGTGGAGGAAAAATAGTAGTGTCGATGAACCAGAAATAACAGACTGAAACAGCTCAGTCAGAGAGTGGATCATAATGAAAAAGGCAAAGTTTGCCTGAACACTGCTTGTCCTTCTAATCCTGGCTTGATCGGTGCATCTGAGCCACAATTTCTTCACCTGTAAAATGAAAATATTTCATCTCACCTCATAAGTTTTTTTAAAGATAAAATAAGCTAATGGATATGAAAGTATTTTAGAAACTAGTAAATGCTATACACCTCTAAAATATCATGATTATTTGTTTTCAGAACAAAAAGAAAAAGCTAGGACAGCTAGTATAATTCTTTCAACATGAAGAGAATATGTAGATTCTTAGTAGAAGAGCTATTTTCGTGTGGATCTGTAGCCATAGGCATGGGTAAAAACCACTCTCTCTTCTACTGACGTACCGAGACTCACATGTCACCCACATGAGAATGGCAGAAAGGAAACCATTCTGTAAAGGCCTGAAATGCAGTGTGAATTCTGGGGGTAACCTAAAGGTTACCTTTGGAACTGGAACAACGCTTCAAGTCACCCCAAGTAAGTCTAAATTCCTAAGCACTTCTCCTTACTTGTGTTGTTGCCTCTCAGATTGTGACATTTGGAGCACATAACGGGGATGTAATAGGCCTTTTATGGCCATTTTCAGAAGATTTAAATAAAGATATTATAGAAAGATCCCTCATCCAACCCTTAACATTATAATAGTTTTATTCCATCCAAGTTGTGTTCTTTCTTAATAGAAAAGAAAGCCAAGATACTACCCATGAGGCCAATTGAAAACAGTAAATTTGCAGAGCATAAGAACCAAAGAGAAGGCAAGTAGTGTTTTTTACCAGACCTGAAGCAGAGCTGGTGCCCTTTAATCAGGACGCCTGGCTTTGGGGACAGAATAGGACTCGAGTAAGTAACCAGGCTACCACTAGGCCTAAGTCTGCAAAATAAGTTGACTGTAGGAGCAGGAAGCTGTCACTCAATGAAGTTAAAACTAGGAGAGACACTATGGCAGAAACCTAAAAATTGATAAGTGTGATGGAGACAAAAGGACTAGATACATCTGCGGGATGCATAGAGTTGAAAATCACAACTTTGGTGGTGACAGACCCAGAGCAATGAGGAGAGAGAGGCTTCATTTTAAGTGTTGCACAATAAATGCCCATATTTGAGTTGAATGGCCTGTGTGTTATGTGGAATGTAAAAAGAAAGTTAAGATGTGGTCCCCTTCATAGGCGAAAGGGCTGTATCTCTCAGTCTTGGGTATGCGAAGGGTGTGTGGGCTTGTGGGTGTTTTTGGCTGACTAAGAAACACTGTGGGAAGGGTGGAGGCTATACGTGGATCTTTGGGAGCGGGACAAGACTGCTGGTCAGGGCTGGTGAGTAGAGTATCAAGGGAACAACCGGAAGATTGATGAAAATGTTTTCATGTCTCAGGAAATGATTGTGTGATGGAGGATACGCTGGAGTTCAGGGCATCACTGTCACTAGAGGTCTAATGTCTGGTTCTAGCAAGAGAATTAACCCCAATACAGCTGCAATCTCAATCTCATAGGAAGGAGGAGAAGCATTCCTCACTCATAGTTCCTCCTAACATGTATCTGTCCTATGCCAAAAAGTCTCATGTCTCCAGGGTACTTGTGTAGCAGTGCTGGTTCAGTGTGCTTAACCCCACATCACCTGTTTTCCATTTGTAAAATAAGGACAATAATATCAGAGTTCATGGCACAGTTAACGGCCCAAATAAGGCAAGGTGATATATAGCGATTGTCAACCCACTTGCCATGTGTAGGTTCTCCATAAATGCTGGTCTTCTTTCCCTTCCGTAAGCGATCAGAGGTTGAAAGACCCAACACTGCAGGCCATTTTTGTATGGGGGGTTGCCATAGTGTGAACTCAGGATACAGCAAACTTACTTTTGGAAAGGGGACTATGCTTCTGGTCTCTCCAGGTAAATGTCGACCCAATCCCACTCCTGTTTTCTCATTCTCTGGTTTAAGACTTCTACATGTAATTTCTGTGTTTTACCCTTGTGGATGCATCATCCTTGTTTTATCAGTTGACCTATGAATTTAAGGTTGAGCCTTCATGGAGCACTTTGAAAAATGAAAATAACCAACAGAAGAGTTGGATTAGTAGGATTAGAAGTTGAATTAGTTGAATTAGTAGAACTAATTTGCTAGGTAGGATGGAATACAGAGTAATACCCAGATAATTAAGACAAACCTGGTTTCTCCAGAAATAGCCTGGCTTCCTGTTAAAAGACTAGACTGTAGCCTCACCCCAGGCATCCCTCCCATTCCTTTTCCCCCCATATCCCCAATCTAGCTGAGGAGTCTTGGACAATCTGTGACACATACAGCTACAGAATTCTTTCATTACTGAGAAGATCTGCCTATTAAAATTGAAAGATCCTTAAGAGCAGAGGTTCCTGTTATATACCATGAAGTGTCTAATATGGTCCTTTTACAGAGTAAGTGCTTGTTTAATTGAAATCAAATACCCAGAAAAATCAAGTTTCCCGGCCAAAGGGAAGAAGTGAATATAGTAAGCAACACAGTACATTCAGTGTGTGGTGGAGAAGGAAAAAATACTAGATTGAGAATCAAACAGACCCGTGTTTTTGTCTCTGCTACCAACTAGCAGTGTAACTTGGAGCAGATCCCTTGCCTCTAGGCCTCAGTTTTCTCCTCTATGAAAGGGGAAGTAGGTCTGGTTGATGACCCCTCTGCCCTCCTGGCACCAGCAGCCTATGAATTTATTCCATTTGGGGTGGGGGGAGCTTTTTTCTCATATGAATAAGTCAAATAGCTATATTAAATCTTAAGTATTTTCTAACTCATCAGGGTAAGTCAGGAAAAGGTGTGAAGTGACAGAGGGAGTTTATTGTGAGGCATGGGACACTGTGGGACTCATGGGGAGGAGCAAACAAACTCACCTTTGGGAAAGGCACCTGGCTAAAAGTGGAGCTGAGTAAGTGTGCAGTTCTAAGGTAACTACAAAATGTATTCCAGTGACAGTGAATGGGAGAAAAGGAGATGTTATTTTTGTCATTTGTAATATGACAAAAATTATTTATTTATAATTAACCATAATCTTATTTATAATTTGGAACTATATATATTTGGAATATATTCCAATTATTAATATATATAATTCCAAATTTATATTTGGAATTATATAATTATAATTATAATCTTATTTATAATTAACCATAATCTAGTGCTGAAGTATTAAGAATTGTGGCACCCAGATAAATTAATGAAAATATTCAAAGACTGTCCAAGAACATTTTCTTTAAGTTAGAATTTAGCAAGCTATTAAGACTTTTCCCAAGATGTGAGGCTGACAGAAGCTCTGTCCAGTATTAGAGTTTTTAGCACTAGAATTGAGCTAAATGGAGCCAGAAAGAGGAAAAAAGCAGAAGAGCAGAAAATTGCATGGCCATGATCTAATAGAACTTTTCTACTTCCACTGCCATTGATTCTGAGACTCATTGCAGGAGACTATTCAAGGTCACTTGACCTATGCCCCAAATAAGCCCTACCAAGTTCATTCCAGAGATTATGTCCCTTTGCACTAAACATTATTCAAGAAGAGTCAGTGAAGTGCAGAGAAAGGAGCCCAGGGCTTCTGGTTGCAGTCTAGAGTTCTAGATTTGACTGAGCCCCAACAGGCGGTGTGACGCTGAACAAGTCATTGCCCCTCTGTGTGCCTCAGACTCTTCCATTGTGAGATGAGAGGGTGGAAGCCCTCAAAATCTGTGATTCTTACTCCTACACCATCCTAGAGTTTATACAACCCAAGGGTGTGGACTCATGGCTATTTCACAAACAAGTTTTATAACACTAAAAGAAACCTTGTTAATCAATCATTTAACTTAACGTATAAATCATAACCACCACCTCAGTTTCTATGATGTGTAGATACGATACTAGGGGCATGACAGACAGTGCTGTTTATCTTCAAACAACTATGGATCAAGGAACAGTATTCCTATTTTACAGAAAAGGAAACTGAGGCTCAGAGAAGTAACTGCCCAAGATCCCAGGGTTAGTGAGTGGAAGGGTCTAGATTCAAACCACGGTCTGTCTGCCTGATCTCAAAGCTTACTCTTTCTACTACATTATGTCACAGACCCTGTGCCAGGGCTTACCTAGAAATGAGAGAGGATGCCAATCAGAGTTAGTAAGGAAATACATGGAATTTATCTTTTCCATTCTTAGATACTGCCATGACTTGAGACATGGAGCTTTGGGAAATCTTGACTTGGATGCCCCAAATCTAAAGCGTTCTCTTCCCTTTTTAATGAGGAAACAAGTAGTACAGGGGCTGCTGGGAGAATTACCCCAACAGGAGAGGAGACAGAAGAGCTGGCAGCAGCCACCTCCTTATTCTGACTCTCCCTTCCCCTCACAATTTCTTGTATTTTCCCCATGCAGACCAGTGTCCAGTGTAACCCATCTATAAGTGCCTGACTCATTTGTGAGTTATAGAAATATGCAACATTGAGTACACTTTGGACATTGCTGGATCATAGAACTTTAGCTCTGAAAGGGAAATCCAAACCTTTTTTTTTCCAGTGAAGAAATTAAGACCCAGAGAGGTTGGTTGAATTGTCCATTATCATGAAATCAGTGAGAACTAGGGCTGGGATGAAAACGTGGGGATCCTGGTCCCTGGGCCATATTCCATGACTACTGTTTGGTGAACTAACCCTTCCAGTAGGTAGGAGGTATGAGATTGTTCATGAATAGGAAGAAACCAGATGGATTTACTGGGAGAATATAAAAAATTGCTCCTTATTATGAGCACCTTCCCATAGGCTCCCTGGGCCTGTTTCACAGCTATGGTTAAAAAATGGAAGGGGGCTTCCCTGGTGGCACAGTGGTTGAGAGTCCGCCTGCCGATTCAGGGGACACAGGTTCGTGCCCCGGTCTGGGAAGATCCCACATGCCGCGGAGCGGCTCGGCCCGTGAGCCATGGCCGCTGAGCCTGTGCTCCGCAACGGGAGAGGCCACAACAGTGAGAGGCCAGCGTACCGCAAAAAAAAAAAAAAAAAAAAAAAAAGGAAGGAAAAGGAAGCAGAATATTTTGTCACAACACAAATCACTGTGGGAAATAGTGGAGGCTCCAAATTTGTCTTCGGGACAGGAACAAGGCTATTTGTTGAAGCAAGTAAGTTCCTTGAAATAGCCTGATTTTTATTACAGTTGAAGGATATCTGTTTTCACTGATTTTCCCCCAAGGGTTTTGTCTGCTATTTAAGTAAGAAAATAGTTTGGTGATGGTAATGTTGCATTATATGTATCCACGAGCCTCATTCATGCCAGAAACATGTAGTAAACACTTAGTAAGTGTGCATGGACATAACTACCCTAGGGCCCGTCTAGAACTGAAACTCTGTAATTACATAAATGGCTTTTTCAACCTGAATATTCATGACATTTTTTATATAATCTACTGCATACAAAGCAGGATTTCCTATTGAGTTGTGACTTATTTCTTGTCATCTTCCAATGGTCTTAGAAATGAAGGTTAAAGAGTAAAATTACACGCCTCTTCCCACTTTGGCGCATGTACGCAAACTTGGGAACATGCTTAGTGACTAACTTGTGTGTGACTCAGGAATCCCCGGCTGTAGTCCAGCTATAGGGCACCATTTGTATAGAGTTGGCCCAGTTATAGGGTACCATTTTGTATAGAGTTATGTCAGAGTGTGAACACAGGTTATCAGAAATTCGTATTTGGAACTGGCACCCAACTTTTGATCAGCCCAAGTAAGTCAGCTCTCCGGAAATGTGTAACCCCACCTCCAGCATTGGGTTTATATTTATATATGTAGCGTTTGCTCTGGTCTATAATAGAATATTGTGATGATGATTATTATTATTATTGTCACATCATCATTATTATTATTACCACTACTGTTTTGTTATTATTGATCATAACAATGCTGCTAACTCGGAATATATTTTTTCTGCCATATTATTCGTTTTACTCTTTAAGGAGAATCAATGTCAAGGTATCAGGAGACAAATGTTTGAGTTTCCTTTGCAGTCAAGTACTTGTTCATTCAGTTGCCCCCTCTCTGCTGAGGGTCCATAGGAACTTCACGATGTCGTGGTTGTTATGCTGCCTCCTGATTATCTCTTTGAGTTGCTTCCTTGGTTTTTCCCTGCCTAAGCACTTAGGTTTTGCAGCTCACATTTACCAAAAGTATACTTAGCTTTTAACCTCTCGCAAAACTGGCCTTCTTGTCCCAATAATTATGGACGGTAAAAGTCAGTTCAACTCAGTAAGTGCTTATTGAGTATCATCAAGCCAGGGGCCATAGGTGGTTTAAAATGAAACAAACAAACCAAGAAAAGAAGAAGCGTATGATGTGGTTCTTGCTCTCAAGAACTTCCAGTCTTGTCAGAAAAACAAAACACTCATCTGTTAAAAGTCTAATAACAATTTATATGTGGGTGCACCAAGCAGTGTGCTGTGTGTGGTCATGTGCAGGACCTGGGACCCTACTGACTGGAGACAGGACAGCAGTGACAACGGACAGTCCATATTCCCTGGCAGAGAGCAAGCAGGATTCCACCCCTGTGTTTCCGGAAAAGGATTTAAGATTGTTATCTGCTGAGATGTTTGACTTTCTTGACAGAAAGGCCCCTTGACAGAAAGCAGCCTTGACTTAGGATAGAAAGAGTAGAAACAGGAATGAGTCAGGCGTGAGTCACCCAGAAACCTCGCTCAGCCCCAGAGAGGATGCGGTGACTCTGAGTCACGCTGAGGCATGTTTTTAGCATGTGCCCTGGCCTGGCTTGCTGGAAATGCTCTTGCTCCTACTCTTTCTGGCAAAGTGAAAAATACATTTTTGCATATTCCCCTAAGGCAATGGCGCCTTCGTCTCAGGCGGGGCAGCTGAGGTGGGAAAATGCAGGCTGCTGCCTGGTATCTTTCTTCTTTTTTCTTTTTTTTTTTAAATTTACTTACCTATTTATTTATTTATTTATTTATTTTGGCTGCATTGGGTCTTCGTTGCTGCGCATGGGCTTTCTTTAGTTGTGGCAAGCGGGGGCTACTCTTCATTGTGGTGCGCGGGCTTCTCGTTGTGGTGGCTTCTCTTGTTGCGGAGCACGGGCTCTAGGTGCACGGGCTTCAGTAGTTGTGACTTGAGGGCTCTAGAGCACAGGCTCAGTAGTTGTGGCACACGGGCTTCAGTAGTTGTGGCTCGTGGGCTCTAGAGCACAGGCTCAGTAGTTGTGGCTCACAGGCTCAGTAGTTGTGGCGTACGGGCTTCAGTAGTTGTGGCTCACAGGCTCAGTAGTTGTGGCACACGGGCTTCAGTAGTTGTGGCTCGTGGGCTCTAGAGCGCAGGCTCAGTAGTTGTGGCACCTGGGCTTAGTTGCTCTGCAGCTTCCTGGACCAGGGATCGAACCCGTGTCCCCTGCATTGGCAGGTGGATTCTTAACCACTGCGAGGGAAGTTCCACTGCCTGGTATCTTTAGATACACGTACACCCACCCGGCCTATGTAGGAGGCAGTTTTTTCACCAAGTTTTGTAAAGGTTCTGTGTTTCCCAGAGGAGAAATAGCCAGAGGCTGTTTGTTGATGGCTGTGATGAGGAAAATGGAGGTGATGGGTAGCATCAGGGCTGAAGCTGCTACAGCCACTAGGGAATCTCCCTCCTGTGCTTAGAGCACCCATCAGAAGGAAAAGGTTAGGATCAGCCTTCCCAGGATCCCAGCTTTTAGAGCTACTGGGAAGCGTGTGTGTCTTCCATGAGAGGGTGGGCAAACCCAGGACCTTTTTGTAATGCACTTTCCCAGAGTGTGATTATGGGAACAGATTCACTTTTGGAAAGGGGACTCGAGTATTGGTCACACCAAGTAAGTGAGCCGGGATCCTCCTGGACATATGACCCCTCCCCCACCCACCGCTCTTCCTACCCCACAGGTACCGGACAACTTCTTATGTCCATGGGAGGGAGGAGGGCATGTCCTCCATCAATGCCACCCCTAACGTCCTTAGAAGCTCACTGCGTCAAACCTTCGTGTGCCCCTTGTTTCTTCCACCCTCCCTTCCTCTCAGCATCTCCACTGACAATATATTGAATAATATAAAAATCTCCTTTGCCGCCCATCCTGGGAGCACTTGTATCTAACAAAAGAGTAGCAGAGGCAAGCAGGGTGGTGCTGGAGGTATGGCTGCTGGGGAGTTGCTGCCCTGCTTCTCCACTGACAGGAGCGTGTGTTTTCTCCTGGGTAGAGGAGGTGAGGAGCTCTTCTAGTCCCCAGTCCCTGGCTCCCATCACCACCCCTCGGCTCAGGGTTCCAGGACAGCTGTGGGAGATTCCTGCAACTCTGGGGGCATTGGCCAGTGTTTCCCCAGATTGTTGCCCCAACCACTGGAGCAATAGGTAGAGGGAGGTCACGTGAGACTGGTTTTAGCAAAGGCTTTCCTCGCTGTGTGTATCAGGAAGAAACTATGGACTTATATTTGGAAGAGGGACCAGGCTTGTTGTTCATCCATGTGAGTATTATAGAAACGGTCAAGGGATATTTTGTAGACAGAGGATATATGATGGAAAATGAGGGAGTCTGTGACTGGGCTGCTCCATCGTGAAAGAGCCCTTTGCTGTCTGGGAGTAACTTACCATTGTGTCAGGTCTAATGAAATGATTGAGGCTGTGCTGGACAAGGGTTTTGCACAGTGCGTGCAGAGGACAAACCACCAAGGTTTGAGAAAAGAGGCTTCACTCTTGGTTAGGTTTCTGAAGCAGAACTGTCTTCTTGGCAGCCAAGGGGCCATCCTGCCCTTCAACCCCATGGCTGAGAATCTCTCGCCACGTCCCTTTGGATCCATGAGATATCTGTTGCACATGACAGCATCCCAACCAGAATGCTGAGGCACCCTGGGGTGCTGGAGAGGGTGGTGCGGCAGGGACAGGTCTCCTCTGGCTACAAGAAGCCTCATCCCTTCCCTCAGTGGAAAGCATTGCTGGGAACCACCATATTATTAGCTACTATTTACTCAATGCCTGACATGTGCCAGTGACTATACTCTGTCCTTCAAAGAATTTCTCATTCAGTGCTCACATCCATCCTAATGCTAGGTAGCTGGTATTAGGCCTATTTTACAGATGAAGAAACAGAGGCTTGGGGCAAGTAGCTTGCCCAAGATCACACAGCTAGGAATAATAGGGCTAGAATTTAACTCTAATCTATTTGACTCCAAGGCCTTACTGTTAACCATGCCACCACACCGCCACCACTGTCCCTCCTGCACTCTGTGAAGGAAGACCCCAGACCTCAAAGGCTACCTGTCTGGTCCTTGGTTTGCCTATCCTGAGCCTTCTTGCCATGGTGACCATGGCAGCTTTGGTCCAGGACTTAGCGTTTCTGAAGAGATGAGTAAAGTCATTGAATGGGGTTGGTAGGATGCAGGTATGGCAGGGAGGGAAGCAGAAACCTAGGGGGACTGATTATTGGGCATAAAGTGACACAGAGAGAAATTTATCATCAAAACGATGGAACAGGGCTTCCCTGGTGGCGCAGTGGTTGAGAGTCCGCCTGCCGATGCAGGGGACGCGGGTTCGTGCCCCGGTCCGGGAAGATCCCACATGCTGCGGAGCGGCTGGGCTCGTGAGCCATGGCCGCTGAGCCTGCGCGTCTGGAGCCTGTGCTCCGCGACGGGGGAGACCACAACAGTGAGAGGCCCGCGTACGGCAAAAAAAAAACATGGAACAGCCTGTTCAAAAGCTCCATTCCCAAGAGTGAAGGCTGTAAATGTGGGGCGGGAGGTGTGAAGCGCAGGCAGCCGCCCTGGGTGGCAGAGGGCAGGTATTTGTACTGCATTGTACCAGGGTGTGGACACAAGCAGCAGAACACTCACTTTCGGGAGTGGAACAAGACTCCAAGTGCATCCAAGTAAGTGCCTGACCTTAGACTTCAGCCAAAGACACAGAAAGTCCCTACTCGGCTTTCTTAGATGTTGAGTCTGCACTTCCCGAGCTAATTTCTCATGATTCTTCATGAGGCTTGAATGTTTTGAAATTTGAATTCCCAGCCACTAGCTCAACAGCGGTTTATTTTCTAAAAGTAGTAATTGCCAATGGGGCCTGGCCTTTTCATCATTACAGAGGCAGACTCTTTTGCCATTTCTAGATTCCTTTGAGACAAAAGAACTTTATCAGAAATCATGACTGATTATGCCAAAAAAAAATATTTTTGTTACCATCTAGTTTTCACGGGCT
Organism: Aethalodelphis obliquidens; assembly: GCF_003676395.1. Taxonomy (NCBI): domain Eukaryota; kingdom Metazoa; phylum Chordata; class Mammalia; order Artiodactyla; family Delphinidae; genus Aethalodelphis; species Aethalodelphis obliquidens. The sequence goes on from NW_020837954.1 coordinate 261,613, forward strand.
GGGCCCGTGAGCCATGGCCGCTGAGCCTGCGCATCCGGAGCCTGTGCTCTGCAACGGGAGAGGCCACAACAGTGAGAGGCCCATGTACCGCAAAAAAAAAAAAACAATACTGGGTTTAGAAAATGGACCTATACAGAATTAAAAGATAAATGAAACAGTCCTAATAAAAGAAGGTAGAGGACAGGATTGCATTTAAAATGAATTAAAATAATTAGAGGGCTTTCAGTCAACAAATATTTACCAAGCAACTATTATATTCTAAGCACTATAGAAGGAGGGAGGAGGGGAGGGAGGGAAATGCAGAGTCCCCGCCATCCAGGATCTCCCAGTGGGTAAACATCCATATAAAGAGACAATTAAGCCCAGTGTCACCACACTGTAGTGGAAGTACACACAAGTTGCGATGGAATAGCAGAAAGGAAGGCATCCCCGACCTCCTATCCTAGTTGTCTGGTACTTTCATGCATTCTGCACTGCACCATAAGCTCTGTGAGGTCAAGACCCTCTCTCATTCATCCTTACACCTCCACACTCCAGCACAATGCCTGATGCATAAGGCGTCACCTAAGAAATGATTGTTGAAAAAATGCCTCTAGCTGGGAGACTCAGGGAAGGCTTCAGTGGAGGGATAGTAACTGTTTAGAACATATTGGTTTAGACAGTAGCAAGTATTCTCCAACAGAGTTGTTAGATTTCAAAACTGGGAGATTGCAGAATCCATCTGAACGTGCGTGGGTGGCCGAAAGCCCACTTCTCTGGGGAAAACTTCCTCCATATTTATCTGTTCATTTGTGCACTTCACCAAAGCCTCTTCCCTGCCCTGGGTCAGTTCAGGCTACATTTAGAAAGCCTGAAACCCATCATATTTCTAAAGAACCAGAATTCAGAGGCATAAGAACTACAATACCCTGAGAGGGAAGCAGCACAAATGGGGTGTAGCAGCAAAAAGGAGAGGTCTAATGATAAATACATGAAGTCTATGTCCCTACTCGAGTCGCCACCCAGGAAACTTTTCTCCATTTGTTCTAAGGAAACTTTTCTCCTTTAGGACCAGAACTTTCTTTGAAGTACACAGCTCTAAGGTGTGTAGGAAGGTGTGTGGAAAGAAAACCAATAAATTCACATTTGGGAAAGGCTTTAAAGTTGCCATTGTTCCCAGTAGGTAAACCCTGCAAAGTGTTGGGGCAATGTGGTCTTGCATAATGACTGCATACGTATCTGCCCTCGAGCCATTCCTGACAGTGGCAGGAAAATTTGCTACATATGAAGCTGTTTCATAATGATTAGAAAGAAATAATCAGCATTAATGAGGCCCCTAATTGTGTCCGTAGGAGTTGGTAGGAGAACAAACAGATTCAGAACACAGAAAGCTTAAGGATAAAATTAGGCTGAAATTTAGGATGCATTTTAAATTCTTTGAACTAGAAAAGGGACTTCCAGGGAATGTGTATCTAAACCTGTACATGTTCCACAGAGGTTAAGGGGTGTTTTAAGAATAAAAATTCTTGAATCGAGTAAGTTTAAGAAGCTCTAAATTTCTTTATTGTAAGACTTCTCAGAGCCTTTAAAATGCTACTGTGCACTGCTGGTCTTCAGGACTGAAATACGCTATACAGCGTTTTCCAGACTTCTTTGAGCTTAGAATCTTTTTTGCAGAGAAACTTAGGACTAGAGTTCTGTGAATTTGTCACTGAGAAGGACTTGTCTAAACTACTCTCAAACTTTGGAGGTTTTTTTTTGTCCCCATATGAATGTCAACCCTAATCTTAGAACCCTCCAGAGAAATAGATTCTCAGGCCCCATCCATAACTCACTCCTGATTCTCACAACCTTCAGAGTTAAGCAATCCTCCTTGTGCATTGTATGTGATATCCCTATGGCAATATTAGTCTCTCTCTCTCTGTCTCTCCCTTCAAAGACTAATAGAACTGCTTTCTAAAAGGAGAGCTTTCATAGGCCTCCCTTCCATGAATTAAGCCCTACCCAAGGTTTTCCGTCTACTGCCGGTGCTGTGAATTTTCCCTCAAGATTCATTTCCCGGTTAATCCCTGGCTCTTCTCCAGGCCCTTCCAATTGTCCTCCTTCACTTCCAGTGTGGAACCCAGAATGGGCATCCACCCTCCAGGAAGGCCTGACCTGCTCAAGGCCGGCAAGGAGGGAAAGGTCTGTGAGATTATTACACAGAAAGCTGAGGAATTAGGACTCAGTGGGCCAGAATTTTTTCTTGTGCCAGAGAAAGGGGGATTTTGGAGGAGCCTGTAAAACAGGCACAGGAGACATTTCTGCCCCAGTGAAGCTGACCCTGCCAGGGGCTAGAGTTCTTGTAAAGCACCCTCCTAGTGTGTGTTGTCTGGTGGCTACAATAAGCTGATCTTTGGAGCGGGGACCAGGCTGACCGTACGCCCGTGTGAGTATGACGGTGCAAATGACCAGGGCAAAGTAACTGACAACTTGTCTATGAGAAAACCAGCAATGATTTATGGTAAACTCGAGGATATGGGAAACACTCGTTTCCATTTCTACAAACTCTTCTGGTATCTTAAGATGTTCCCATTTCTCATACTAAAGACAGAAGTGCCAAGGGCCAGTTGAGGAAATGAAAATCTGAGGGGAATAATTTACGGAAACATAAAAAGAGTTGCAGATATTCAGTGCTTTCAAGCAAAACAGATAATGTCAGCACCAGATGATCTGAAGATTCAGGAAATTAGCTAAGTGCTCTTGGGGAAAGAGATGAGTTCACGGCAAACACAAATTCTCTTTTATTGCAGCAGGTAGCTAAATCCCGTGGATGGACTAATGAGCATGGTGTGGGGATACCTGCTCACAGAATCTTCCTCTCTGGAGCTTAGTAGAGCATTGAACCACTCCCAGGGTAAAAGTGACCCAGACCCCTATCTGAATGGCAAATATAACAAGGCACGGAGGTAGGATGGTGTGGGGCTCATAGCACAGCTTGGGAGGCTGTCAGACCTGGGGGAAAGTCTGGCTCTACCATCTCTAGCTAATTAAGTCTCCACTTTCTCAATGGCAAAATGACAATACCCACATCATAACAAGACAATACTCAGCATACAGCAAGTAATCAATAAATGGTAGCTTTACTAAATAATATTAATAATAATTATCATCATCATCAACAAGGTTTTGTTATTACTAAACCTTCATTATTGTAAAGGGAAAGGGGAATGACTTCCCTGGGAAATATGAAACCTAAGAAACAAAGACCCAGGGTGCCTTGTAGAATGGTGCCCTCCAAGTCTGGTGGGTTTTAGCAGGTTAACATCAGGAAGGTTATTGCAAAGACCTTACCCTCAGTGGGGATTCGGCAGTGGTAACAAGTTAAACTTTGGAGCAGGGACCAGACTAAGTGTCCAACCAAGTAAGTAATGCGGGGCAAGGGTGGACATTGACAACTAATTCTTCTTTGTCCAAGATGCTGAGTTGAGCCCAGGTATTATCTTCTGTAGGATCCCAAATGGTTCTTTCCACCCATCCCAGAAAATCCTCTCATCCTGCGCTCAATGCTCAGGAAATATCCTTGGGCCACAACCTGAAGAATCATGAGTTAGGTGATGGGCAAGGAGTCCTGGACCTTTCACGAGAGGATCCAGGATACTGCTGCCCTGAGCGGGGGGTTCTGCTCTACTGAATTCTTGGTTTAAGGAAACCACGACCTCCAACCGAGGGCACTACAGCAGGATGAGGCAGGAGGGGAAGGATTAAGAGACAAAGTCTCAACACAGAAGATCAGAAGGTATTACCTCAGAAGACTGTGACCCTCCGTCCCCTGTGAGAGACCAATGTTTCTGCTACTGAAATAGGAGGTAGGGCCAGTGAGTTTCTGTAATGGTGTCACCTGCAGTGTGAATACCAGAGGAGTGACCGATAAACACACATTTGGGAAAGGAACGCAATATTTGGTGAGTCATTCTAGGTGGCACCATTTGCAACCCCATGGGCCAGTGTCACTAATCTTTTCCCCGGAGATATTAGTATTACTATGGTAAGGCTAACTGTGGGTGTTACAACTAATTGTCTTACAGAGGCCTCTGTGAACGGGAAAAGCCACACTATCGATCTTGAAAATCTGTGTTTCTCTAGGTCAAACGCATTAAAATTTTACTCTAGTCATTCAGTGGCTAATTTTAAATGCCTTCTATGTGGCCGTCAATCTATAAAATGTGAGACTGAGTATGAAGATATCTAAGATAGATGCCTGACCTGTCTCCAAATAGTATAAAAACTAGCCAAAGGGGCCAAACTATTGTAAATTTAGCAAGCTGAAAAACATTTTAGTATCAACCAGCTGATGATGTCAACAGGCACAGTAGAGATACAGAGGAATGGAGTCCCAGCTGAAAAGTTGGCCTAGATGGAGAAGGTTTGATGCAGTAGAAAGGATTCGTTGAGTCTGAAGGATAGAGTAAGATCTGTCTGGGCAGAGCAAGGACAGGAGGGGACTTCCAGGCATAAGGAACACCAAGAAAGAAGGCATGATCTTGGGAGTGAACAAGGCACATGATTTTGGCCAAGTAAACACATCTTAATGAAGTTAGATGGAGAGAAAGCCAAAGATAACTTTATAGACAATGAAGAAAAGGAATACTAGAGGCTTCAAGAGAATACAGTATTGATCACAAAACTTGGTATATAGTAAATAATAATAGATCATATATAGTACTTTTATTATTTTTTTTAAAATATATATTTCTCTGAAATGGTAAACTGAATAAATACAAATTTGCTTCAAAGCCTTTAAAAAAAAAGAGAGAGAGAGAGAGACTACAGACAATTAGGGCCAGGACCAGCCACAAACTGGGAATCCAATTCAGAAATGCAGACCAGAGGTGAAGGTGAGAGGGGCCAGCTCTTTCCATGGACGGCTTGTGGCCTAGACCTCCCCCTTCTTGCTCAGTGGGCTGTAAGAGCCCATCCCTCAGAGAAGGGGAAACCTAGGCTCTCTGTAATGGAGACATTCAGAGCGGTATGGAGGTATTGCCTCCCAGATGCAATGTGGTAAGGGAACCAGAGTTTCCATTACTCCCGGTAAGTCTGCGCAGGCTCACTGCTTCCTGACGCTCGCCAGAGCCTCAGTGGAACTCAGACTCAGAGTCAGTGCTGCTAACTCACATTTTGGGTTCCTGGTGCCTAAATACCAAGAACAGATTTAGTGGCAAGGGGGAGCTTTCGATCACTGCTGTGCCCCTGGGGATCTAATGCGCTAAAGCCTTCGGACATGGGCTTCTGCCGTTAGTTCCGAATTTAAATGAGCAGTTAGGAACTAGAATAGGTGACTTCCACACTGAAAAATTGATCCAGTCTTGCTAAGGCTACCTTCTGAGATGTCATCAGTGGTAGGAGGCGTTTATCTTGCTAAGGTGAAACAGGATGTCTCTCCTCCCAGGGCTCTGGCAGATGGACCCCTAAAGCCCTCCAAATTAACAGTGACTCATTCTTTGTTTTCAGACAAAAAGGTCGCACTAGAGGTACATGGGGCGTAAAAGTAAAAGGGGGCTTTAAAGAGTCAAGTTTAGGGATCAGTATCCAGCTTTTTTGACCAAAAGGTCTAATTAGCAGAAATTCTGCAAATCCGATCATCACTAGGCCGCTTGTTTATCCAACAATTATTTCTTGAGCCCCTAGTATATGGCAGAGACCAGGGACACAGCAGTAATCTAGGGACAGGCCTTTGCTGTCACAGAGCTTACATTCCAGGGAGCCCGTGTGAAGAGTTTGGTGTAGCTGTACTCATATAGGGCATATAAAGGATTTGAGAGAGGAAATTCAAGCTCTCCAGATCACGGCAGCCCCTCAATGTCATGCCAGGAAGTGTGGGCATCATCCTATAGGCAATAGGGAGGCTCTGAATTATTTTGAACAAAAAGTGACCCGATCGGCTCCACGTTTTAGACAAGTCGTTTGGATGATGAGCTCAAAGAAGAGATTGAAGTATGGGGAGAGGGTGAGTAAGAGAGGAAATCAGGGGTAGGGAAGCCGGACAGGAGAAACCACAGCCAAAATGCACATAGGGAAGCCCAAAGGGTATCAACTGGTAAAAACAAGACTTGAAAGAGGCTAAAAATCACCTCAGTTCTTCTGACTTCACTAACTGCTCTTTCATTTTGATCTCTCACTAGCAAAGTTGAGCTACAATGGGCCTGCCCCGGTATCACCCCTCACAGAACTCAAGTTGGCTTTAAGTCTCACCCTCAGCCCCTGGTGCCTTTCCTCATGGTCCGTAGCATTGCTCACTCCAGACCAATGCTGTCCAATAGAACTTTCAATGACGATGGAAATATTCTGTCATTCCGCACTGTCCTATAGAGTAGGCATCACCCAAATGTAGCTACTGAGCTCTTAAAATGAAGGTTTATGGGTAACTGAATTGTTAATTTTACTTGATTTTGGTTAGTCTTAATTTCAATAGCCACAAGTAGCTAAAGACGATCACATTGGACAGTGCGGTCTAGACCTTCTCCAGCCTGACACCCCCCTGGCACTAGGACTTGAGTGAGAGTTTAACCAGGACTCAAAGTTGGGCATCTGGCCCCCACAGTAACCCCCTTCCCCCTTAAGGCCAACCTGTGTCTGGTGGCAGCTTAGCCTCTGCCTTCTTCTTGAGGCCACGTTCTCTCAGCACCTCCACACCCTTCCATGTCCCCCTCCCCAGTCCCACCCATGACCCCCGCTGATGACTAACAGATCCACTGGAGTGTGGTATTGGTTAATGGCTTCCCATCTCTCCCCTCCCAGGAAGAGATTTACACCATAGATCCTTAACCCATAGTGATGTCAGCCCCACAGGTAGATGGAGATTAGAGGGGAGCAGGCAGAATCCTTTGAAGCCAGAGGTTTGGATGTTGCTCACATGTGACCATGGACCCACCCTTGCTCTGCTGCTCCAGGGACAGCCCCACCACAGACAGCTCTGCCTTGACTCACCATCCCAAGGCCATGCCAAGGGCTGATGCCCCTGGTTTGGTGTCAAGCTGGATATCTGCATTGCCAAGGCCACCCTGGCTGGCTCAGCTAGTGGGGTGCATTAGGCATCACTGGTCTGCAAAACTTTGCATGCGTGGTGGGGAGCTGGGGCAGCAGAGAACCACAGGGGCAGGAAGCTGTTGTCGCAACCCTGCTGTAAACTCTCTGGGTGGCCCTAACGTGTTAATCCTCTGGGCAGAGCTCTGCTTCCTCCTCCAAGGGCAAGAGGTCTGAAAGAATAAACACTGAGGGTTGCATTAAAGACACAAAATCCTATGAAAATACTAAAGAGTCATTCTCAGCACACTAAAGAAAAGCCTCCAGCAACTCCTGCTTCCTGCGGGGTGAAGAGTAGAAACTGTGTATTACTCGGTAGCACATTATTATGGCAGTCTCCTGGTAGTATCAAGAGCTACAATTACTAGAATTATTTCAGTATTTCACAGTGTATTAAATATAATTCATATGGAGAAACTCTCATGGCTTCTCAGAATAGCCTGGTTAGGAAAGTGGATGAGGCAACATCCGCATTTGACAGATGAAATTCCTGACACTCAAGGAGCTGGTGTGAATCGCTCAAGGCCTTGTATCTAGTAAATGGTAGAGCCAGGGCTTGGATGTAGCATCTAAAACTTTTATCAGTGAGAGAAATCTCCTGGTGATGCGACCGATCTTCCAACTTCATGCCAGCCTGTCGTAAAGCTCCCATTCCTGTCAATGCCCAACCTTAGTGGGGGAGACCACCCCAGATTCTAAGACGTATGGTTTGCTCTGCTAGATATCTTTTCTACGCTTGCTTTGTCCTGCCAGAATTATGTTGTCGCTTACTATTCCTACCGAGCTTTGAAGAAGTGCCCTTAAGCAGAAGAGTGGGCAGTATCCTTAAGTAGCCCTGCATTTCCGCTTTCCTTGAACGGCAGGCAGGGCCTGGTAGAGAGCATTCACTAAGAGCCTGGCTGGCCTCTTGGCCAGGACTCATGGTTTGTGCCTGTCCCTGAGTCCCGTCTGTTGCAAGCTGCTGGTGTCTACAATGTTCTTTCCCATCTAAAGCCTGACAAATGTGACTTGTCAGACCTACAGAGCCCCATTCTTGCCCATCACTGGCATCTGGACTCAGGCCTGGGTTGGGGCAAGGAGGGAAATGAACATCTCCTAACCCGTGTCTTTTGGGTCCACAGATATCCAGAACCCCGACCCTGCCGTGTACCTGCTGAGAAGCCCCAAATCCAGCAACACCTCCGTCTGCTTATACACCGATTTTGAATCTCAAGCCAATGTGTCACAAGTCACGAGGCCCGTGGTGTTCAGCTCAGACAGCACCGTGCTAGACATGGGAGCCTTGGGTTCCAAGAGCAACGGGGTCGTGGCTTGGAGCAGCAGGACCGATTTGGGATGCGGAGACACCTTCAACCAGACCTTCTACTCCAGCTCAGGTGAGCGCAGCCTTGGTGCCGGTCTAAGCTGAGTCTCCTCCTTCGAGAGGCCTGCTTGTGCTCGGGGCTCGGGTCCTTGGTATCTAAAAGCTGCTCTGATTGCTGGTCTCAGCCTCATCAATTGTCAGCAAAGCCCCCTCCCCTCTCTTTACTGAGCACCAGTGAATCCCATGCCGGCAGGCCACAGAACGTCCTGGGCAAAGAGCAGAGGGGGAGAGGCAAGGGGCACACTGGCCCTGAGGCTTACCCACTCTGAGTCCCCACCCCCCTGGCTCCGCTCAGCCCCTTACTGCTCCTCCAGGCCCCGCCCTGATGCACTTCTCCAAGATCCCTCCCCTTATTTCTCCCTCTCTGCCAAAGGTCTCTCCCAGCTCCTAACCTCACTCATTCATTCATTCATTCACTCAGCGATCACTGATTGTGCATTACAACATGCCAGCTGCTGCCGTGGAGGAGCAAACACATCAGATGATGGGTGTGCCCCGAGCAAGCCCCATTCCCGTTGGGGGAGCCCAACCATCAGCAAGTGGAAGTGTAAAGAACTCCAGATTGTAATACGTGCTTTAACTTGGAGTTGGGGGAACAGCCACCTTAGGGACAAAAGTCACAGAAGGGCTCGCTGGGGAAATGCTATCTGAGCTGAGATTTCAAGGCTAAGAAGGTACCAGCCATGCCAAGGGCAGAGAAAGGACCCTATAGAGGCCTGAGCCAGGAGCTCAGTGAGAAAGGAGAAGGGCAGGAGGAAATGAGATGGAAGAGGTAGGCAAGGGCCACATCACGGGGCCTCACCCGTCATGAGAGGGAGACACTGTTCTAGGTACAATGAGAAGCTTTTGATTGGCTATAAACAGGGGAATGACATCCAATTTACTTTTTTTAAAAATCACTCTGACTGCTGAGTGGAAAATGGATTGTAGGAGCCAAGAGTAGAAGCAGAAAAGAAGCCCTTGCAGCAGAGAGATGATGGAGGCCAGGGGAGTTAAATGCCCATGCCCAACACTATTTGGGATCCAAAGGCAGAACCATGCAGGGATGAGAAGGAAAAGAGGGCATCAAGGAAGGTGGCTGGATTTTATTTCTGAGCAGCTGTGTCAATGGTAATGCTGTTTACTGAGTCAGAGGAAACAAACAAACAAATTTGGGATGCAGGGGTCAAAACTTTGTGGAACACATGAAAGCATCTATACCCCTCATGGCACTTGTCACTGTGTCTGTCTTACTTCCTCTACCAGACTCCAGACTGGAACTCGCCCAAGGGCAGGGTCTAACAGCTCCTTAGGGCCTTGTGTCATGTAACATGCGTTTAGCACAACCAGTGTTCATTAAGTGAATAAAATGGTGCCCAGAAGCCAGGGTGTTGGTCCTTCAGGGGTCAGTGGCTCATCCCAGCAGGTGCCCATATGGGACAGGTTCTCTCAGATCTCTGCACAAGGAAGAATGGAGAGGCTGGAGACATTCAGCAGCCCAACTTCTGGGGTGGGAGAGTCAGCACGCTCGGGACTCTAAGAAAAATGTCTTTGTTTGTTCCTTTTAGGAATTCCCTGTGATGCCAAGATAGCAGAGAAAAGCTTTGAAACAGGTAAGGGAGGGGTCTATCCTGGCTTCACACAGGTTTGTGGAGGCGATGAACCCACAATTACTGGGACGGGATAGAGGTGACGAGAAGGAATGTGTGGATCTAGGAACGAAGTTCTGAGAAACAAGAACGGCAGTCCGAGCCCTTGTTAGAGCTGCCTGGGGACATTCTTAAATCCCTGGATTCCTCTCACCATCTCTAATTTTCTTTTCTACTCTATGTACTTTGAGGATGAGTCTAGTTTTGCTAGACCAGTGATTCACTCCTAGGCCTCTGTATTCCTTTCAATAGCTCCACTGTCAGCACAGCTCAAGAGAGCTTCTGGGTGGCCCAGGTGTGAAATCTCTGACCAGCTTTTGTGTAGCCCTAGACTAACCAGGTCACCGCGAAGACATTTTCCCTCCATAGCCAGGGGCTTTTGCCTTCTTTCGAGAAGAACAGCAGAACTCTTGTAGGCCGTGACCTTGTCTCTCAAAGATCCTCACCCCTCCTCACCACCCACCCTGGGCCCATATTCATTACCATTTGAGCCATTTGTACTGAGTCATCCGTCTTGTGGTTCAGCCGCTAGATTCTCACTAAGGGGCCCAGACCCAGGGGGCTGCGTGTGATAAGTTCTGAGCACCCACCATCCCCATCCACGGCGGGGCTCAGAAATAAAACAAAGAGTAAATGCAGTCAGTGTTTCCCTTTGGAAATGAAATGCTGTTGACCCTGGAAGGATGTACAAATATGTGTATGAGGGGATGTGCACCAAAGCTCAAAGGGAGAGGCAGATCCAGGGGCCGAAGCGCGCCCCACTCCCCACCCTGCTTTCGGTGTCACGGGGGCTGTGCAGACCTGTGCCCATGACCGCTGTGGCCCCTTGGTTTTGCAGATATGAACCTAAACTTCCAAAACTTGTCAGTGATCGGCTTCCGCGTTCTCCTCCTGAAAGTGGTCGGGTACAACCTGCTCATGACGCTGCGGCTGTGGTCCAGCTGAGGTGAGCCGGCATCTCAGCCAGGCGGTGGGGTCTGGGGGTCTGGGGGTGGGTCCCCAAAGCTACCCTCCCCCAGGCTCTTGCTTTTAGGTCCTAAGTCTGGGCCCACCAGACTCCTCCTTTTTCTTTCCTGTTAGGAGTTCTCCTTGTTAATAGCAATGGCCCAAAACACTTGATAAACATGGTACCCTCCTCAGGTGACATGAGTCACCTCGCTTGAGCCATGTCTCCCCTACAAAGTATGAGGAACAGTTGTTATTCTCCTCATTTTGGAAATGAAGAAACTGAGACCAAGTAATATCAAGGGCCACACAGCTAATGAGGGAAACTTAGGAGAAACTTAGGACCCAGACTCATTCATACCCACACCTTCTATCATATCCCTTTCACTGCAAATCCTAAAAGGGCGGCCCCCAATTCCTTTCCTCGGGCCCTCTGACCCCAATATGGTGAGAAGGTATTGTATTCATTATCCACCCTAATCCTGGCTAGAGTCTCCAGGCCCTTCGCCCCCAGTACCCCAGGTCATCCCACTGACAAGAGCATCCCATCAAAAAGAACCCGGGGGGCTTCCCTGCTGGCACAGTGGTTAAGAATCTGCCTGCCAATGCAGGGGACACGGGTTCAAGCCGTGGTCCAGGAAGATCCCACATGCCGCGGAGCAACTAAGCCCATGCGCCACAACTACTGAGGCCGCGTGCCACAACTACTGAAGCCGGGACCCATTTGCTCCTAGAACTCTACAAACAGAGGCATCCCCATCACATCCCTAACTGTCCTGCATCTCCTCAGTATGCAGCCTGACTTCTGTTCTTTCTCCTCCCAGGTCTCCAAGAACGTGAGAGCCCCGTGCTCCCTCTCCCCTTGTTCCTTGTCGCCCCTCCTCTACTCTTCAAGCAGAGAGGTGCACTCTCTGCCCCCGTGGACAAGAAGGCTCCCTCCACCTCTCTGGCCCCACTGGCAATACCACCAACTGGGTCCTACCAGATATTCGTGATCAAGACGCTGAAGAGCTGCCCAGCACTGCTGCCACCCCCTCTGCTCCCTCACTGCTGCCTGTTACTGCCTGGCATTCTCAGCAAAGACGGAGGCCGCTGCAGCCTCTCCTGGCTGTGGGGAAACTCCCTCCCTGCCCCGCCCCTCCCCGAGACTGCCTCTGATGTCCCACTGAAGGATGGATCCCAGTGCGTTCTCTTGGGCTCTAGCTCCTGGAGATGTTGTGTGCTGTTTATATTTTTTACACAGTGTTCATAGAGAAATACATATCACCCTTTTCCCCAAGATGTGGGGGAGATTCTCTCATGATCTAGGCCCTGCTCTGCTTGTGTATCTGAGCCACGTTGTCTATTCTGCTGCCATGGCTTCATTAAAAGCAATGTGGAAGAGCAGAGGCTGTGCTCCTGTTTGATTGGATTTGGTCGGGATCGTCTTCGGCCTGCTGTGGATCACTAGCTGGGCAGAAAGAAACCAAGGCGTTTGTCCATGATGACGTTCGGGGAGCCTGACTCAACAAGCTCCTTCAGTCCACCTCTTCATGGAAAAACCTCTAAAAAATTCCACTTAGAAGGCTGTACTGGGGGCCAGGTGAACCCGCTGAAAAGCTCGGGTCCCTGCTCTTCCACGGGGCCACCCGTAGCAGGAGGCCCATGTACATGGGTGGTAATGACCTGGAGTTGAAATTTGGCAGACAGGGACCATACAGCAAGTGTCCCCAAAAGGCCACCCACTGTCTCCTGCCCTGAAGCAACATTTCCTTTGCCTTTCCTTTCAGACTGGATTCCCGTTGAAACAGTGCATTGACCTACAAATTCATGGCTGGGAACCACCCACCATTCCACTGCCTGGGTCCCAACCCAAGGCCCAGCCCGTTGGAGTGCCCAGTCTAGGAGGGGGGAAGCGGGTAGAAGATTTTGACCCTAGCCACACTTTCTACTCCCACCACCCTGGATGTGAGAATGAGCAAAGCAGAGATGAGCTCTCTCCCCGCAAGCCCAGGGACTCAGCCAAGGAGAGTAGACGTCTCAAGCCCTCACCTAGAGCACAGGTGACGGGATCCCCTGGGGCCCCTGGGGTTCTCCTGAGCCTCCTGCTGCCTGAGCATCTTTCCTGGGGTCACGGACGCTGATGGGAACACCCCTCAGAGACCACTCAGCCATCCACTTCACAATTACCACGATCAAGACCGAAGTCCAGTGCTTAACCATTCCCAGGGCAGTAGGGGAGGGGGGGTGGAGGGTCCCATCCTCAAATACCTGTACAGTTCACCTGTGTGTCTCTGACCACAAGCCAGAAACATGCAAATCCTTCCAGCTACAATCCAGGCCTGCTTCTTATCACAGGGACGGAGCCACCAGCTCGACAGGCATCCTAGGCATGTCCCTCCCCTCTGTGAGCTCCAGGGCCACCACCTGTAAAACCTATAAAACCTATGTCACGTAGGACTGGAGGCTGCCCCAACTCCCTGCATCTCTGATTCTCTGGCTTCTATAGAAATAAAAACCATGTCCATCTCTGGAGCCCTCCCGAGGGTAGTCACAGGAACCCCAGTTCTCTCTGAGCGGCCTCGTGTGCAGCCTAAATACAAGTGCCTTTAAAGATCACCAGAGCGAAAGGTCTCAGAGGAAATCCCATCAGAGCAGGTCGCTCTCACACACAGGAGGACAGGCACCACCGTGGGGAACTCAAAACTGCCTCCTCCTCAGTCTAACACAGTGCTAGAGATTCCACCACTGGGAATTTCTTTTAATTAAAGCATTCGCTTCCCCATATTAAATGAAAATGCCCCTGTGGGGGTGGGGGCTTAAAAGAGCAAGCCTTTATCAACTGTGAAAAACTCCCAGGCAAATTAGTCTGTCTTTTTGTTCCTCCTCCTAAAATAGTAGTTCACTTTGGTCTGTACACAAAAGATCCAGGCAAGGGATGTGTAGGTATCTGGGGAGACAGGTCTGCCCCGACCATTGGCTGCAAAGATGCTGAGGATAAAGGGGACATGGGGCTTAGGGCAGGGGACAAGAGCAGGGATCCTGGAAGGCAGTGAAGGGGCCAAAGAAAGGCCCCTCCAAGAACCTCACAGGAGGCTGAAGGAGGCCAAGGGAGCACGTAGGGTCGCACCAGCGCAGGGCCCTCAGGTGGCAGAGCCCCTTGGTCACTGGACCCCTAAAGCTATCCGAGGACCTATGAGGGGGTGTGGCAGCAGCAGCTAGGGATCCTCCCAGACCCACGGGAGGGAGCAAGACCTGCTCCTTCCAGGCCCAGCCCAAGCTGAGGGTGACAAGGTCTCAGTCAGGTAAGAAGCCATCTGGAAAGCAGGGTCAGCACCACCCCTGAGCAGTTTCCATCTCAAACCAGGGGCTCCTCAATCCCAGCAAGAACTTTCTCTCAAGTCTGAGGCTGTTAAGCCTAAAGCCAACTGGGGCCAAGCCAGGGGCAGAGCAGGAGCAAGCAGGTGTGTGAGGGTGGTGCAGAGTCCACTCACCTGTGTCCACTCTGTTCTCATGTCTGGCCCAGGCCCCACCGGGGGTATCAGAGGGGATTAAAGTGGCCTTTGTGAGGGGGCCTGGGGAAGGGTGCCTACGCCCACCGGGAGGGTTAGCGCTGGGCTGAGGGCCACTGTAGCAGACCCCTCGGTGCAGTAAGGGACCCGGCATTGTTCAGCGTGGAGGGAAGAGGCTGCTGAGGAAACCTGGAGACGTGGTCATCAAGTCCCTGAGACTTGCCCAGCCCTGAAGAACCCTAGTCCCCATGAGCAGGGGCCAGCCTCAAGGAGGGAAGGCCATGCCATCCCAGGGGGGAGTGTGTCACCAAGGCTAGCTGTAGAACACATTTCTCTGGACAGAGGCCCTACTGCTCCAAAAGGCTTTAAGCACAGGCCAACCCTGGAGGCAGAAGAATGGACCAAATGACTTCTCATGACCCCAGGCCTAAGATTCTAGAACACTCTCTGACACTTCACCCAGAGACCTTCCTTTTGAACACAACTGAAATCACAGTCCAGTCAAGAGAAGAGCAGGCTAAGCCAGTATGTGCTTCAGGAACACTTGGGTGGGGTCTTCAGCTCCACCAGAGCGACCCCTCTGCCCTGACCCACCATTGGAGAGGCAGCCATCTGAGCCTCAAAGGATTGTTTATCCTCTTGGTTTGCCATAGAATCCAACTTCCCTGGGGTCACATATAAAGCCTTTAACAGATATCACCTCAGTTATCAGGTAACATCTCAGCAAAAAAATCCATTCAACTATGCGCTCCTTGGGATGGAAAATGTATCTTGTTCATCCGTGTGTCTGCGACAACTCGCACAGTGCCTGGCACACAACCAATGCTTAATATACACTTAAGCAGCAAGTGAACAAATAAATGATTAGTACCATCAGGCACTGGGGAAGGAGCCAAGTTGTATATGTGTGTAGGGGTGTGGGGGGAGCATAAGAAAAAAGAAAGTGGGGATTAATAGACGAGGTGGCCGGGTGAGCCACTATTTCACAATTTAGCCAAGAGCTAAGAGTAACCAACCTGTCAAGAACTATCAGGAAGGGGCTTCCCTGGTGGCACAGTGGTTAAGAATCTGCCTGCCAATGCAGGCGACACGGGTTCGAGCCCTGGTCTGGAAAGATCCCTCATGCCGCGGAGCAACTAAGCCTGTGCGCCACAACTACTGAGCCTGCGCTCTAGAGCCCACGAGCCACAACTACTGAGCCAGCGAGCCACAACTACTGAAGCCCGCATGCCTAGAGCCCATGCTCCACAAACAAGAGAAGTCACTGCAATGAGAAGCCCACGCACCGCAACAAAGAGTAGGTGTGCAGCAAGGAAGACCCAACGCAGCCAAAACTAACTAAATAAAATAAATTTAGAAAATAAAATAACTACCAGGAAAAGCAAAACCTGAGTGATGGTCCCTTGGCCAGTGCAGCCCCAGGCGGGCACTCATCCAACAGAGCCTAGAGGATGGTTACTCTGGGAAAGCACACAGGGCTTCCAGGCGTCAGCCCTCCAGTCACTGAGGCACCATACCAAGGTCCAGGGCTGAAGGCCCCATTACCACCCACCTCACTTCCTCCAGCGTCCTATCTTAAAACTCCTTCTCCAATCTACCTCCGGGAGCAATGTGTAGGGAAAAAAATCTTCTGACTGATGGGTGGGTCTGGGGAAGGGGAGCAAGCCGTGTGCAGACCCAGTGCCGTCACTCTAAATACACTGATGAGCCAGGAGACTGCGGCGGCCAGTGCCCTGCCTCTGTGTAAGGCCACCTGCGATTCAGGCATAGTTTAACCCAGACACACACATGCGTAAGGTTTCCTCTATCACACGGAGAGCTATATTTTGAAATTAATAAGCAGGTCAGACATTGAGTCTGTAGCCAGAAGTAGGACAGGAAGTGGAAAAAAGTCTACCACTTCCGTGCAGATGTTCTGGGGGCTTGGGGCGGCCCCTCCCATTTCCATGACGTCATGGCTGCCGCGAGGGGCAAATGGGGGCACCGTTTGAAGCTCTCCCGCAGAAGCCACATCCTCTGGAAAAAGGAGTTTAAAATTCTGAGTTACAGATAGCATCACCCTAGGCCACGTGCCGCCGGGGCCCGGAGGGCTGGGCCGTTACACCACCACGACCGCAGGTGCGACAGGAAGGCAGTGGGCGAGCTGGGAGGGGCTGGCGGGGCCCTGGCAACGGCACCCACGCCCACAGCAGGCCGGGGAGGTGCTGCACACCCCACTGTGAGAAGCAGCCCCGCCTCGCCTCTCCCACCCCCCACCAACCCAGCCCTAAGATCAAAGCTTGATCTCACCCGATCACACCCTTTCTTAATACGGGACAGGCCCTCTAGGCTATGTCCGGCCCACCGTCCCCGGGAGGAGTGGGGTCGCATCCGCTCCCCTACACACAGCTGGGGCTGGTCCCCGCTCCAGGTCAGCGCTGAAGTGGAGGGTGATGGCCGTGATGGACATCTGCCTCCCAGAGGCCAAGGAGACCAGGATTCAGGAGGCCAGGAGATGGGGAGCCGCAGAAGGAGAACCAGAACCTGAGACCCGAAGAACGGCGGTGCTTGGACGTCCTGCTCTGTGGTAGTGTCCCTGGCCACCCACCTGGGGGCAGCAGTACTCCACCAAAGAGGCCTCTTCTCCTTTTCTGCTTATTCTAAGGAAGGAAAGCCCCCAGTGCTTAGGAAAACCACTTTTCAGAGGAAAATAAAAGGACAGAAGACTTCACTCCAGGAGCCGAGCCCCTGCCCTTTGCCCATCACTGCGTCGGGCTCCGGCCCCCATGATCCTGTCACATCCCTTGGAGGAGAGAGGGTTTAGGGTCTGGCCGGGCAGACAGCAGGGGGCACTACCTGCCCAGGATCACCAGGCTCCCTCATCCACAGCACTAGAAAGGAGTCCCCCGGGAGGGGCGGGGGGAGCCCCCGGGATACTGGAGAGCCCTCTGGATTCCTCAGCAGGGAGCCTGGGCTGGCGGCCGGGATCCACCACTCTAACCGCCCACAGCCTCAGTTTCCCAGTGGGGTCAGTGCTCTCGCACAGGGCAGTTTAAGAACCAAGGCACCTCTCACAGTGCATACCTGCCAAGTGCCAGACACAGGCCAGGCCCTGGGGATTCAGCCTCTGTACAAAATACACGACTCCGCACAGACGAAGCTCAAGAACAGGCAAAACTAATCACCAGCGGTGGCAGTGGGAGCAGTGGACGACTCTGGGGTAGAAGGACTCCCTGGAAAGGGGCACGAGGGAAGCTTCCGGGGGTGGATGTTCTGCCTCTTGATTCGGGCACACAGGTGTATACACATGGCAGAATGACTCCAACTGTCTCAGGGAAGTACTGTTCCCATTAACACACACACACACACACACACACACACACACACACACACACACACACGCAGTTTCAGCTTAGTAAGCTGAAATGCAAACATAAGGGAACGCCCAGAAAGGTGAAGAGGTCCTGCGAGTTGAGCTGGATCAAACTGGACCACCACGCTGAGATGAAAGTGGGGCTGCTTCTTCACTAGGCCAGTGCCCAGGTGAGCCTAGGCCTCCCAGCCCCACCAGCGGATGGCCACTTCTCCCCTCACTATATGGGCCCAGGAGCTTCTGGTTACACCGTCATGTGCATTTTCTTGCTCCCTCCAAGGCTTCCAGCTTCCGGGAGAGCTTGATGGAAGGGAAATTGCAGAACTGGGAGGCACTGGCAAGGCTGTAGCCAATTTTCTGACAAAAGCCAACACTCCTGGCCCCAGAGCACCCCAGGCGGCCCAGACTCCTCTCATTGCAACATCACCGAACACTCCCGCTTCTTATCGCCCCTCTCACCCTCTGGGGGCCTCTCTGCCTTCAAAAGGGCCCCCTTGAGCCCTGGCTGAACCTAAGGTCTGAAGGAATGAAGGCAGACCACCCTCCGGCAGACAGTTTCTCTGGGCAGCCATCGTCCCAGGCCAGAACACACTCCATCATTCCAGGGGGGTTTCACCATCTCTGGGAAAAGGTCAGCCCATTCTCCCTGTTTGCTTTGGAAATGCGGGCACACTCCCATTACGGAGGCAATAGGATCCAGAGGAGAGAGACCTGCCATTTTCAAGTTCTTTTAAAAATCCCACTGAGACGCAGAAAGGGTGCTTGTCTATCCTCTCCCTGAACCGCCCACACAAAATTCAGCCAAGGAGAAAAAAAGAAACCATTAAAGGAAGAACATATAAGTGTGAGACAAGGCTGGCAGGACTTCAGAGAGTTTAAGGAGATGAAGGACTGTGGTTCAGAGAGTGGTCAGCAACTGGTCTCTATTTCATGCTTCCAGCCTTGATGGGAAGAAACTGGGTTAACATGAAACAGGTCTTCTTTCCAGTGGAGACAGCAAGACACTATTTTTAGCAAACTCTAGGGCATCCTTGCTTCTTGCTGGCCCAAATCATTCCAGTGATTACCAAGGGACGGGGGCGGGGGTGGGGGGGCGACATCCTTATCTGGAATCTTTATGAAGAATAACATGTATCTGTGCAACACCAAAGCAAACATGATCTGGCTTTGACCTTCACAGGAAAGCTAAGCAGTAGGCAGAGTATGATCTCCCCCTTTCACAAATGGGGAAAGAGGTGAAGTGGCTCACTTGCCATCGTGGTGAACGAGGCCCACATCAGCACTAGACTCGGTCCCCAGGCTTTCCACCAAGCCCTGTGGACACCCAAGTCCCAGGTGGTTCCAGATGCAGCCATCACAGAGGAAAGAGCAGGAAAAGACGAAGTCTCAGGACCCCCTCCCAAGACCGGTGTCTTATATTCTGCCTGCATGTCCCTTCCCTCTTCCATGACTCTTGCCCCTCCTTGATCACTCTTTAGGATTAGAGAAGAATGGCAAAACAGAGGTCGGTACACTTAGGAGACACTCCCTCAGTAAATGTTGATGTTAGTCATCTCCTGAGGCAATATTTTCTGCACAAGCAAACTCCACTACTCAATCATATGGCAACAAGAGTTAGTAAAGTAATACCTAGATACACTCCGGCCAGCCGGTCGGATGGCTGATTCTTACTCAGCTGTCAGATTTCAGCCTAAATGTCTCCTGCTTAGAGAGGCCTTTCCTGACCACTGTGTCTGAGCAGCTTCCTCCCCATCTCCACTCATGATCACTTCGTACAGTTTATGCCCTTCACTCTACTTCATAACAACACGATTCTATTTGTGTGCTAATTTGGCTCTCTTCCCAACTCGAATGTCAGGCTCAGAAAGGGAGGTGCCTTGTCTGTTCTGATCACCTCTGCACGGCCAGTGCCTGGCAGAGCAGGAGCACAAATATTTTTTAACTAAATGATGGAGTAATAGAAAGGAGGCGCTTCCCCACCAGATATCTCTTATTAACACCCTGAAAGTAGATGGGGTAAAACGTCAATGAGGGCTTCCCTGGTGGCACAGTGGTTAAGAATCCGCCTGCCAATGCAGGGGACATGGGTTCGAGCCCTGGTCTGGGAAGATCCCACATGCCGCCCTATGCACCACAACTACTGAGGCTGTGCTCCAGAGCCCGAGAGCCACAACTACTGAGCCCGAGTGCCACAGCTACTGAAGCCCACGTGCCTAGAGCCCGTGCTCCGCAACAAGAGAAGCCACCGCAATGTGGTGAGCCCCGCTTACCACAACTAGAGAAAAGCCCGCGGGCAGCAACGAAGACACAATGCAGCCAAAAATAAATAAAATAAATAAATTTTTAATAAATAAATAAAACGTCGATGATTGTTGAAGCTGAATGTTGGGTATCTGCGAGTTTATGTCTTGATGTGTGTGTTTGTGTGTGTGTGTGTGTGTGTGTGTGTGTGTGAAATAAAAAGTTTAAAACAAAGTTGTTCATCCCTGGGATGAAAAAAGGCAGAGCAGATCTGAATAGCAGACCCTAGGGATGTTTCTAGGGACATCCAGGGAGTCCCTCAGGGTATCTCTCTCCAGAGAAAGAGGAAGACCTGATGTTGGCCACCACAGTCCTTCAGCTGAAAGCCAGTAAAACTGGACGTGCAGCTGAGGGAGAAAAGCACTATGTGTGGACAGTTCTCCGTGTTTCTGACAACTGCTCCGAGGGTACATTTGTAGAGCAGTTGCATTAACAAGGTACTTTCACTTACGTTTTTGTTGGAACAACAGTGTGAAGTATTATTATCCCCATGCTTGTTATATTATTTATCTCACTCAAAGCCTAATCCAAATGCTTTGGAATCAGACAGAAATAAGATTCAAACCCTAACACTACAGTCTGAGCTTCCATTTCCTCATCTGGAAGAGGAGAACACCACCTCCCTCCTCATGGGATTATAGGGAAACATAAATAACAGGAGGACACTTAATACCATGCCACACATATGGTAGGTGCTCAGTGGTAGCTACTCATTCCTGGACCAAGGTTGTGTCTTATCTTTGGTAATCCCACGGTGCCTGGGTGCCTAATTATTGGCTAAATTTTAGAGTCAAAACAAAAGGTCCACAGAAGGTCAACAGACTGTAAGTGGCAGAACAGGTCCTTGAATCAACACCTTCAGGGCAAGCAAAGTGCTTTCGGCAGCACCAGGCTGCCTATCTAGGGTCTTGAAGATACACCTCTTTTTCATCTCATTGACAGAAGTTTTGCGTAAGCTTGAACCCACCTATTAATTGAAACTAAGCAAATAAAATATTTTCTGTAGTTCCTCAGAAGTCCTCCTCTTTTTTTCTCATTCCCTTGTCTAAGATCCTTGTTCTGTAAAGTGTTGTTTCCTCGTGCAAGAAAAAGCCATTTTTAATATGTGCTAAATTTTTTAAAATTAACTGTAGTTAGAAAGTTATACAGCACTCAAACTTTAGAAGCCCAGAGCCGCAAGCCAAGATGGGAGGACACAGTCACACTGAGTTTGTACACGAGCTCCCCAGCCCCTGGTAACCACCAGTGCTAGTTCACTGAGCCTCCGAAACCAGAGAGCAGGCCTCTCTGACCGCCCCAAGTATGTTCAACCATCATAACAAAAGTGTTTTGAAGCCTAAGATGAAAGGATGTGATCAAAGAGGCCAAAGGTACTGGCTGCTAAAAGAAGAAAACACAGGAGATGGTTTCCATGTGATAGGGGGCAGGAAATGTGTGGGCAGGAGGTGTTGAGGGCCAGGCTTCCAGCCACTGCAAAGAATGGCAGGGAACAGACCACGTACAGTGGTGTGGCAAATGGCCCCCGGCCCCACAAAAGAGCACAGAAAATAAACCCACCCCGTAAAGATGCTGAGCTAGAGGCAGCAGAAGATGCTAGGATATCGCTCACCCTGTGCCACAGTACTCAAAATCCACTCTTGCAGCATGCTACACTGGGCACCCAGGTGTCAGGCCCATGGACAGGCACCATCACAACACAGCCGGTGGGTATTAAGAAAGATCCAGAGGGCTTCCCTGGTGGCGCAGTGGTTGAGAGTCCGCCTGCCAATGCAGGGGACACAGGTTTGTGCCCCAGTCCAGGAAGATCCCACATGCCGCAGGGCGGCTGGGCCCGTGAGCCATGGTCGCTGGACCTGCGCGTCCAGAGCCTGTGCTCCGGGAGAGGCCGCAACAGTGAGAGGCCCGCGTACCGCAAAAAAAAAACAAAAAAAAAGAAAGATCCAGACTGGAAGATGCATCGAATGAAAAGATTACCCATCCTGATTCAGTGCCTCTCATCTACCATGTCTTTGGTTACTTCAGCTAAAAAAAAAACAAACAAAAAACAAAAAACACATAAGAATCAGAAACTCTGGGACTTCCCTGGCCATCCAGTGGTTAAGACTCCACCCTTCCAATGCAGGGGGCGTGGGCTCGATCCCTGGTTGGGAACTAAGATCCCGCATGCCACACAGCACAGCCAAAAAAAAAGAGAGAATCAGAAACTCAATTGGTGGTTGGGGGGCGGTAGTAATGCATTTTTTTAAACTTGAATCGTTTCACAGGTAATTCTCCTACATGTAGAGTTGAGAACCACTGAAC
The DNA here is from genome assembly GCF_003676395.1 of Aethalodelphis obliquidens. NCBI lineage: Eukaryota > Metazoa > Chordata > Mammalia > Artiodactyla > Delphinidae > Aethalodelphis > Aethalodelphis obliquidens. Next base: position 284,035 of record NW_020837954.1, read on the forward strand.
GAGTGAACAGAAAACTAAAAATGAGTTGTAATGAGCTTTTAACTAAATTTAAACTCAAGACTCCAAAAGCTGTCTATAGGCTTCTGCCCTATTGCAAACGGTGAAAAGACACACCAAAGATGAAGGTTTCCCACTGGCTTGGGTAAATCACCTCTGAGATAACAGCTAATCCAATTAAGTGGGAGCTTAGTGTCTACTTCATGTATCTCAAGATCACTGACATACATTAAAGTTTGTATATTAGAGGCTCTGAAAATTGTAATGTCTTCCTTGACAAAATTATCACTATTATTCCCAGTTTTCCACCCATTTATCTTCAAGTTCAGATGCTTTTCTTATTCAAAATACCTGTTTATCAATCTACACTAAAAATAATTCAGAAGCCTCCTGATAAAGGTACAAATGTATACATAAAAGTTTTATTTACATCTTTATTAGAGTATAACTGCTTTACAATGGTGTGTTAGTTTCTGCTTTATAAAAAGTGAATCAGTTATACATATGTCCCCATATCTCTTCCCTCTTGAGTCTCCCTCCCTCCCACCCTCCCTATCCCACCCCTCTAGGTGGTCACAAAGCACGGAGCTGATCTCCTTGTGCTATGCGGCTGCTTCCCACTAGCTATCTATTTTACGTTTGGTAGTGTATATATGTCCATGCCACTCTCTCACTTTGTCCCAGCTTACCCTTCCCCCTCCCCTTATCCTCAAGTCCATTCTCCAGTAGGTCTGCGTCTTTATTCCCATCTTGCCCCTAGGTTCTTCATGACTTTTTTTTTTTTTTAGATTCCATATATATATGTTAACAAGCGGTATTTGTTTTTCTGTTTCTGACTTACTTCCCTCTGTATGAGACTCTAGGTCCATCCACCTCACTACAAATAACTCAATTTCGTTTCTTTTTATGGCTGAGAAAATGGGTACATAAAAGTTTTAAAGAATATTCAATTACTCAGTCATAGTTTAGTGAACTAGCATCCCTCCAAATGGCAAACCATGGCCCAAGCACCAACAGCTTGCTTTTGTGAATAAAGTTTTACTGGAACTCTGCCAGGCCGTTCATTTAAGAAAAAGCTTGCCGACTCCTAATCTAGAGCTATTCACAAACTTTAGCGTATATCAGAGTTACATGGAGAGCTAAGAAACACAGAGGCCCAAGTTCATTACCAAGTTCCCAGGTAATTGTGAGATACACCAAAATTTGAGAACCTCTGCTCTGGATGGGTGCTTCTCAAACTTTAATATGAACGTGAATCACCTGCTGACCACGTTAAAACAAAGATTCTGCTTCAGGAGGGTCTGGGGTGGGCTTGAGAGTCTCTTTTTCAAATAAGCTCCTAGGTTATGTCAATCCTGCTGGTCAACAGGCTACGTTTTGCATAGCAAGAACCCAGAGCAGCACTTCTCCAATTTGGCTGCACGTTAGAATCTCCCGGGTAGTGGTACAAAGTGCAGATGCCACCCCCAGAGATTTGTATTTAATTGGTCTGGGGTGTGCCCTGGGCATTGAGATTTCGTTTTTAAGTTCCCCAAGTGATTCTAATGTGCAGCCAGGTTGGGAAACCTCTAGAGCACAACTCACCATCTCAGCAGTCAGCTAAATTTAAATAGTGGAATCCTCAACATAGCTTATTTCCTGTATATAGCACCCAAGATGGAAACAGGGCTGCTACCACAATACATATAAATATGTCTAGACTTCAGCCAGCAGACCTATTGCTCCACCCAAGTGTGTCACGGACTCTGATCTTAAGCAAGTTACAAATCGGAGCTTCAATTTCTTCATCTATCTAATGCGGATTGGAACCCCTGAGATAATGGTAAGAACAAAATGAGAGGACATTTGTGAAGGTGGTTTGGAAAGTAGTGTCTCCTATAAATAAGCATATATACAAATCCCACTTTTGGCACTCTTCTTACACGGTCTAAGAGATACATATTTCCCTTTTCACCACTAAATCACGTTGAAACAGATATAAAGGGGGAAGCACACACTTTTCTCACAAAGTGCTTAATGATGCAGTTCCATGAAGCATTGTGTCATAAGAGCGGGAACCACCGGCAACAATTGAAGGATTAGTAAGGGATTACCAGCTCCAGGGAAAAGACAAAGGACTGTGGTTTCCCAGGGTTGTCAGCCCTGCCTTTTGTCATTAACTTCAAACACACTTAATGAAAACACGGAGGTAGATTCACAGTTGCAAGTTATCAACTCCTAAAGAGCTCTGCACACAGGACTAAAGGGAAAAAAGGACTTTCATACCAATAAAGAAGAAAAACAAAAAACAGAGCCAGAGGCAGAGGAAGGAGTGGCATGGAGCTTTTTAATTTGGAAGGCAAAAAGGTTACACTTCATGGAAGGCAGAGGCTATGCTAATAAATGCTCATTACAAAGTTGTTCTGACACGGAAGCCTGGGAACTCTCTGGGCTCTCCAACCGCATCCCAAATCAGTCGGTAGCAAGCATAAATCTGAAGGAAATCCGTGTGTCCAGCAAAGTGCCATCTCAAGAGCTCTTCTTATCCAGGGGAAACCAAAGAGTGAACCTTTAAGAAAGAAGCAGAAAGGTAAGAAGAGATACTCAAGGTTTCTAAAAATGTTTTGTGATATGCTACAGACAGGGTCTCAAATTCTTCTATCTAAATTCTAAACCCGTAAAGACAAAGGCAGTTAATGGGTTCCCAAATTCTGGACAGTATTTAAGCCAGGTTAGAACAACTAGAATAAAGCAAATTTTTTCACTGAACATTTTATAGAGGGATCCATAGAAATTAATGCTCAAATCTGAATTCCAAGCACACGGAAGGCATAACTGACTCGGAACTGTAGCCGTGGGTTCTAACGCCACCTCTGCAATTAATTAGCTGTACGACTTTACGTAAGTCACTCTGACCTGTCTGATCCACAAACCCTCTTTGTGGTGAGAGGATTGCAACTTAGCCTAAAGAGCTTTTCTGGATTTAGAAAGCTTACAAAGCACTAACTTCCAGTTTGGGGGGGTGGGGGAGGGGGAGGGGATGAAGGAAGAAGGAAGAATTCGAAAGAAAGCAGAGAAAGATTCCCAATCTCAGATTTAACGAAGGACCAAAACAGCAGGAATAATTTTGTTTTCATTTAACAGTAAGATTATTTTTGGCAAGAAGGAGGTGGAGAGTAACCCCATGAGAAGAGACCACACAGCTGCCAGAGTCAGATGGGACTGACTGTAAGCTGTGAGGTGGAGCCCAGCCCTGCCCTGTAAACACAGACTTCCCTTCTCACACCTCTAGGAGGGCTGCCCACCTAGAGCAGCTCCGACACGGTGTGGCCAGAAGGTGACCCCTTGGCCCTAGGGGCCCCAATGTCCCCAGCCACAAGCAGCCCATTTTCCTGCAGTGTGCCATAAAAATATTGTCATCTTCTACGTGTGAAGATGAGAAAGGTTGGGAAACACTATGTTTCAGAAGAGCTGGGCTACACCAGTAGGTGAAAGGGCACCACCTTATTTTGTGCATTGGTTCAGGTGACCTGGAGATTCTAGCATCAGAGTTTAGAGGAAAGATCTTAGACTTCTAGCCAGATTGCTTTTATTCCACTAACAATGAAAGAGAAATGCTACATAATTGCAGAACATTCCTGCATCAGTGGAATTATGAGAAATATGTAAAACAAAGAGCAAAAACAGGGAGCAAAAGTGATCACAGTGCCAAATAAGAACAAACAGACCTATTAAAACTAACCTATTCACTCCATCAAATGTCTTAAAGCAAACTCTCTGACAACAGACTATGAACTAATACAACACATCAGTTCTAACGGCCAAGGTGAGAGAGGAATAGAGCACAGGGCCACTTCAGTGAAGAGCCTGACACAATGAGAATTATAAAAGAAATCCTCATTCAGTACAAAAGTCAAATTTTGAGATCCTATGACAATAAAACATCTTAATCTAAGACACTGGGATTGGTCCAACTAAAAGGCAAAAAATGACTCATGAGAGTGAATCTCTTTGACAATGGTTTTCAGAAAATTCCTATTTACATAGATCTGCTCCTTTCTTTTAAGGCAAAAATATATCTACCAGACAGTACTCTAAAAGCAGAGGTTCTAGGAGTCTTTGAAATATTAGCTCAACAAAATTGGACTATTCACCAGCTCAGAAGAATGATTTCAACTGTCAACCAGAGGATAAAGGTTTCAGGAAACTGACAAATAAAATTTCCTCCCCTGATATCAAGACATGCAAAGTGGAAGACACCTACTGAGAGCATAACTTCTTCAGTCTATTCACACAAGCAGGAAAGACAGCACCATTCAATCAGCCTGTTCTCATCATCTTAAGAGAAAGCAAGGCACAACACAAAGAACTGTTAAAAAGAATTACTCTCTGTAGAGACACAAAAGATGATGCCAGACAGGGTCATTTCTGTTTGGAATCTGCTTCCCCAGCACCATCTCTATTCAGACGCCAGCACTGAGCAGATATGCTCAAATACTGATTTTCCTTCAAATCCGTCTCATCCTAGATCCTGGTCACCCAATTAAAACTGAAATTAGAGAAAATGTGAATCAAAGACCATTCTGCAGAAACTCTAGGTTCAGAGCTCAATGTGAATCACTACAATTTCAGAAGGCACGGATCTGAAAATGAAAGGAGCTGTAGAGATCAGCTCGTCCAATCCTCTCAGTCTTACAGATGAGGAAACCATCACCTGAGAGTTTGACAGATTTGTCCAGAGCTGTGCTGTCCAATACCACGCCACAGGTGACTATTTAAGCTGAGTTAAAATTAAATAAAATGAAAAATTCAGTGCCTCACTTAGCCACATTTCAAATGTTCAATAACTACATGTGGCTAGTAGCTACCGTATTTGCCAGTGCAGACTTAGATTAGCACAATGCAAAGTTCTACTGGACAGCGCCGGCCCAGGGTGACCCTCTCTGGAATAAGTCGGGTCTCCTGATCTGCATTCTCCTCCACTTCTTCCAGATCATACTAAAGATGACCAACTTTGCAGAAACATTTTAGATAGCCTGTCTTCATCCTTTCTTATCAACCTCTCCTAAGTTTTTCCCATTTAAAAAAGAGAAGCAAGCTTAATACTGTTACTGAAAACCTTCTAATAAAATGTATATAATCATCATCCAAAAGTCTTTGAACATAATAGAGAGGAAAGAATATAAAAGTGTGAAGTTAAAGTATCTGTTATCAAGTTCCCACTCAGTCACTTATTAGTTCCAGGCCCTGGACAAGTCAACTTAAATTTCACCAAGCTTTAATTACCTCATGTACAGAACGGGAACACTACTATTTGTCTGCCTCCATCACAGGGTGGGCCGTGAGGATGACGTGGGTTGATGTGTGTAAAAGTGTTATGTGGGGACTTCCCTGGTGGCACAGTGGTTAAGAGTCTGCCTGCCAATGCAGGGGACACGGGTTCAAGCCCTGGTCCGGGAAGATCCCACATGCCGCCGAGCAACTAAGCACGTGCACCACAACTACCAAGCCTGCATTCTAGAGCCCGCAAGCCACAACTACTGAAGCCCATGCACCGCAACGAAGAGTAGCCCCCGCTCGCCACAACTGGAGAAAGCGTGTGCACAGCAACGAAAACCCAACACAGCCATAAATAAATAAATAAATAAATAACTTTTTTTTTTTTTAAAGTGCATGTGGAGTGTGAGTCCTGCAAGCCTGGTTATGTGATAACTGTAAAACATTTGATAAATGTTGTCTAATTTTGTAAAAGGCCTTATACAAACACCATGCATTTTGTTACAGACAATCGCACTTTTGATGGATGATGAAAACCTGGTAATATGGATAAAAAGCAACAATTGAAGGTAAAAAGCAAGAAGAAGAAAAAAAAGCAAAGCTCAACTGAGGATCCACACAAACAGCATTATCCTCCTCAAACACAATGGGACTATCATGAATACCAGTAATCAGAGGCTTTAACAGCTGCAAGAGACTCTAATGACCATCCAGGCCAATCCCCTCCCTATGCACACAGGGAAATTAGGGCTCAACGACAAGCTTATTTCTCCATTCAACTAGTTAACGACACAGCAAAGTCTACAACACAGGTCTTCCGACTTCTAGCCTCACGCTCGTGCCCCACTCCACCGTCCCACCGTCCCTCGTGTGAATTGTTCCCTCGGCATCTTTCTTCCCCAGCACTTTCCTCGTGTCTTAGCATCCACATCACTAATGATACAGCTATTTTATACAGCATTTTGTTGCAGCTGAAAAGGATTTACTCATTCATACACTCGTTCAATAAACATGCATTGTGACCGTTAGCCCTGTGCTAAGCTCTGAGGTCCCCACCCTCTGGGAATTTAACAGTCCAGTGGGAGAGACAGGAAAATGAATGGTTTCATAACCATGTGGTAAGTGCAGCGTTAGGGGCATGCACAGTGGACCATGAGGGCCCCAAGAAGAGGGTCTTATGCAACCTGGGGGCAGGATGACTTGCAGTCAGAATCATCTGAGCTGCAAGGCTAGAGAAACTAAGGCAGGGAATGAACTTCATAAATACAAATCTATGGGAATTCCCTGGCGGTCCAGTGGTTAGGACTCAGCACTTTCACTGTCGGGGCCCGGGTTCCATCCCTGGTCAGGGAACTAGGAACCCGCAAAACGCAAAGCTTGGCCAAATTTTTTTAAAAAACACAAATCTACTTGATATTCTCTTTTATTCTTTTTCTCTCTCTCTTTTTTTTTTTTTTGGTGGTTTTAAATGAACCAAATACCAAATAGAGCACAATCATCAATTCAAGAATCATCAATTATTTGGGTTTTTTGTAAATATAATAAGCAGATTCAAGGTTTTAAGAATAAGGAAAGAATCTCACCCTCCAACCAGGAAAAACAAGGGGGTTGAGAAAAGATTATGCCAACTCAAAATACTTTCTACAAATTTAGAGTAGTTCCCTTTTTGAGAACTTATCTAGTGGCTAAACCTAATTCAATATAAGGTGAAATGTCAGAGAAAATGAAATGGAAACTAACCCCCCCACCCCAAAAAAATTAAAGATGACTGCCAGCAGGAGGTCATGCTGAGAGCAAAAACAGGTCTGCGAGAAACCGGAAAGGGAGTTCTCAAACTGACAGATCAGAAAAGGAAATAAAAGGTCAATCTCTGGGTCACCGTGCACTTGGTCTTCCCTAGGTGACGAAGGTTGCATGCCCTTTTGTGCCTCACACCGCCCACCTCTGGCCAGAAGGTAAAGCAAGGCCCACCCAACACCTAGGCCCGCTTGGACCTCTGCTGCCCTCCTATGACTGGAAAGAAACTTGGTTTTATCACAAAGGTATCTGTGGTTTCTTCCCCCAAACTCAGCTTCTCTTGGGCTTTGTAGTACCTTCTCTCAGCAATGAAATGTACAAGCCACTGGGTGGCAGTAGCGCCTAAGAAATAACATTTAGATCCCCTTCCAGAGGTAACTTTCTATATTACTACAGTACTTTACTGATGAATTCAAAAAGCCAACTGGCGACTGCTTGTTTGTAAATAGTACTGTTTGTCAGTTATGTTCTGCCCAGCCCTGTAGCGCCCTCGCTCCAGCCGGGATTAAACTCTACGAATTTTTAAAGACCTGTGGGAGAACAGCCTCCACCATAAAAACAAAGCAACACTAACAAAGTTTCAGCACAACCTGGTGGCAAACAATCGCCCTCAGGCTAAGCATACTTCCAAGCTCAGGTCTGCCCCTTGTGGAAGCCCTGTTGTTCACTTCTCCCTCTGATCCAGGGCCCAGTCATCAGGAACTTTCCTTCCCAAGCTGTGACCCAATGTAGCTAAGTCCCTCTTTTCTTCATTTCCCTTCAGAACACCTGAGATAGGCTGACATTTTCTGAAAAGAATTTCACAAGGAGACATGGAAAAACAAAACAGGAAATATTTACAGATAGTATATAAATCTTTAAATATTCAAACCTACTGAACTTCTATATAATGCATTCATTCAAAATAGATTACTGCCACCTAAGTGCCAAACACTGATCATCACTTTAGGTGTGCATGGATTCTCCCAACTCAGAAGCTCACTAGGAGCATTTTTCACTTTTGCATTTTCATTTTTTTTTTTTTTAATAAATTTTAGTTTTGACTGCGTTAGGTCTTTGCTGCACACAGGCTTTCTTTAATTGCGGCAAGCAGGGGCTACTCTTCGTTGCAGTGTGTGGGCTTCTCGTTGCGGTGGCTTCTCTTGTTGCAGAGCACCGGCTCTAGGCGCAAGGGCTTCAGTAGCTGTGGCTCACGGGCTCTAGAGCACAGGCTCAGTACTTGTGGCACACGGGCTTAGTTACTCCGCGGCATGTGGGATCTTCCCGGACCAGGGCTCAAACCCATGTCCCCTGCCTTGACAGGCAGATTCTTAACCACTGCGCCACCAGGGAAGTCTTGCATTTTCTTTTTTTTTTTTGAATTTTATTTTATTGTTTTTATACAGCAGGTTCTTATTAGTTATCTATTTACATTTTTATGATAATCTAAAAAACATTATAAGTCTATTCTTTTCTCTTTTTTTATTTTATTTATTTATTATTTTTGGCTATGTTGGGTCTTCGTTACTACACATGAGCATTCTCTAGTTGCGGCAAGCAGGGGCTACTCTTCGTTGCAGTGCGCGGGCTTCTCATTGTGGTGGCTTCTCTTGCTACGGAGCACGGGTTCTAGGCGTGCGGGCTTCAGTAGTTGTGGTGCACGGGCTTCAGTAGTTGTGGCTCGCAGGCTCTAGAGTGCAGGCTCAGTAGTTGTGGTGCACGGGCTTAGCTGCTCCGCGGCGTGTGGGATCTTCCCGGACCAGGGCTCAAACCAGTGTCCCCTGCATTGGCGGGCAGACTCTTAACCACTGCACCACCAGGAAAACCCATATGAGTCTATTCTTGACCACTGGCATAGCCACTTATACCAGTGCTGCCAACTGAACAGCTAACTTTTACCACAGGTTTCTCATGCTGCCATCTCTGGACATGTTTTCAGGAGGCCGCAAAAGTCTGAAGTTTGGAAAAGGCTGTGTTAACAGATGTAGGTTTTACAATAGTCCTAGCTGAACAAAACTGCTATGAAGACGGTCAAGTCTTACAGCAGAGGGAAGGAATGGGGACTGGAGGGATTCAAAGGAACTTCAGCTCAATCTACAATGCTTAATTTGTTCAAAACCTGTTCATTCCAGGTGGTGGATACACGGCGGTGTTTGTTATATTCTTCTCTGTACTTTTCTGTATTTTTTAAATTGTCATACAAGCAAAGAAAGTTAAGTAATAAAGGAAAGGACGGTAATAAAAATAACTGGTAACTTTTTTTTTTTTTTTGATGTGGACCATTTTTAAAGTCTTTACTGAATTTGTTACAATATTGTTTCTGTTTTACGTTTTGGTTCTTTGGCTGCGAGGCATGTGGGATCCTAGCTCCCTGACCAGGGATCGAACCAGCACCCCCTGCAGTGGAAGGCAAAGCCCTAACCACTGGACTGCCAGGGAAGTCCCTGTGGTAACTTTTTAAACACATTTCTTTAACTCTGCAATTGTCAAATACTTTATAATAAGCAAGTTTAAGCAAAAATAGATATTAAAAAAATTTTTTGACATCAGACTGGATTATTAGACTTAAAAGATTTCCAGCAAGGTTCTTTGAACCTCAGTTTCTCATCTGTAAATGGAATTACCAAGCCTATCCTCATAAGGTTGTTTTGAAAATAAAATAAGACTTAAAGCCTGGCCCACGCGAGCACTCACTATCTGTTAACTTCCTTACTTCTCCTGGAATAAATTTCTTTAACTCAGTGCCATTTTCTTTTGATATGCTTTTTCATAGTAGCTGCTGGTTTTAAATGTCACCCCCAAATTCACACCAGAGCAGTAAGCTACAGATGTTTATTCTTTTTATACCCAACTCTCAACATACTTGTCAAATATGGAGAATATTCAATCTGTTTTGTTCTACCTTCTGAGTTGATATAAATATTGAAAACTCACTCGAAAACCATTTTAAAAGTGTTTTAGCACACTGCACATAGAACTAAGTTAGAAGTACAGAAAAAGGGCAAATAAATGTATATTTGAAATTTGAGGGCAGGACAGTACAGTATATGTCAAACTGTGATCATTTCACAAATGATCTCTGTGAAAAAACCCCTGGGGAGTCCCACACAGAAGGATTTCACTACGAATATACTCTCTATAGAATGATTTAACACTGCACTCTGGGATTGGAAGATTGTGCTATACCTTGGGCCCATAATTCCCAGCTGAACAGGTGGCCCTAGATCGTTAATAGGGTCTGCAGTACGCAGTTTCTGCTGAGCTTGCTTTTTTGTCTCTGTTTTTGTCATGATTTTGAAATACGAGCCTCTCTGCTGCAGAGTCCTCCTGCAATCACGACAGCCCTAGGAAATTATTTTTCATGATTTGGTATCTCCCTGATCCTAGAGAACAAACATCCTTGAACTGCTTGCTCTGTCCCCTTGTTAAAGCATACAACGTGACTCATCTAGAAAAAGTAACTAGAAATTTAGAGTAGGGCAATCAGAAGACTTATGACCTTTCCAGCAAGGTTACTATCAGAGCCCAAGGGTTACTCAGGATGTTCGCAGGTCAATGCCGGTGGGTGAATTTTCTAGCTGTACTCAAGAAGCTGTCATTGGTCAGGCGCCCTGTCTGCGGCCTCTGCTCCCAGATGGCACGGAGGACCAGTTCTCCGGACCGCCACAGCACTTTGTTCAGGTCTTTAGTGTGGCTCTAACTGCTGTGTTTACATGCCCTTTTCCCCTTCTAGACTGTTCACTGCTTGAAGGCAGCCACATTTTACTTTTCTTTGTGTTCCCAGGATCAAGGCATTGACTAGCACATGGGGGAACAACTCAAGTCCTGATTGGGTCTCCAAAAAGTTCAACTGTATTAAGATAGTAGAAAGAAGTGGTTCACAACCTCTTTCACCGATATAAACCACCTCTGTCAACTTACCACTGCCAAAAATGAAACCTTACCTGAACTAACAGTACTGTTTTTGAGACAATATCTATGGAAAGGATTTATGTAATACATTAAGTAACTGCTAGAAACTGAAGTAAAGTCCTTGTCACATTATTGCATTCACTTTGTCCATGGTTGCTCTAACTGTTATGTTAGATTTCTGATTAGTACAAAAATGATAGCTTTCCAAGTTGTGATAGAAGGAGGTTGGTCCTGGGATATCCCTCCCCCAAAGAGGGTCAGTGTCCTAAGGTTCTTGTTTCTCTACCCCAGTAATAGCAACATAGGAGAAAGGCAAAGAATAGAGTGCATTCATTCATCAGTGAGCAACACGGGATACTGAAAGAACACTAGGCCAAGAGCACCATTGGACTAAAGCACTACACTGCTTCCACTTAGCTATGTGGCCAGGGAAAGCTACTGGATTGTTCTGGACCTCTGTTTTCTCATATATAAAGTAAGTTTTAAGATAGAGTCAAGGGACTTCCCTGGCGGTCCAGCGGGTAAGACTCCGCACTTCCAAGGCAGGGGACATGGGTTCCATCCTTGGTCAGGGAACTCCCATGCCGTGCAGCACAGCCAAAAGAAAAAAAAAAAAAAAAAAAAAATATATATATATATATATATATATATATACACACACACACACACACACACATACACAGAGAGAGAGAGAGAGAGAGAGAGAGAGAGAGAGAGAGAGAGAGAGAGTCAAGTACTTCTCAGAGCTTTTAGGATTCTGCTTAGGAGGGAAGGATGGAGGGGAGAGCACACCACACAAGGAGAGCCCAAGCAAAGAGGGCTTTTCAACTTCTGTCAATCAGAACAACTCGGCTCCACTGCTGAGATTCTATGAGTTTACTTAAAAAAAAAAAAAAAAAAGAGCTCTATTGCTAAAAAAAGAAAACTGGCAAATGACCACATGGCATCTCATCCTATATGTTAAAGTGTTCTCCCAAGCTAATCCAATTTTCCCAATAATTTTTTTTTTTTTTTTTTTGCGGTACGCAGGCCTCTCACTGCTGTGGCCTCTCCCATTGCGGAGCACAGGCTCCGGACGCGCAGGCTCAGCGGCCATGGCTCACGGGCTCAGCCGCTCCGCAGCATGTGGGATCCTCCCAGACCGGGGCACGAACCCGTGTCCCCTGCATCGGCAGACGGACTCTCAACCACTGCACCACCAGGGAAGCCCTCCCATTAATTTTTAACTTAGCACATATATAAGCAAGCAGCCATCGTCATTCATTCGGCATATGCTGGATGTCTATCAGGTGTAAGCACTATACTAGGTACTATGGGGACAATGGCGCAGCATTTGAACTCATCTGAGATCAAAATCAGAAAAAAAGATTATAGAGCAAATCTAAAAGCAAAACCCACAATTTATGTCTCTTCCAAGATCTCAGAGTTATTTTCATGGAGTTATTGGTGCAGAAATTAATGTATTAGCTACAAGCAAACTCTCATTTTCTGTTATCTTAATGCTTTGCAGAACAGTGAGAAGAGAAGGCAACGACCAAGAGCAGCAGCACTGATGAATCACGAGGATATTAACACATACTTTGCAGACCAACATGGAAAACTCTGCAAACATCTTAACAACAGTATGGGAACTCTGACAACCATGACCAAAACCAGCCCCTCCGATTTCTGTTTCTAAAACCAACACTATGTGACAAGCACTAAGATCATCACTTACATTCTTCCAGTCTCCTACGCCTCAATTAAATGGGAATGATTCAGCCAACGAAGTTCATGACAACAAGGTGCAGGATGGTGCTGGCAAAGAGAAAATCAGCAAAGGCTCGCTCCGGGGAGATGCCTTGGAAATCCGCTTTGTTTTGTGGGTTGATCTGTATTCTCAGACAAACTGTACAAGAAGAAAAACACAAAAGTGATTATCAAGAAGTATGAAACAAGTATGACTAATGCACACACACATACCCTCTGACCCAAAAATTCTGTTCCAGCAGAAATGACACATAAGTCCGTCAAAAGGCACGTACAGGTATGATACCCATGGTGGCCCCCAACTGGAAGCAATCTAATGTCTATCAACAGTAAAATGGGGAGAATTCCCTGGTGGTCCAGTCGTTAGGACTCAGTGCTTTCACTGACAGGGGCCCGGGTTCAATCCCTGGTTGGGGAACTGAGATCCCACAAGCCAAAAAAAAACCCACAACAACAGTAAAATGGGTAAATTATGGCATATGTATACAATAGAATACCATATAGCAATGAAAAAGAACTTCACAACATGGATGAATTCAGCAAATATCACGATGAGCAACACAATCCAGACGCCAAAAAATACATGCTTTATGATTCTACTTATATAAAGCTTAAAATTGGCCACAACCAATCTACAGTAATACAAATCAGGACAGTGGTTTTTTTATCGTTCACAGGAGATGACTTGGAAGGCAGGAAGAGAGGCCTCTAGGGTACTGATAATGTTCTATATCCTAATCTGGTGGCGGCTAAAAGGGTGAATTTAAAAGTTCATCAAGTTGTACACAAATTTTATGCTGTTACTTGTTTAAGGGAACAATACAACTTCTCAGAGTTAGGCTAAAAACCAAAGGCTTACTGAGAAAAAAAGATATTGATATAAAACCAAAAAATCTTTAGAACTCTCTTATCTCCTGAATTAAGTTTATAATTATACCTAGATCAGGATGTAGTTGAGGCAGTAACAAAGGGGCTAGGCTGAATGACCAAAAGTTATAAAATTGTGAATTATTTCCAACAGAATGTGTATATTAGACAGCAGAGGTGCTTATCCATGAGGACCTCACAATTGTAGATAATCTTTGATCTCAAAGTTCTAGAAGCTGCTTGTCTCAAAAAAGGCAAGAGATCTAAGTTACATGACTTTGACAGAGAACTCTCCACTACCACACTCTGTACCCTTGAAGATTCCAACCTGACACCATAGCCACAGTCACCATTTGACATGAAAAGAAAGCTCTAGGAATACACTTTTCCAAAATATCTTTATACCTGTAACAAATGATTACACTACTTAACCCAAATTTGCTTCAGGCTAGCATCCATTCCATCACTAACCAAGAAAAGGCAACAGACTGAGATCTAACCCAAAGGTCAGAGAACTACCAGACTGGGCTTCCCGGGTGGCACAGTGGTTAAGAATCCGCCTGCCAATGCAGGGGACATGGGTTCAAGCCCCGGTCCAGGAAGATCCCACATGCCGTGGAGCAACTAAGCTCGTGCACCACAACTACTGAGCCTGTGCTCTAGAGCCCGCAAGCCACAACTACTGAGCCCGCATGCTACAACTACTGAAGCCCGTGTACCTAAAGCCCGTGCTCTGCAACAAGAGAAGCCACTGCAATGAGAAGCCCGTGCACCACAATGAAGAGTAGCCCCTGCTCACCACAACTAGAGAAAGCCCACACACAACAACGAAAAACCAATGTTGCCAAAAATAAATAAATAAATATTTTAAAAAAGACTACTTCTCCAGAATCCATCGCCATGGCAACAGAGTCTTCATTATGCTTAAACATGCAAACACTGTAGAAAAACCCCGGATCTTTTCAGGCACCTGAACCCTTCAAAATATGAAGGACACTGCTGAAGCAAGGGCGACCAGTTAAAATCCCACTGTGGTGAGTTCACCCATTTGGGAGAGCAATAGCAACATCTATTATATTTTAAATGTCTTTTGAGTAAAGAATTTATCTTAGAGAACAAAGGCATTCTAACAGCATGTTCGTAAAGTTGAAAAAAAAAAAGTGAAAACAGTCCAAATGACATCAAGGGGATTACTTAAGTAAATTACACTACAGACATGCAATAAAATCCCATGCAATTATTCAAAAGAATGAGATTAATTTGCTAGACATTGACAGTAAAGATGTCTAAGATATATTAAGTGAAAAAAAGCCAAAAATATTCCCTTTCAGATTTCTCTTAAACTGCATACACACACACACACAAACTATTTTCTCATTTATTTTAGTTGGAATCTAGGAAAAAATCTGGAGAAAGAGATACCAAACACGATTAACAGGGGCTATTGGGGTGGAAGATGGGAGTAGAGGAGTGCTTCGAGAAATATGAGGGGACAAAAGGAAAGAGAAGCTCCCCATTAAGGTACACAAAGAAATGAATTGATGTGTTATCATTATCATAATCATAGTAACCCAAGTTGCTTCAATGACAACATAAGAATCAGAATCTCACAGAGATGCAAAGGACCCTGAAGGTCCTAAAGACCAACACCCCATCTAATGCACAAAATACCCAAGAGGTGGCGGATATGGGCATGCCAGGGGAGGCTGCATGAATCAGCTGAGAATAGTTCCAAAGTATACTCACCATATCCAGAATCTGGTAAGTAATCCCCAGGTGCAGAATTACAAACCATCCAGAGCCTGTGTTACTGACAGAGGCAGCAAATCCCTCAGATGCAGGGATATGCCGCCTCTATCAGTAACACAGGCTCTGGACGGTTTGTAATTCTCAAAAAAGGCAAAGAACACCTGTTCAAAATGCTCCTCCACAAAAGATCCTTCAGTCCTTCCTGAGCACTTCCGAAGATGGAAATGTACTACCTCCTAAGGCAGCTTGCTCCATTTTAGCAGTTCTAATTTATCTCCTTAAATAGTCACTTAGTCAGCAAAATATTTACTGAGCATCTACTATGCGCCATGCACTGTCCCAGGTGCTAGGACTATGGCACAGAACAAGACAGACAAGAGTCTGGCTCCCAGGGAACTTACACTCTAATGGAGAGAAACATAATAAATGAGAAAACAACTAAACAAGGAAATATGAGGTAGTGATATGCGCTATGAAGCAAAGCAAGGTAATAAAAGAGTGACTGGGAAGCTATTTCTTATTTGGTGGTCACAGAAGGCTTCTCTAAGAAGGTGCTATTTAAGACCAAAATTTGAAAGACAGGAGCCAACCATGCAAAGGTCTAGGGGCAGAGCATTCCAGATAGCAAGAACAATCTTGGTCGGACTGACCAGAATGTAGGGATCAAGGGCAAGAGGGAGATAAGGGCCAAATCAGTGGGGCTTTGTAAGCTTCAGTAAAGAGTCTGGATGTAGTTGTAAGTACAATGGAGCAATATTTCAAAGTTTTGAGCAGATGAGTAAAATAATCTGATCTAAAATTTTTAAGGATGGTAGAACTGCAATGCGGAGAATGGTCTGCAAAGTTCAAGAAGCCGAAGAGTCATGCAGGAGCCAAAGAGCTCAGGTAATGGTAGTCAAAAGGGACGGAAGTCAAGAGATACAGGCTGTATTTTGGGGAAGACAGGGCTTGCTGATGTAATGGATGTGGGAGATAAGAGAAATCAAGGAATCAAGAAAACCTTCTAGGGAATTCCCTGCTAGCCCAGTGGTTAGGACTCTGAGCTTTCACTGCCGAGGGCCCGGGTTCCATTCAATCCCTGGTCGGGGAACTAGGATCCCATGGGCCGAGCAGCCAAAAAAAAAAAAAAAACCTTCTAAATGTGTGGTTTCAACAACTTAACCAAAGTTGACACCATGTATTGACCAGCGAAGAGGCAAATGGCTAGGCCGGAAGGTTCAATCTGGAGTTGTGTGTTACACATCAAGTGAAGATGTCAAGTAGGCAACTGGACTTACTAATTTGGAATTCAGGGAATAGGTCAAAACTGAAAACATAAATGTGGTAGTTGTAGTTATATAGACATTATTTAAATTTACCTATGGGAAAGAAATACAGAGAAGAGGTCTAGAACCATGCCCTCAGACCAAAAAGCACCTAGCACAAACCATAGGAAGGAAAAACCAATGAGGTGAGAAGGAACAAGCAGGAGAGTGTAGCGTTGCAAAAGCTTTGAGAAGAAAGTACTTCACTCACTCAGAAGGAAGCAGCCAACTATGTTAAGTGCTAAATGTTGCTGAGCATTCAGGCAAGGTGAGGTACATGGCCATTAGATCTGGCAAGATGGCAAGAGCAGTTTCACTGTAGTGGTGGGGACAGACCACCAAGAGTAGGTTAAGGAATGAATGGACAGTGAGAAAGCAGAAACAGCAACTAGACAACTATTCTTTCAAGCAATTCTGTGATGATGGAGCAGAAAGGCATGGAATAGTAGCTGAAGGGGTATCTAAAGTCAAATTAATTTTTTTAATTGGATGATATTAGAGCATGTATGTATGATGGGAATGATCCACTAGAGAGAAATTAATGATGCAGAATGGAGGGATAATTACAGAAGCCGAGTCCCTGAGTGAGCAAGAGAAGGCTGGATCCTCTGCACAAGTGAAGAAGCTGACCTCTGATAGGAAAGGGATATATCATCCACCATTATAGGAAATAAGTCAAAGAGTAGGGGGTCCATGTGTAGGTGGGTTGCTATGATTCCTTGGTAGGAAGGATTTCTTTTTTAGCAAAAAATAAATAAATAAAGTAAGATCATCAACTGAGAATAAAGGAAAAGAGAAAATATAGATGAAAGTGAAGAGAGAAAATATGAAGCATATTTTGGAAAAGCAAACATATCAGGGAAGTATTATAGGACCACTGGGCAGGGTTGAGTGCCTACTTGTGTTCCTATTCTCACCAATACTTCTCCATCACAGCACTATATCCAGGTTTACTCGTCAGCATCTCCCACTAGATTATAAACTCTATGGGAGTAGAGATCATGTCTGCGTGTTCCACAGTACCCTGGCAGGGAACCTGGCACATGATAGCTCAATATTCCTTAACTTATTACAGGCATGCTCACAATTTAACATACAGTGTTAAGCACTGAGGATGCAGAGACGAAAAGAGCACTACACCACTACAGTGTAGTGAAATAGGAATACAGGAGAAAGATCTAAATCTGAAGAGCCAGGGAAGGGTTCAAACGGAAGCAGCACTTGAGCTGAGATGGCTGAGAAGTGAAGGAATTTTCTGGGCAGTCAAACAAAGGTAAAATAGCTTAAGACATCTCGGCATGTTCAGGGAATAAGAAGTAACTCAATAATGCTGGAATATAAAGTACAGAGGAGGTGGAGACGAGATGAAGCTGGAGATGTGGCTGGGACCGGATTATCAAAGACCCTCTATGCCATTAAATTTTTTTTAAATTTCTCTTTGGGTACAGACAAATTTTATGTGGGGAGTAGCACAATCAGATTTGCAAGTCAAATAAAGCCTGCAAACATAGTGGAAGATGGACTGGAGGGAGAGAGATGAGAGTGTGGGAGATCAATAAGGAAGATTACAGTAGTCCAGATAAGAGATATTGAGAGCCTGAGTGACAAAGGATGAAGAGGTAGCAATGGATATGAAAGAGGTTTAGAAACAGAACTGTCAGGCATAAGGCTGGCAAACTTCCAATCTCCTGGATAAGTTATGGGCCCAGAAATCTAATAGATAATTTCCAAAGAAATGCTGGACCCCAGTCCACACAGCCCAAGATCTCCCGTGAGATAGAAAACACTCTGAATTAGGCCTCCTTGCCTTTTCAGATTCAAACTGTTTTTGGATCTGTAAACTAGGGGGAACAAAACTACTTTCTTTAATCCGTAAATATTTCATATAGATTAGAAAACAGAATAGACCAAAGTTGTGAAATGACTTAAAAACTGATTTCAAGATCAAAGACTTATTTTAAGGACAGTCTTATTGTTTTCCACTCATCCCTCCAAAATAGCACTTTAAATGAGCAAAAAGAGGGATTTCAGTTAGGTAAAAAAGGAAACTAGAAGGGCTGCCAACACTGACACACTACTCTGAAAAAGGGACAGATGTCCTCCTCTAGAGAGATCTAACCACAAGATAAACAGTCAGCTGCTGAGAATGTTTAAAATCTGTCTGAAAGAAGAAAAATATTTTATCTTTGAAGTCCTTTCAAAGCCTACTATACTTTAAACTGTTGATCCAAAAAAAGAAGAAAAAGGTTTCTCAATGGCAATTTTCTACCTCTGTCTCCTTGAAACTATGGTTAAGGTTCCTGGTCATGAGGAACAGAAAAAAACAGACCATTTTCATCAGGCCCAAATAACACCAGGCTTTTTAAAAAATGTGATAGTATCCTATATCGGTTTAAAATGTACTAATCAATTTCCAAAGAACATATGCTACATAACACATGCAGAAGGAATAGAAGAGAACAGACTGCCAAAAAAGAAATTAAGGGAACCAGGCTAAAGAACTTCTCCCTCCAATTCATCCTACACATTAACACCAATTTTAAGTCACTCCTTTACTTAAATCTAAAACTTTTTTAATCCGGGGCTTCCCTGGTGGCACAGTGGTTGAGAATCTGCCTGCCAATGCAGGGGACACGGGTTTGAGCCTTGGTCTGGGAAGTTCCCACATGCCACGGAGCAACTAGCCCCGTGAGCCACAATTACTGAGCCTGCGCGTCTGGAGCCTGTGCTCTGCAACAAGAGAGGCCACAACAGTGAAAGGCCTGAGCACCGCCATGAGTGGCCCCCACTTGCCACAACTAGAGAAAGCCCTCGCACAGAAATGAAGACCCAACACAGCCATAAATAAATAATTTTTTAAAAAAAAAAACTTTTTTTAATCCTTAGATGCATTCCTATTACAGGATAAAACTCCTTGGCCTGGCACTCAAAGCTCTAGCATCCAGCACTACCTAATCCTTCAAGGTAATCGCCTACAATTCCCTTTCTCAGCCAAACTGGCCTCCTCCGTTCTCTTCCAATAGGAAACACAACTCAGGGAAGTTAGAAACCTCAGCACTATAAATAAGTACAAGCCTTCCCTTCCCAACAACCAGAACAAAGGATAAACTCCAAATTTAAAATTTCCCATTAAAACCAGTATCCAGGGCTTCCCTGGTGGCACAGTGGTTAAGAATCCACCTGCCAATGCAGGGGACACAGGTTCAAGCCCTGGTCCGGGAAGATCCCACATGCCATGGAGCAACTAGGCCCACGTGCCACAACTACCGAGAGAGAGCCTGTGTGCCACAACTACTAACACCCACATACCTAGAGCCCATGCTCCGCAACAAGAGAAGCCATCCCAATGAGAAGCCCACACACCGCAACAAAGACCCAACGCAGCCAAAAATTTTTTTAAAAAACAGTATCCAGTTGAGGATCTGAGCTAACAAATGGCAGCAGTGGCATTAGTAAGGTCAAGTCTGTCAAAAGAAATGCAAACGATACCCTTCCTCAGCAACTCTGAATTGTCTTGAATCCCTTCTTTTCCTGAAGCAACTTTCATTTCCCTGGCCCAGTTACCAATTATCCAACACCTACGGACATCAGAATCCCCCAAAAGGACCTCAGTATTAAACTGCCCTTTCACTAGGCATTCTCTTCAATGACAGGCCATCAACTTCTCATTGAGGAGGAGAGTAGGGGGTCTGCCAATTCAACTTTAGCCACAACAGCCTCAAAAAAAAAGACTTGGCACTGGAAAAATTATCTGCTCAAAAAATCTTCTGACTTTTATCACACCAATAATCTGCAACTCCAGTCCACATCCACTCTTCTGCAAACCACTCTTCCACGTAGCCCTTGAGAAGTCATTCTTAACCCTAGAAGCTTATGAAGCCAGGGTGACTTCAGCACAAAGAAGGCTTTTTTTTTTTTAAATCACCTTTTAGGCCCCACCCTATTCCTACTCTTTCCAGACCTGGAAAACAAAATCAGACATTCTCAAGATTCCTTCTCCTGGGACTTCCCTGGTGGTCCCGTGGTTAAGATGCTGTGCTTCCAATGCAGGAGGAGTGGGTTCAATCCCTGGTCGGGGAACTAAGATCCCACATGCCACGTGGTGGCCAAAGAAATAATAAATAAATAAATAAAATTAAAAGATTCCTTCTCCTGTCTGGCTAATAAAATTCTTAGTCATGAACAGTATTTTAGGGAAGGAAGGAGGAGTCTAGAGCAAAGAGGGTAGTATATCTGATGATGGTAACATATAAACTCCTGTAGACCAGGATGCTGCTACAGAGAACCAGGTCTTGGTCATCTAAGCCAAAATTCAAAGATGTACAGGCTAACTCTGCAACTCCAGGCCAGGCTTACTGAACTAGTCCTTAAGTCCTTAGACTTATCTTAACTTGAGAAACAGAGTATAAGGTAGAGTATCTCTGGCATGAGTCTGAACTAGCAATTTGAATGTGTAATAAGCATTCTATAGGTTTCTAACTTTAAGCTGTAATTAAGACTCCACTGTAAATGAAGTCTCCAGACGCTGTATTTTGTCTATGCCCCAATTACACTGTAAACTCGTTGAGGACAAGAAACATATACCAGGTGTATCCCCAAAGCTTTTACCATACCTTGTATGAGATTCAAAATACAATTTACAATGTGACTGTTGATGATCACACGTGGAAAAAAAAAAAAGGAATTTTGGCATGTTTTCCAAGTCATGAAGCAGGTGATACCATGACTGGAAAAGTTCATGTGGTAGCCACCTATAAAATGTACTGGCCAACACTCCCTGGGCCAAGCCTGGACTCAGTATTCAGTGAATCCCTGTTGAGCAAGAAAGGTCAGATTTTGGCAAAAATATATGGGGACAGTCGGCTCTCATTAAATATAGCAGTCTACAAGGTATCAAATTTCCTGGGAATCAGAATAATAGAGCTAAAATAGACCTATGTGAGTGAAAACTGAGTTCAGGATAGTGAAAAGACAGCTTCAGAGTTGGCTTTTCCATTTTACAAGTTTACCAACTTCAAAGTTGTGTTAAAGCTAAGTGAAAGTTGGGAGTTTTCCATGGACCAATATGAAGTGAAGTGGATCACCAGATTGAACAGCAACATGAAGGTGTTTCCAGATTTAATCCCAGCTCCTCGGCGGCTCTTTGGTATTAGGCACGACAACCTGAATGTACCTCAATTTCCCCATTCACAAAAAGGGCAATGCAGGTTCCTCTCTCAACTTCACGAGGCGGTGGTCTCATATAGAGACGAGTACTGTGGGAATAAAAGCACGCATCAAAGTAACACATTATAACTAATATCACTTATAGAATCATTCATTACCCGCTAGGATAAAACTCCCCACACAGGAGATGAAGCCCGAGAGGAAAGAGTTGAAGGGGAAGGTCCCCACGAGGAGACAATAACCGAATTGCAGCGCCCCGGTCAGCAGTATATACAGGAGGTACGCGTCCAACAACTTCAGACGCTGAGGAGTGGAGCTCAAGTACTCTTCTAAGAACCGCGAGATGACCGACAACACCGACGCCGACATGACTACACGCTCGATATTCCGGCCGGCGTACCCCAAACTCCTAGCGGAACCGACGACCACACCGGATGTAGTGTCGGCGCATGCGCAACGCTTGGAGCCCAGCTCCGCCCTCCCCAATTTGCTACGTTGCGCAGGCGTATAGGCCGGCCAAGGCACGAAACAAGTAATGCGCAGACGCAGAATATATCTACAGAATGAGAACTACAGCCAGAGAAAGCTAATGCGCCTGCGCAACGGATCTCTCCGTGAGCTGGAGACGTGTATCTTTTTGTGCTATTTCCGCCGTCATGTTGGTGACGCCCACAGTTGCTCCAGCAACAAGATTGTGTGGGAGGGAAAGGGGAAGAGGTTTTTCAGCGGACAGCGGTTCTCTTTGGTCCACCAGCGTCCTCAAAGATGAACTATTTGGATCTGCTTTAAGGCAATGTCTGGCTTTTCGCGGTTCAGTACCCGCTCGGTCCTAATTCTGTTGAGGGCGCTAACTGCAGATGCCTGTCCCAGATCATTAGAGCAAGTCAAGTTGCCCCGCAGTGAGAACCACGGCGGCCGGTCACTGAGCAGGCATCAGTTTAGACTTGGTTATTGGAGGAGGGAAGTACGGAGCGGGGTTGGGGAGCTCGACCTCTACCCGGGCCTGAACTCGATTTGCGATCTGGTCCTTGGGGACGCTTACGAGTAAGCGCAGTGGAACCTAAGCCCGCAGGGGTTCATTCATTCAGCAGACAATTATCGGGTGCCTCCTCGGGCCCACGTTTTGCCAAATTATAGTTCGTTATGCTAGAGCGTAGGTATCCTCAGGGGAATCTGATATAGTCGTAAAAGAGCTGGTGATGGGCAGGGGCGGGGAGAAACTCCATTAAAGTGCATAGAGTATATGATCAAGTTTAGCAGCCTCCTACTCCCAAGCTGTCATCTTGAACCCGTCGTACTATCCCAGGATGTCAGCGCTAAAAGACCTGCAAGAGCATTGCCTGGTGCCTGGTTCAAGCCCTACCCTCTCCAATTTATTTTGCAGAGGAAACTAAAGGTTTGAGGTTTTGTATTTTAACAAGTGGGATTAACTATTTATACTTAGCATTTTAACTTTTTTGAAAAATAAGATCCACCTTAGTTTCTGGCTTTTGCTGCCCTTTTAATTTAACATGAATCTGACCTTCCAGACTTAGTTCATCTCACTCTCAGCTGCAGGTGGTACATAAACCAGGTTCTTTTTCAGCTTATTAATAATTTTGAACTATCCTAGGTACTGAAGCAAAATTCCTAAAACAGCAAGTAAATGACAACCTTCCTTCATTTTCACTTCTTATTTGTGTTTAAACTGGAACCAAATCAGCATCAACAAATGTACTGATTATCAGTCATGAGCAAAACCTTGCTTAGTTCTAGAAAGAAGAGAAATAATCCATGTCCTCAGAAAGATTTACAATCTCTTTAAAAAGATATATTCATATTCACACCCACGGAGATTTGCACTGTTATGAGAACTTAAGTTCAGTCTAAGCTCTTTTATGTTGCTGAGGGGAAAAAAAAAATGTGGATAACCAGACCAGTTCCTATTTCAATATAATAAGGCAAGAAGCATCAGTTTCTCTGACAAGTTGAACCTTTCTCCCTGTCTCATCAGTAAGTAGGAGGGTAGCTTCCTCACCAGTATTCAACTTCAAACTTTAAAGGCTAGGCTGATGCTTTTTAATCATTTAGGAGTGGATTCCTCAGGGAAATCAGCCAGGCTCCTTCCAATAGTCTCTTCCGTATGTTTTGTCTGCCTTTCATCCATGTCAACTATTATCATAACATCTCCACAGGAACTCCCAAAGGGGGAAAGCAGAAGAGATGAAAAATTCACTTACTGAATGTATCCTTTTCTGAGATCTGCAAAGTCAAACACGAATATAATGACCTAAAGCTTTCTGGACTACTTAAAACAGCAAGAAGAGGTCTTCTGTGTTCAGTTTATGATTCTATAATCATTGAAACATTTTTTTGACTGATTTCTCAGTGGGAAATTGCTAACATAATGTTGGTTTCAATATTTTAAATCAGCACTTTCACATATGTAAAAAGTCATGTCCTGAGTAGTGGACATGCTCAAGAGTCAGATAATCCTGGGTTTCTGCTGTTTGCTAGTTATCTAATCCAGGACAAGTTAGTTAGTCTGACAGCCTCATTTTCCTTTTCTTTAAAATGGAAATAAGAATACCTGGCTTGTTGGGACTTAAGTAGAAATGGGCAACGTGAGAGCTGTGAGTTTCAGTTTTACTTGGGGACTTACTGAGAACTATAGCTCAGTAGACAGTGTCCACGTAGCTCTGAGGAACTGCTCTGAAGAGGTCGGGGGAGGTGATTTGGGATAAGTGCATATATGTGATTTTGGAATAAGTGCAATCAAGCACACATCTTGGTAGAGGGCTACTGCTAGTCATGAGGCACAAATATCTTAGTTAATGATTTTAGTGCTTTTCTAAGTATGGGAAAATGCAAGAAATTGTGTTGCAGGAAAATGGGGCACGAGAAGATGGTCACATCCCAGGTCTTGGGAGAGTCCCTGGGATGGGCCACCAAGTGAGGGTCCTTGGCTTCCTGCAGGAAAGAATTCAAGAGCTAGCTGAAATAGAGTGAAAGCAGATTTATTCAGGGAGTTACACACTCCACAGACAGAATGTGGGTCATCTCAGGAGAGAGGCCCCAGAGTATGAGGTCGTTAGTTTTTATGGGCTGGGTAATTTCATAATCTAACAAGTGGGAGGATTATTCCAGCTATTTGGGGGAAGGGGCAGAAATTTCCAGGAACTGGGCCACTGCCTACTTTTTGGCCTTTTTTGGCCAGCCTCAGAACTGTCATGGTGCTGGTGGGTGTGTCATTTAGCACGTACATGTATTACAGTGAGCTTATAATGAGGCTCAAGGTCTACTGGAATTCGAATCTCCTCCCATCTTGGGCCTAGTTGATTCTAACCAGTATTTGTCCTATCCTCTACGGCTGTGTCGTTCTTTATTTTTGGGGGGGCCAGGCCACATGGCTTGTGGGATCTTAGTTGCCTGACCAAGGATTGAACCCGGGCCCCTTCAGTGAAAGCGTCAAGTCTTAAGCACTGGACCACCAGGAAATTCCCCTGTGTGTCATTCTTTTAAAGGTTGTGTCCTGCCCCCGTCCCTCCTGTCTCAATTGGGTTCATAAAATTTTCTCCTGAAAATATCTATCTGAAGACCTGTTCTGCCAGTTTTCCCAAAGCATAGAGTGACCTCTGCCCTGAACTCCTTTCAGTGTGTACTGAAGACCAGCAACCACAGTGGCTGATGACTCAATCCTTTTAGAGTTGGATGGTGAGAGTGACCTTCTTTAGTTGGCAGGTTGTGGGGATTAAATGAGATAATGTTAACATTAAGCATTTAACATAGCACTTGACACAGAGTAAATGTTCAGGATATATTTGCTCTTATCAACTATCAATAACCCTGGTAATTAACTATGTCTGCTTCCCTATTTTTCTGAATAATTAGAAGCTGGGAAAGCACAGAGCCCCAATATTTTGGGCATACAAAATATTGGGTACTGGAGGGACTTCAACCCAGATGGCTCTCAGAGGGCAAATCAAATTTATAAGTTGAAGCTGCAGTCAGAGTAGACCTTAGATGTTTTGTTACTAAAACACTGAGAAGAAAAACTGTTTCCCTCTAATCAGGTTCATTGGCCCTATAATTTAGACTGACAAAAAACAGATTAATAAGAGAAAAACAAATAATTTTCCTAACATATGCATCGCACATACACAGTGGAGCACTCAGTTACAAGTAACTCAAAAGGGTGGTTAGAACTTGGGCTTATATAATGTTAACAAGCAAGATTCAACTCAATAAAATTTAAAGATTTTATTGGCTTTATTCAACAGTTCATGAGTTGGGCAGCATCCAACCAGCACATAGAAAGGCACTCTGAGGAGCTATCTAAAGAGACTTTTATAGGCAGAAGGGAGAGGGAACAATTAGATTATACTAGACAAAAAAGCAGTTTGGTTACGGCAAGGTCACTTTCCTTTAGCGGATGGCAGGGGTCTATTAGGCAGATTACCTAACTAGTACTGATCAGGCAATCCCTGATTGACTGGTTTAAGATTCCATTTCTGGGAGAGCTGAAATTGTAATTAAGTTAGCATAAGTGACTCCATTTTGAGCCTGTTGTCTTGTTTTTAACAATAGCATCTTAACAAAAAGAGCAATAAATTTTTAGAGAAGTAACAAGACAGAGAAAAAGAACTTTGAGTTTCTAGGGCAGCAAATTGTGAGAAAGTAAATATGTGAAGCATTAATGAAAAATAAGGGCTAATTAGTGACGTTTGTTATGTAGATTTCTCTGGTGCCCTCTCTGGGCTGGTAAGGAACTAGAGTTCTGTCCTTCCTGGTAGAGAGAGGAGGGGAGACATCTTTCTGTCCTGCTTTTAGGTAAATAGGAGGAGGGCAGAGAGCCATCCTTGTATCTGCTTCTTCCCAGTTGCCTTCAGCTCAAAATAATCCTTATGCTAAGGTGGCATATTTTGGGGTGGCATATTCTGCTACCCTTCAACACTCAGCATCATAAAACAATGGGAAAGTAGAAGGGCAAGAAAGGTCCCCTTATAAACAAAGGCCATGATTTTACAATGTATCTCTCTACAGTAAGAAATGACATTCTTTATCAAAAGAAAGACAACTCCTCCAAAGAAGAGGACTCTCTAAAGAAAATCTCTGCATGAGAGTCTGTTTTCCAATTCTTTTCCCTTGTATTTTCACTTTCTCCTTCAGATCCCTCCTTTTGCTTCTCTCTGCTATTGCATGTAACAGCTCCATCTTTTAAACTTTGGCCCTAGTGTGGCCCAAACCCCCTTTCCTTGTATGATAGTGTGATATAACCAGAAATATACATTTGTTCTTCATCTCGGTTCCTGACACAGAACTCCTTAAACCCTCATTATTTCCTAAGTGGTAAGAGCAATAGGAACATCTTTTGTTATAATACTTGTTTTTGTCCCCAGTTTCAGAAATAGCTCCAGAGCAATAAAGGTAGAAGGAATGTCTTTTGTTATTCGTAACAAACTCCTTTCAACCACACTGGAGTTTATGTTAATGAAGTGACTTCTGGGAAGTCCCTAAGGATGGGGGCTAGATGCCAGGGGAATGATTATCACATGATTCCAAGGTTGGAACTTTCAGTTCCTCCTCAAGGTCGAGGAAGGGGAGAGGGGCTGGAGATTGAATTCAATCACGAATGGCCAATTATATAATCAATCATGCCTATGTAATGAAGCCTCCATTAAAAAAACGCTAACCAAAAAGGGTTCCAAGAACTTATAAGTTGCTGATCACATCCAGATGCAGGGAGGGTCACACATCCCAAGAGGGAATGGAAGCTCTTTGCCTCTTCCCCAGTATCTCAACTTATGCATCTCTTCTTTAGGGCTGTTTCTTTTCTTTTCTTTTCTGTATTTATTTTTGGCTGCACTGGGTCTTCATTGCTGCGCACACGCTTTCTCTAGTTGCAGCAAGCAGGGCTACTCTTCGTTGCGGTGCGTGGGCTTCTCATTGCAGTGGCAGCACAGGGATCGAACCTGCACCCCTGTATTGGAAGGCGGATTCTTACCCACTGGACCACCAGGGAAGTCTGGTTATTGCTTTTTAAACTTCAGTTATTATCCCCAGAGGAGTGCACCAGTCCTGGAGGTACTGCAATACCAGATCAATGCGTGAAGTGGATGGAGCAAGCTCCTACTCCAACTCCCTGCTCCAAAAAATCTGTTTAATATGTTGTTCTCAGAAAGAGAACGTATCAGATATTAAACTGGTAAGAACAGATACTACACTTGATCTTAGCCAAAAGGCCGAGAAGCGATGGAACTTTAATTTTTATTAATTCAAATCTAAGTAGGCACATGTGGCTAGTAGCTGTCATATTGGAGAGAGCAACTTTAGAGCTATTGTACTCAGTTCCTTTGTTTACTCTAAGGGTCACACCATATTCATAGTTCATTCAAAAGGCGATGACACCCATTTGAAACCAAAGAATGATCTATCCCTGCCAGACCTGAACTGTCAGGTCATCAGTTCCACCTACTTCTGGACTATTTAATATGATTTACAGGCACAGGAAGGATGTGTGGTGCTCCAAGGACAATGGTGCTTCAAGGACAAAGGACGACCCTGCCTGAAAAAGTTTCGAGGTGACACCCCCTACTGGACTCTTAATCAATCGCCCTCCCCACCATGTTGCGATGGTTACAAAATTCCTGAGCCCACCTGTTCCAAATAAGGAACGGCATCTTCCCTGTCTCACTCCCACCCTATAGAAGGAAGGTATATGTGCCTCAACCATCAGTAAACAAAATTTTCACCTCGGACCATTCCTTTGTTTTCTGGCTATAAAAACTGATCAATAGCACGTGTTCAGGCTCGACTCTCCCAGACTACCAGGAAGTCGGCCCGCTGTTCTGGCAGCGACCCTTTCCTCTAATAAATTCTATCTTCTTTACATTCTACCTGTGACTGGAAATTCTTTTCCAACCCGCGTTCAGACCACGACAAGAGGGTTTGTTAAAATTAGTTTCCATCCATAAAGACCATATTAATACTTTAATCACACATAAAATCATATGTAAAATTGTTACCGAGTCCCAGCTCGCTCTGCTTGCTGCACGAAAGGCCAATAAATCGGAGAGAGGTGTTGAGGCAAGGGATACAATACGACTTTATTCGGAAAGCCGGCAGACTGAGAAAATGGCAGACTAGTGTGTCCGAAAAACCATCTTATGGGGTTTGGATGCCAGTTCCTTTTATAGAACAGAGAGGGGGAGGAGATGAAGAAGTAAAGTAAAAAGACCATAAGATTTGCAATGTCCCCTGGAATGGCCAGCCTTGGGGAGGGGTTGTGTTAATTTCTTCTTTCTTGCAGCCACCCACAGGTCAGGATGTTTCCCTGAAAAAAGGCACTTTGGTTCAGGCAGAGAGGCAGGGTTCCCTGAGGCAGGCCATTGTGTATAGACAGTATCCTTTTAGTGAACAAAAGCAACAGTAATCAAAGGTTAAAGTAGAAGAAACAGATCCAACATGTAGTCAGATTTGGCTCTTCCCTGTTACAAAATCACATATGTTGGAGGTACAAGATACACCTGCACATAATGTATCTTACCTTGAAGTTAAGGAGAAATAAGAACCTTACATTTCTCCTCAGAGGCCTGCCTAGAGCAGGCCTAAGAGTCTTCTCCACTCTATAATTCTAACAGATCCAGCCTAATCCTGAGATATCCCAGCTCTGGGGATGAAACCAAGCAGAACCCTGCAGGACCCTGCCTGGTACAAAAGCCCCTCTGTGTCCCCTGTTTCTTATTTGTAGAAAAAGGCTTTGGTCTCCTAGGCCTTCCCTGAGTGCCAAAGAGCAGACTCGAGCAGTTACTAATTAGGGAGGTGAAGGAACACAGAAACAAAGGCAGAGCAGTCAAGAAACAATTGTTCAATGATAAACCAGCCCAAGTTCCTCCTCAAAGGATATGCATAATGATCTGACATATATCTTTGAGTTGTTCTGCAGAAACTAACATCCCCACCCAGCTGGAGGATGGTGGCTCTATGCTGAGCACGAGCACATAGACCCCAGACTGGTTGGAACCAAAAGGTTGATGATTAAAATTCCTGAAACACCACCCTGTTACCTCACCACCAACCAATCAGAAGAAAGTCATGCCCCTTGCAATCCTAACTTCAAATGTAACATTTAAGAATATATATATATGTATGTATAACTGAATCACTTTGCTGTACAGCAGAAATTAACACAGCACTGTAAATCAACTATACTTCAATAAAAAAACTTCGATTAAAAATTTTTTAATAAATAAATAATTTTTTAAAAAAAGAAAAAATCCTTTCCTGAAAGCCATCGGGGATTTCGGGTCTTTTGAGCACAAGCCACCTGTACTCCTGGCCGGGCCCTGCAATAACTACTATACTTTCCTTCACCACAACCCAGTGTCAGTAAATTAGCTTTGCTGTGTGGTGGTGAGCAGACACAAGTTCAGTTCAGTAACAGGGACGCCTTAAGGGATCTATTAACTTTGGTTATAAAAGGCATTTTCCGTATGTTCAAGTTTCCTACTTCTCTCCAACCTCTACTGTAGAGCTGGGTTGGCACACAGAAACAAAGTACAAATGCTTCTGTGCACTGCCACAAGAGATGAGGTCTAGAGACATCTAATACCAGTTCCAGCCAGGTCATCCTTGCCCCCAAAAGTTCTACATCTTACAGGTTTTCAGAAAAGTGGGAGATTTTGTTGCCCTGTCTCAGAGTGATGTAGCCTGGAATTTCCGATATGGTATAGCTTCCAAAAGCCCTTGACACTGATGATCAGAGAAAAATGCACAAACCAGAAGTTGAGAGTTAAGTTTTATTTGGGGACCTTACTGAGGACTGTAGCCTGGGAGACAGGCTCTCAGATAGCTCTGAGGAACTGCTCCGAAGAGGAGCCAGGATATACAGTTTTTGCTTAAAACAAAAACAAAAACGTAGTCGAACATGGAAATATTACTGCTTATCACAAAAAACAGACAATCTCAACTTAATTTTAATGCTTTACTATGTATGGGGAAGATGCAAACATCTGGGGCTCACTGAAATTATTCCTTAGTTATGCATCTTAACTCTCTAGGGCCAGTATCCAGAGCACAGAATGTTTCCTGTTTCTCTCCATCCTGACTTCCCCTCAGGGCGCACCATGGGGTGGGAGTGTGCAGGGGGAGACCTCACTGGCTGATGGCTTGATGGCGGGCAACATTCTTTGTTTACTGGAATGACAGGCAACATTCCCGTTCCATAACACTTAGCACATTGTTTTTTAGGTACTTGTTTATACATATACCTCCTCACTAGACTTTTCATCCATTTCTTTCTCCAGTAAGGACTGACTGTGTACTCTGTGCCACATTCTGTCCTAGGGGCTGGCAGCAAAGCTGAGAAGAAGACAAGGTCCTCCAGGAAACTTGGGCTCTAGTGGAGGGAAAATGATAATAAATGAGTCCACAAATATGCACGATAATTTATCGTGCATATAAATAGAGTAATGTGATAGAGTGACTGGGCATCTCTTTTAGACCCTGTTGTCACAGCAAAGTCCTCAGAAGAGGGGAGGTTTGAACTGAGCTCCCAAAACAAAGTTGCCAACTCTGCAAAGGGACAAATAGCCTAGGGTGGCAAAAGATAGAAAGCCTACGTTTACCACTAGAGCAGCCTGTTTCTTTACCTTTTTTTTTTTTTTTTTGACCACGCTGCGCGGCCTGTGGGATCTTAGTTTCCCGACCGGGGATTGAATCCGGGCCCTCTGTAGTGAAAGCTCAGAGTTCTAACACTGGACTGCCAGGGAATTCCCTGTGTTTCCAGGGAATTCCCTGTGTTTCTTTACTTTTGATAATGGTGTTCTTAGTGCCTAACATAATGCTTGGCTTTGAATAGGTATGTATATAATAATAATAATGGTAACTTTTTAGCATAAACAAATGTATTAAATGTTTATTTGAATTATCTTGGTTAATTCTTACAAGACAGAAGAAGAAAATTAAAGAGATGCTAAATAATTTACCCACAAGCATGCAGTAGAGAAGTGGTAAAAACCAAAACTGACCTGCACCCAGAATTCATTGAACTTCAGCATCTGAAGTGCTTCCTAAAATTGCAGCTTTTAGCATTAAACCAAACCAAATGAATTAGAATCTCAGCGGGTAGGGATTTGGAAACCTGAATTTTTAACAAGCCAGCCAGATGACTGTAATGCACCCTGAAGTTTAGGACCACTCTGCTTTGTTGTAAGAATGAATGAGAGACAGATCCTCTGCTATTTGTACTACTTTGCCCCACATCTTACAAATTCCTAGACCCCTAAAGTCTATAAATGTCTATTCTCTTAAACTTCAATCCCTTGTAATGCTAATCAGATCAGCTTAACACTGTGTTACAAGAAAGAAGAAATCTCAGGATCTCCTGAGTCCTGCAGGAAGGCTAAAAAACCAAACAAACCACCTTGACAAACCCCTACCACCAGCATTCTCCCACCCACCATCCACTATCTCTAGTCTGGTTTTAACCTAATCAAGAGGATGACCACCCCAGGGACATCAGGCCCTGTTTACCAGTTCAGGTAAGTTCTGGAGTCAGCCTTAAGATCTGACTCCTCTGCTGAGCAAGCCAATCAGGACCTCTCTCTCTCCAGCCCCCATTCCAGCTACCTAAAGCGGACCCACCTATGTAGGCTAATCCTTCAGCTGCTCCCCCTGGGGAAGGGGAGGCAGGGATCCCAAACTGACGGACACCTGAGGTTGAGCCACCCTGTCCCTGGGAACCAGGCTGGCGCCAAAGACAACCCCAGAGCAGAGGAATGCTCGTCTTGGCATGTGTGCCTTAGGTTTAGGGTGGCCAGATAAAGTACAGGATGCCCATTTATGTCCTAAATATTGCATGGGACATGCTTACTCCAAAAAAGTATTTGCTGTTTATCTGCAGTTCAACTTTAACTAGGCGTCCTGGGTTTTATTTGCTAAATTTGGTAGTCTACTTGGGCCACAGGCTCTCAGACCCTTTGTAGGCACATTCAACGGCGGGTAGTGTCTCCACAAACATCTTGAGCATCTGATTAGAAGGAACACTAAGGGGTGGACTTGAGGGCATGGGGTGGCTATAATAGGGAAGCCCAGTGGGTGTGCGGGAGCGTGCCGGGGTAGTTAATTCACTTTTTAATTATCAGAGAGTAGAGGTTTGATGGAGCTCCTGTGAGGGACTCGGTAGTTTCAGTACTACTTATCTCCCTCACTGTCCCCAAATATGTGACCAGAACTACTGTCCTATTCTGTGACGCTCTCGGAGACATCTCATGTGTCCCAGCTGTCCCAGCTGGCTGGGTTCAGAGCCCCAGCCCGCGTCCTGGGGCCCCTCCTCCCTGTTCGCGGCGCTGGCCACGCCCCACTTTGCTATCCTACCCATTTCTGGGTCAGCTGGTGCTGGCGTCAGGCGGAGGGATGGGCTGGCTCAGCTCGACCCGGCAGGGCTTGTTTACTATGGCTGATGATCTGGAGCAGCAGTGAGTTAATCCTGTCTCTTTCTCTATCTCTATCTCTGGGCCATGAACCTGGGACTGTCTGTGGCTGAGGAACAGTTTTAGACACCTTCCAGACTTTCCTTTTTCAGGTCGGCTTCAGGGGAGGGTTGGGGGGTTGCATTTGGTTGCTTTCCTTTTGCCCAGAAGATGCGGCAGCAGAGCCAGGGGAGGAATGGAAGAGAACGATTTCTACAGCCCAGCGGTTCTGACTTTCCACTTTAGTGTTCGCGTTCATTCCTTGCTCCCCTCTAGTCTATGTACCCTGGGATTAGATTTAGTGGTGATGTCCCAGATTCCCCCAAAGCAAGCGTGTGGACGCGGGTGCGGGGGTAACAGCCAGGTCCGCTTGTCTGGATTTGCTCCAGGTTGGGAGGCAGGGGTGTGGGAAGAGCCTTGCTTAGCCCAGCCCAGCACGGGTAAGGCGTGGCAAGCGGAGAGCGGGCTCCACTGCGCTGGGATTGGTCTGGGTTAATAGGCTTGCAAGTTTCTTTCGCTCTCGCCAACCGAGACGCTTAGTCGCTGGCAATCCTTGTTGATAGTTTTTAATCATCATAACAATATCCTTAATGCTGCGGTTTCAGAATTAGAGCTTTTGGAATTTGTTAACACCGTCTCAAGGACATCAAGTTTGGGATGCCACCTGTAGGTGGTGTGACAAGCAGTTCACAGTCTGATAGGAGCAAGGAAAAGTTGCTTGGAGAATGACTCAGCTTCCAGCCAAGCGGGGGGCGGGGGGGCCGTGTTCACCAAAACTGGGCCTTTCCT
Organism: Aethalodelphis obliquidens; assembly: GCF_003676395.1. Lineage (NCBI taxonomy): Eukaryota > Metazoa > Chordata > Mammalia > Artiodactyla > Delphinidae > Aethalodelphis > Aethalodelphis obliquidens. The sequence continues at coordinate 318,050 of NW_020837954.1, forward strand.
GGATCCCGTGTTCCCCCTTGTTCCCCCCTTTTCAGAGCTGTTTGCAAAACTAGTTAACGTTATGACAATAATACCTTCCTGGACTTGAAGGAACTGCCCAGGAGAGTGGTGTTTTTCCAAAATGATACTTCCAAGAGGAGATTTACAATAGCTACGATGACTTAGAGAAATCGAATATTAGAGCTGGTAGAGATTCAGGTAGATCAGTTCCTTTTTACAAATGAAGAATCCAGTGCCCAAAGAAGTTAGGAGACCTCAAGATCACAGAGGTCTAGAACAGTCTTCTCACCCAGCACAGAACCCCTTCTGCCTCACCCACCATCAGGATAAAGGCACCCTAAAGGGAAGAGACAACCCCAGCCAGGCTAAGTTCATGGCTAAGTGGCTGCTCTGCTTCTTGCCTGAATTCCCCAGCTCAGTCCTCATCTCCCCAGTGGTATGGAGCAGATAGTGTGCCAGGGACTATTTCCAGTTCTTTACCAGTAGCATTTTTGGTGAAGAAGAGAGGAAAAGCTCTCCCTGAAGAGTATCTCTGCAGAGCAGCCCTTGATGCTGTTCCTTGGAACAACATTTCTCCTGAGTGCTGCTTTGGGCAGATATAAGGCAATGTGAGGTCCAGATGACATGCCCTGACTTGTCACAGTCTCTGTGGGGTGGAGAGAAGGTTTGTCTCTTAAGACTGGCAACATTCTGTGGTCTTGGTGCCCGTGCTTCAAGCCTATAAGGAATTCCAGTGGAATATTCAAAGGGTTCTGAGTCTTTGTAGGACTGCATTGACTGAGAGTGACAGCTCTCATCTGGCTAAAGCCATTGATGGACCAGTTTCACCTGCAACCTCAGTATTTCTTTCAAACCTCAGTCACTGAGATTTGCTACTTGCAAAACACTGGGAATACAGATAGCTTATGATTTAGCTGGGGAAAAGAGCATTTATTGGGACTTTATCTTGTGCTAGTGTGATGTCTCTGTGCATTCATTCATTTGATCTTTATAACAACCCTATGAGGTAGGTACTATTATTACCTCCCTTTAAAGATGAGGAAACTGACAGAGAAGGCTAAATAATGTGTCCAAAGGCACATTGCTGGTGAGTGGCAATGCCAGGATTAGAACTTCAGCCTCTGGCCTTAGGTCACACCTCCTTTCAGAAAACAGACAAGTGTGAAACTGTGCTTGTATAATGTGAGTATTCGTGTGTGGCCTTGAAAAAATAAGGCGAAACCTGGATTTGAGATCCCGGTTCTAGTTCTGCTTCTTTTTCTAACTAGCTGTATAACCTCTTCAGGCATCACTTTGCTCATCTGTAAAATAAAGAGGCTGGACTAGATTTCTAGGGAACTATTCTAATCTAAAATTCTGCACTTCAAATGATGTAGCAAGATGCCCAATGTGTGCCATGGGGGGGGTTGGTAATAGTTCCCCTCGCTTCCCCGCAGAATGCCCCTGCTTGACTGTTCTGATGTTTACAGGCCCTTTCTGTAACTGGTGGTGTGGATCCTGAAATCCACTTCATCCAGACAGAGTTCAAGAAAAGAGAAATATCATATGGGATGGAAAAGGAATAATAAAAGCTCATTCATTGAGCATCTGTTTTGTCCCAGGCATCTTATGAGGTCCCTTCCATATCTAGATGCTCAAAGACAGGTTATTTAACAGGCCAACACCAGTCTGCTTGTAAATGATATTATTGTGACTTAGATCCAGGGCGTTTTTTTTTTTTTAAAGCATTTTTTGGGGGGTTTGTTTGTTTGTTTGTTTTTGGCTGCATCGGGTCTTCGTTGCTGCATGTGGGCTTTCTCTAGTTGCGGCGAGCAGGGGCTACTCTTCGTTGCAGTGTGGGGGCTTCTCATTGCGGTGGCTTCTCTTGTTGCAGAGCACGGGGCTCTTCAGTAGTTGTGGCACATGGGCTCAAAAGTTGTGGCTCGTGGGCTTTAGAGTGCAGGCCCAGTAGTTGTGGTGCACTGGCTTAGTTGCTCCCCGGCATGTGGGATCTTCCTGGACCAGGGCTCGATCCCGTGTCTCCTGCATTGGCAGGCGGATTCTAAACTACTGTACCACCAGGGAAGTCCCTAGATCCAGGGTTTTTAAAAATTATTCCACAACTGCTACTTTCAACCTCTACCCTGCAATGACTTAAAGTTCCCTGGGTATAAAGTAGAAAGCAAGATAGGTTATCTTGTCTGTTTTACTGCATGCCACTGGAGGTGATGACGTGTGTGAGCTTTCTACTCATTTCATAAACTGGAAACAAAACCAAGGGCAACCTTTGTCCTGTCAGGGAATCACAGCAGGACTTGAACCCAGGTCTCCCTCATCCTACTCCCTGCCTCTCCCATCATGTCATTCAAGGCTGGACTGATTGATTGCCTGAGAGCCCAACTGGGCAGTGACACAGTGCTCTGTACTTCCAGAGGCTTGGAAGAGGGCACACACAAACACTGGTGCCCTTCCAGGAGGGCAGGTGGCATGGGAATTTTCCCTACTCTAAGGGAACATACAGTCCTAGGGATGGCAAAGGAGAACTGAAACATTAGTTAAAAGTTGGCTTTTTTCCCCTTGTAACCTCCTTGAACATTATAATAACCAGTAACAAAGTGGAGTTGTAAAGCTCCAATGAGATAAAAAAATGTGAAAGGGCTTTGTAAACTGTGAAGTGTTGTGCACATGGTATTCTGAGTATCTGTTGAAACAAAGGGCATGTTGTTGTTAATAACCATTTACCAGAGAAGAGTAACAGTCTATCAGGCAGCCATGGAATTGCTGACTGCCATAGGGGCAGGTTTCCTGAGCCTGGAAACACCCTGCACACTGATAACTCTTTTGTAACTAACTGCCGGCGAGCCTGAGAGCATCAGTGTTTCCAGCTTTGCCAGTGAGTGTCTCTGTGTCTCCCTGTCCCAGGCCTCAAGGCTGGCTGAGCAGCTGGCTGCCCGCTTGGCGCCCCACTTCCATGTCTCAGCTGAAGAATGTGGAAGCCAGGATCCTCCAGTGTAAGTAGAAGGGACACTCATCCCACCTCCCTCGGGAGGCCCAGGATACAGGATCTTCCCGGAGCCTGGCACACTAAGCCCACTGATTCCTGATTGACAATGCTTGGGGTGGGAGGAAGGGATGTCTGTGACTGGAGGGAAAAGATTTGCCCAGAGGACACACATTCCATGATAGTGGTTCCTTGACATCTCCCTCCCTGTCCGTCATGCTGGTTTCTGTCACATCCCACAACTTCACCTCAAACCCTGTACCAGCTATTAACATACAACATGTACAAATGTACACATCCTCTCCTTTACTTCTTCCTTCTCCTATTCTTTTCTTTTGCCATCTCTCCCTTTCTCATCAAACACACAAGCACTTCTTAGATTTACCGTCTTCCTACCCAAGGACCAGCAGTCCTGTATTCTCTAATATTACTATTCCTTGTGTTCTGCCCAATTAGCGCCCCCCACCCCACCCCGCCATCCAGTTACCAGAGTGGTTGGGGATTCCCACAGACCAGTTCTAGTGGGCAGTGTTCTGTGGGGGTTAAGGCATCCCAGGGACATCAGCAGCCACCGACTCAAACAAGATCCTTGGGCCACATCTCCCCATATTCCTCATATGATCTTCCCCGCCCTATAGCCACTGCCCCAGCCATGGCTACCTTCTCTCTTATGGGCTGGGAGAAGTACAACCACAGAACAGCCACAGTTTTCAAGCCTTTCAAGCTGTCTGGGATCCAGGTGACTTCCCCCCGCCCCTGGCAGCTCTGTCATGTGACTGCCTTCACACCAGCAGTGCAAGCATTGCCCACCTTGGTCTGTCCCTAAGAGGGACCTGGCTCAACCCTCCCAGATACCCTCAGTGAGGACACTACTGTCCATGGGTCAAGCCCCAAGCACATACAGGTACAAGAGTGACAGATGCTGAAGCTCTGTGGGGTCAGTGGGGTCACCGCCACCATGGACCCAAAGGGACCCAAACAGCCTCAAGGAATAAGATGGCCCCTCTTAATACCTACAGACTAGACGGTCTACAAATTGTACTTGGAGTTGAACTCTTAGGATGTATGGTCAGAGAGTTGTGAAAGGAAAAGCGAGGGAGGTCAGGAAGGGTTTGGGGATGAGAGAGAACTGAAGAGTGGGAGTCCAAGCAAAAGGGTGATGCTGTCAGCACACAGTCTTATTGCTCTGCCCTGGACCCCTCTCCCTAGGCCTCCAGAACAAGTTCCTGGCCCGATATGTGTCCCTCCCAAACCAGAACAAGATCTGGACGGTGACAGTGAGCCCTGAGCTCAGGGACCGCACCCCCCTGGTGATGGTGCATGGCTTTGGGGGCGGCGTGGGCCTCTGGATCCTCAACATGGATTCACTGAGCGCCCGCCGCACTCTGCACACCTTCGATCTGCTCGGCTTCGGGCGAAGCTCTAGGCCAACGTTCCCGAGGGACCCAGAGGGGGCCGAGGACGAGTTTGTGACCTCTATAGAGACGTGGCGGGAGACCATGGGGATCCCCAGTATGATCCTCCTGGGGCACAGTCTGGGAGGATTCCTGGCCACTTCCTACTCCATCAAGTACCCTGACAGGTAAGGGGGAGCCACCCATCTCCATCAAGACAACTCCTCGCCCTGCTGGGAAACTTCCGGTATTTGTTTCCAATAGTTCTCTTCCTGGGTGATTTAAGGGCTGTGATACCTTCAAGCAAAGACAACTTGACTCCTCCTTTTTCCTCCTGTAGAGTTAAACACCTCATCCTGGTGGACCCATGGGGCTTTCCCCTCCGACCAACTGACCCCAGTCAGATCCGTGCACCCCCGACCTGGGTCAAGGCTGTGGCCTCTGTCCTAGGGCGTTCCAATCCACTGGCTGTTCTTCGAGTAGCTGGGCCCTGGGGTGAGTAGCCTATAGATGGAAAACTATCTCCTCAAACCACGGCTCTCCCATTCTAGAATCCCCACTGCACCTGGACTCTCACCATCCCCTCTTCTTCATGAAAAGTGGGAATAGGCCTAACATTGTTATTTAAAGCTGTTAATCTGGACCAGATGTCTTTGTCTGCAGTTTCAGAAGGTTCTTATTTTCCTTCAGCTGCATGGAAAAAGCTTTTCCATGCAAGAGACAGATGGAGCAGAACTGCTACTCTGTGCCCCAGAGAGAGAGGAAGGGGCTGTGAGGTGACTCTTCCTCTGCTGAGTTTCTGTGCTACATGTTTATGGCAGCTTGTTGGTGTTTCAGCGTGGTCACCACTGCTGGATCCCATCCCTGCAGCTCACCCAGCACCTGTTGCCAGGAGAGGTCAGGACCAGAGCCTCCAGCCTAGCCCACAGTGGCAGGCAAGCTCCTGCCCCAGTCAGACACCACATCTTCACCACTTAGTAGCTGTCAGCAAATCCTGTGAGTGAAGGGAGGGAAGGAGGGGGGAGCCAGCCAGAGTGAGTGGGATCAATATGCCCCAGCCTTCTGACCTCACACTGCTAGCACCCTCCCTATCTGGGGAGCCTTTTACTCTGATAAAGCGAAAAGCAGATTCCCTTTACGGAAGATTGGTGGCCATCTATTTTGCACTGATGGCTTGTATATACACAGTAATGTTCAATAGCCAATCATTATGAATTAATTGCTAATGGCTGAATAAGAGTTGTCTCTCTAGGCCCTTCAAGAGAAACAGAATGGCTCTGGATAAAAGAGAAAAATGAGCACTTGAGCAGAAGGTAGGAGTTTGGGGAGAAAGGAAGGAAAGCAAGAGACACAGGTGCCAAAGGATACTAAATGCGCAGAGGGCTGACCTCCTTAGGGCACCCGGCACTGTGCACTCCAGCAGACCTTCTATAATCCTTTTACAGGGAGAAGCCCTGCTCTAACCACTCTCCCCATTTCTGGACTTGCCTCTGGCCGGGTCCATGCATGGGCATCAGAGCTGTTATGGTTCGGGAGGTTGGCTGGCAGCCATGCAGGAGGACCAGGGCCCAGGGGATCCCGGCTTTGCTTCCCTCTCACCCCTTGCTTCTCACACAGAGACAGCAGACCAGAAGAGAGAGGCCAGAAGCTGATCATTCATTAGGCCCAGTTTTCACAGTGTGTTTCAAGTGCCCTACTGCTTGTATATGTACTATGTAAAGAAAGGTGAAGGGAACAGATTGCTCTAAAACTGTGCCCCGAGTCTGAGATGCCAGCATTAGGTTTACCTCTTCACTCGTATTCTATTACAGGCCTGAACGTGAGAGGGCTCTTGGGAGGTGGTCTGGTTTCATCCACTACCTTCAGAAGATTAAACGGCCATAAAGGGTCTCGGGGAGAAAGAGAACATAGCTCAGACTGTAAAAGCAAAGCATCTCAACCATGGACTCCAGTGGGGCTTGTGATCCTTGGAGAGAAAGATCTTGGGACTTCATTGAGCTGCAGATAATCTGGTTCCTCAGTGACATTAGACTGTCTAAATTCTTTGGCAACTGACTCTCATTTGTAGTCACCTGGAGCTTCCCAAAAGACTTCCATGCTCTGTCTGCCACTATAACATTAAGTGTACAAAGCAAACAAACCCTTAGGAGAAATAATGTTTGGTTAAAGTTGTTAACACATAAAAAAGCAGGAGTCTTTCCTCCCTATTCAAATCGGCCTCTCCACGTTCTGTCCCCTCCCAGGGCCCAGCCTGGTACAGCGATTCCGACCAGACTTCAAACGCAAGTTTGCAGACTTCTTTGACGATGATACTATATCGGAGTATATCTACCACTGCAATGCCCAGAATCCCAGGTGAGGGCAGCTTCCAGAGTCGGCTCAGGTCGAGGGGTTGGCAGCTAAAACTCGAGCTGCTGGAAAACTCCAGAGCGGTCCCAGGATCATTCTGTGCTATATTTCTTCTTCCACAGAGCTCTCATTCAGTTAGGGGAACATAGGCATTAGCAGGCTTGATGGTTTCCAGAGACTTTCCCAGGGATAGGCGCAAAGGAATGGAGAAGATAATAGATTAATTAAACATGCCGCCCGTCTCTAGAGAAGGATCCTTACTCTTCCCTGGAGATAGGCAGTTAGCCTGACAGGCAAAAAGACTGGAAAACATTTGCAAAGATCTTTTTTTTTTTTAACTGAAAAAGTGATATGAACATGGTATTTTTTTTTGAATTTTATTTATTTTTTTATACATCAGGTCCTTATTAGTCATCCATTTTATACACATCAGTGTATACATGTCAATCCCAATCGCCCAATTCATCACCCCCTCACCCCCCCCCCCCCCGCAGCTTTCCCCCCTTGGTGTCCATAGGTTTCTTCTCTATGTCTGTGTCTCTATTTCTGCCCTGCAAACCAGTTCATCTGTACTGTTTTTCTAGGTTCCACATATACGTGTTAATACACGATATTTGTTTTTCTCTTTCTGACTTACTTCACTCTGTATGACAGTTTCTGGATCCATCCACATCTCAACAAATGATCCAATTTCGTTCCTTTTTATGGCTGAGTAATATTCCATTGTATATATGTATCACAACTTCTTTATCCATTCGTCTGTCGATGGGCATTTAGGTTGCTTCCATGACCTGGCTATTGTAAATAGTGCTGCAATGAACAGTGGGATGCATGTGTCTTTTTGAATTGTGGTTTTCTCTCGGTATATGCCCAGGAGTGGGATTGCTGGGTCATATGGTAATTCTATTTTTAGTTTTTTAAGGAACCTCCATACTGTTCTCCATAGTGGCTGTATCAGTTTACATTCCAAGTGCAAGAGGGTTCCCTTTTCTCCACACCCTTTCCAGCATTTGTTGTTTGTAGATTTTCTGATGAAGCCCATTCTAACTGGTGTGAGGTGATACCTCATTGTAGTTTTGATTTGCATTTCTCTCATAATTAGTGATGTTGAGCAGCTTTTCATGTGCTTCTTGGCCATCTGTATGTCTTCTTTGGAGAAATGTCTATCTAGGTCTTCTTCCCATTTTTGGATTGGGTTTTTTTTTTAATATTGAGCACATGAGCTGTTTATATATTTTGGAGATTAATCCTTTGTCAGTTTCTTCATTTGCAAATATTTTCTCCCATTCTGAGGGTTGTCTTTTTGTCTTGTTTATGGTTTCCTTTGCTGTGCAAAAGCTTTGAAGTTTCATTAGGTCCCATTTGTTTATTTTTGTTTTCATTTCCATTACTCTAGGAGGTGGATCAAAAAAGATCTTGCTGTGATTTATGTCAATGAGTGTTCTTTCTATGTTTTCCTCTAAGAGTTTTATAGTGTCCAGTCTTATATTTAGGTCTCTAATCCATTTTGAGTTTATTTTTGTGTATGGTGTTAGGGAGTGTTCTAATTTCATTCTTTTACATGTAGCTGTCCAGTTTTCCCAGCACCACTCGTTGAAGAGACTGTCTTTTCTCCATTGTATATCCTTGCCTCTTTTGTCATAGATTAGTTGACCATAGGTGCGTGGGTTTACCTCTGAGCTTTCTATCTTGTTCCATTGATCTATGTTTCTGTTTTTGTGCCAGTACCATATTGTCTTCATTACTGTAGCTTTGTAGTATAGTCTGAAGTCAGGGAGTCTGATTCCTCCAGCTCCATTTTCTTCCCTCAAGACTGCTTTGGCTATTCAGAGTCTTTTGTGTCTCCATACAAATTTTAAGATTTTTTTGTTCTAGTTCATAAAAAATGCCATTGGTAATTTGATAGGGATTGCATTGAATCTGTAGATTGCTTTGGGTAGTATAGTCATTTTCACAATATTGATTCTTCCAATCCAAGAACATGGTATATCTCTCTATCTGTTGGTATCATCTTTAATTTCTTTCATCAGTGTCTTATAGTTTTCTGCATACAGGTCTTTTGTCTCCCTAGGTTTATTCCTAGGTATTTTATTCTTTTTGTTGCAGTGGTAAATGGGAGTGTTTCCTTAATTTCTTTTTCAGATTTTTCATCATTAGTGTATAGGAATGCAAGAGATTTCTGTGCATTAATTTTGTATCCTGCAACTTTACCAAATTCAATGATTAGCTCTAGTAGTTTTCTGGTGGCATCTTTAGAATTCTCTATGTATAGTATCATGTCATCTGCAAACAGTGACTGTTTTACTTCTTCTTTTCCAGTTTGTATTCTTTTTATTTCTTTTTCTTCTCTGATTGCCATGGCTAGGACTTCCAAAACTACATTGAATAATAGCGGTGAGAGAGGACATCCTTGTCTTGTTCCTGATCTTAGAGGAAATGCTTTCAGGTTTTCACCATTGAGAATGATGTTTGCTGTGGGTTTGTCATATATGGCCTTTATTATGTTGAGGTAGGTTCCCTCTATGCACACTTTCTGTAGTTTTTATCATAAATGGGTGTTGAATTTTGTCAAAAGCTTTTTCTGCATCTATTGAGATGATCATATAGTTTTTATTCTTCAGTTTGTTAATATGGTGTATCATATTGATTGATTTGCATATATTGAAGAATCCTTGCATTCCTGGGATAAATCCCACTTGATCATGGTGTATGTAATGTGTTGTTGGATTCTGTTTGCTAGTATTTTGTTGAGGATTTTTGCATCTATATTCAGCAGTGATATTGGTCTGTAATTTTCTTTTTTTGTAGTACCTTTGTCTGGTTTTGGTATCAGGGTGATGGTGGCCTCATAGAATGAGTTTGGGAGTGTTCCTTCCTCCGCAACTTTTTGGAGTTTGAGAAGGATGGGTGTTAGCTCTTCTCTAAATGTTTGATAGAATTCACCTGTGAAGCCATCTGGTCCTGGACTTTTGTTTGTTGGAAGATTTCTAATCACAGTGTCAATTTCATTACTTGTGATTGGTCTGTTCATATTTTTTATTTCTTTCTGGTTCAGCCTTGAAAGGCTATACCTTTCTAAGAATTTGTCCATTTCTTCCAGGTTGTCTATTTTATTGGCATAGAGTTGCTGGTAGTAGTCTCTTAGGATGCTTTGTATTTCTACAGTGTCTGTTGTAACTTCTTCTTTTTCATTTCTAATTTTATTGATTTGAGTTCTTTCCCTCTTTTTCTTTTTTTGTTTTGTTTGGTTTTTGTTTTTGTTTTTGTGGTATGCGGGCCTCTCACTGTTGTGGCTTCTCCCGTTGCGGAGCACAGGCTCCGGACGCACAGGCCCAGCGGCCATGGCTCACAGGCCCAGCCGCTCCGCGGCATGTGGGATCCTGCTGGACCAGGGCACAAACCCATGTCCCCTGCATTGGCAGGCAGACTCTCAACCACTGCACCATCAGGGAAGCCCTCCCTCTTTTCCTTGATGAGTCTTGCTAATGGTTTATCAATTTTGTTTATCTTCTCAAAGAACCAGCTTTTAGTTTTATTGATCGTTGCTATTGTTTTCTTTGTTTCTATTTCATTTATTTCTGCTCTGATCTTTATGATTTCTTTCCTTCTGCTAACTTTGGGTTTTGTTTGTTCTTCTTCCTCTAGTTCCTTTAGGTGTAAGGTTAGATTGTTTATTTAAGATTTTTCTTGTTTCTTGAGGTAGGCTTGTATAGCTATAAACTTCCCTCTTAGAACTGTTTTTGCTGCGTCCCATAGGTTTTGGATTGTCATGTTTTCATTGTCATTTGTCTCTAGGTATTTTTTGACTTCCTCTCTGATTCCTTCAGTGATCTCTTGATTATTTAGTAAAATAGTGTTTAGCCTCCATGTGTTTGTGTTTTTTACGTTTTTTCCCCTGTAATTCATTTCTAATCTCATAGCATTGTGGTCAGAAAAGATGCTTGATATGATTTCAATTTTCTTAAACTTACTGAGGCTTGATTTGTGACCCAAGATGTGATCTATCCTGGAGAATGTTCTGTGCGCACTTGAGAAGACAGTGTAATCTGCTGTTTTTGGATGGAATGTCCTATAAATATCAATTAAATCTATCTGGTCTATTGTGTTGTTTAAAGCTTGTTTTTCCTTATTTATTTTCATTTTGGATGATCTGTCCATTGATGTAAGTGAGGTGATAAAGTCCCCCACTATTATTGTGTTACTGTCGATTTCCTCTTTTACAGCTGTTAGCAGTTGCCTTATGTATTGAGGTGCTCCTATGTTGGGTGCATATATATTTATAATTGTTATATCTTCTTCTTGGATTGACCCCTTGATCATTATGTAGTGTCCTTCCTTGTCTCTTGTAGCATTCTTTATTTTAAAATCTATTTTATCTGATATGAGTATTGCTATTCCAGCTTTCTTTTGATTTCTATTTGCATGGAATATCTTTTTCCATCCCCCTCACTTTCAGTCTGTATATGTCCCTAGGTCTGAAGTGGGTCTCTTGTAGACAGCTTATGTATGGGTCTTGTTTTTGTATCCATTCAGCAAGCCTGTGTCTTTTGGTTGGAGCATTTAATCCATTCATGTTTAAGGTAATTATCGATATGTATGTTCCTATGACCATTTTCTTAGTTTTTTGCATTTGTGTTTGTAGGTCCTTTTCTTCTCTTGTGTTTCCCACTTAGAGAAGTTCCTTTAGCATTTGTTGTAGAGCTGGTTTGGTGGTGCTGAATTCTCTTAGCTTTTGCTTGCCTGTAAAGCTTTCGATTTCTCTGTTGAATCTGAATGAGATCCTTGCCGGGTAGAGTAATCTTGGTTGTAGGTTCTTCCCTTTCATCACTTTAAGTATATCATGCCACTCCCTTCTGGCTTGTAGAGTTTCTGCTGAGAAATCAGCTGTTAACCTTATGGGAGTTCCCTTGTATGTTATTTGTCATTTTTCCCTTGCTGTTTTCAATAATTTTTCTTTGTCTTTAATTTTTGCTGATTTGATTACTACATGTCTCGGCGTGTTTCTCCTTGGGTTTATCTTGTATGGGACTCTGTGCTTCCTGGACTTGGGTGGCTGTTTCCTTTCCCCTGTTAGGGAAGTTTGCGACTATAATCTCTTCAAATATTTTCTCGGGTCCTTTCTCTCTTTCTTCTTCTGGGACCCCTATAATGCGAATGTTGTTGCGTTTAATGTTGTCCCAGAGGTCTCTTAGGTTGTCTTCATTTCTTTTCATTCTTTTTTCTTTATTCTGTTCCGCAGCAGTGAATTCCACCATTCTGTCTTCCAGGTCACTTATCCGTTCTTCTGCCTCAGTTATTCTGCTATTGATTCCTTCTAGTGTAGTTTTCATTTCAGTTATTGTATTGTTCATCTCTGTTTGTTTGCTCTTTAATTCTTCTAAGTCTTTGTTAAACATTTCTTGCATTGTCTCCATCTTTGCCTCCATTCTTTTTCCGAGGTCCTGGATCATCTTCACTATCATTATTCTGAATTCTTTTTCTGGAAGGTTGCCTATCTCCACTTCATTTAGTTGTTTTTCTGGGGTTGTATCTTGTTCCTTCATCTGGTACATAGCCCTCTGCCTTTTCATCTTGTCTATCTTTCTGTGAATGTGGTTTTTGTTCCACAGGCTGCAGGATTGTAGTTCTTTTTCCTTCTCTGAACATGGTATTTTTATAAAGAAAAAAAAAAAAAAGAAAGAAAGTCTTCTCCTGTCCCAGACCTGTAATTCCTGAATCTTCTTGTTAGTTTAGGTCTGAGATATCATGTGATATTGCTTCAGGGAACCTCCTTATGTATCTTCCTTTGCACACATGTGACTATCTCTAGACTACAGTCCTACAAATAGAACTGCTGATGGATTATGCATTTAAAAATTTAATTATGTGCACCTTGAAATACTTACTGTTGGGATAGGAATGCCTTCCCTATCTTTGGGGGATTTGGGGATGTCCGCAGAATCTCTAGAAGTTTATATCTATGACAACTCAGACATAGGCCCCAGAAGCCTGTTGATCTACAGTCTTGACAACTGCCATCCAGGGCAGAGTCAGGGAGGTAGTCTTCCCCTCAGGCAGTGCCATGTGAGTGGCTGATACCATGAGGCACCACCTCTGTGGGGGCCTCACCCCACACTACTGGGAGGCATCTCAGGGGAGCCAAGGTCATTGGGAGCAGCAGCACTGCCATGCCTCATTTCAGGACTGTTCAGCCAAAAGCTGTGAAGCAACTGGGGTTTTGCATTCCAGCAGTGCTGTCTGGGCATTAGCGTCAAACCCAGACAGCTTTCAGGCAGCGTGGGAACTGTTCATCCAACATTCCTCAGGAGCCCAGCTGATTGAAGGACCCTGCTTAAGCAGCAGTATAGAAACTCAGCTCAACAGTCAAATCAGGAAGCCCACTGCTTCCTGCTCTCAACTCCTCTCAGCTCCCACTGGGCTCAGTGCCAGTCTCATACCCTCTGAGACCCTGCAGGCCCACCCCTAGCCCTTTCCTCAGAGCATTCCCCAGTCCCAGACCTAGTTCCATATAATGAATGGCCTCCCAATCTAAGCCACAGAGTACATAATCACACACCTCATTCAGGTCCTAGAAGAAGCAGAGATGACATCAGTGATAACCAGCCCCTTCCCCCAAACACCATCACTCAATTTTATAAGCCCCCGAGTCTTCCTGAGTTGTAACCCTCATGAGCTCATGGTAACTCTTACCATTCCCTTGGAAAACATACGATTTGGCCAAAGAAGAATACTTGGGGGATGGGGTACCTACTTTGCTTCACCTAGATTTAGGGGCTTTGTACATATTTTCATTTTCTTCACAATGACCTAATAAAGTGGGTATAACTCCTCCCAGCTTGTAAATGAGAAAATTAAGGTGTATTCTTGTTTACATGACTTGCTTAGAAACTACAGCCAGGATTTGAACTCATGTCTCTCTGACTCCAGAGTCCATGATTTTTCCACTATGCTGCACTGCCTTAAGGAGGAGCCCTGTTTCTGGTGGCCTGTGCAGAACCCAGGCTCTCTTTCATCTCAGGGGTGCAAAGGAGACTGGGGATATAATTCCCAAACAGGCTGAGCCTGCTGGGTGGCGGTGTCCCCAACCTCTCCTGCTTCCCAGGAGAGCAACCTGGACAGCTGGCTTCTGCCCCAGCCTTGCAGACCCCTCGTGACACAGCCTCGGTTAGCTCTCCCTAAGGAAATGGCCAGGGAGCAAAGGAGATTAGATTGGCCATCATTGCTTCTCAAGTCGCACAAACTGCTGCTCCCCCCAGGTCCTCACAAGACTAACGTTTCATTCCATTCTCTTCAGCAAGCCCTTTGTGCTTCTGTAGTACTTGCTCATCAGAGCGCACCCCAAGTGAACCCCCTGACCCTCTCCTTCAGCCCCAGGAAGCCAAGTCCCTAGTCTGTGTTCTCCTAGAACTCCGCCACCCTTTCATAATTCTTGGGAAATTTGAAGTTAAGTTAATCATATAATTCATTATTTATGCCTAAAGTATGAAGATAATGTGAGCTCCAGGAGGGCAGGCACTGTGTCTGTCTTGTTCATATGTCCCCACCCTCAGCTCCGGGATGCCACATAAATATTTGTTGAATAAACAGTAACCTATTAGGCTCTTGGATAATTCTCAGTGCCATGGGGTTTTCACAAGTGTGTCCCTCCTAACTCATCTGTGATGGGAGCCTCTGGAGATTCAGTCCTGTCTCCTAATCTTCCTAATATTTAATGAGCCCAGTGCTGGGCTCTGAGAGGACCACAAAGAATGACAAAGATACTTCCCCAGCCTCTGAGATCAACAAACTGACATTTTAGGCTGTGGCGTTTATTCATTGCCTCACCCTGTTTTGCTTCTTCAGCGGGGAGACAGCATTCAAAACCATGATGGAGTCCTTCGGCTGGGCCCGGCGACCCATGTTAGAGCGAATTCACTTGATTCAAAAAGAAATGCCCATCACCATGATCTACGGGGCCAACACCTGGATAGACACCAGCACGGGAAAAAAGGTGAAGCTGCAGCGGCCGGATTCCTACGTCCGAGACATGGTACGTTGGCCACTGGAGGAGCAGGATTGAGGTGGAAACACTGCAACATCCCAGCACGTGTTGACTGACCCAGAGTAGCTGAGTCAGGGTAGCGAAGGGTGATGGGAGAGTCGGGGGGAAAGAGGAGTGGACAGGTTGAGCTATGGTAGTGGATTTGAAAGGGCTGGCTCTCTGTAAAATCATAATTAGGGGCTTCTCACTTCTGTGTAGCTCAGTTCAGCTGAAAGGCAGATTCTTGTCCAGTAGTCAGGCACAGGCACCATGCTGTCCCTCCACCCCCTGTAATTCCCACCCCAAACCAGAGCTGGGAACTGTAGAGGCTGCCATGAAGCCTTCCCACCACACTCCTCCGCCCCCCCCACCTTCATTTGCTAATGAGTATCCTTAATTAGGCTGGTGCCTGATGGGCCCTGCTTTAGTGGACATGTGGATGACATGAGCAGGTCGCTGACATGAGCAGGTCGCTGGAGGGGCTGGCATGGAAGGAAAGATAAAATCAGGCGCCATGGGAGAAGTAAGGATGGGATATTGGGATTCACTGACTCCCACAGGGAAGTGCCAAGATCTGGGGAGAAAGGTGGACTGTTGTCTTAGATAAAGTAAGTGCTCATGGGCGACGGGCAAGCAGGCTTAAGGGAAAAAGAAATGGTGCAATAGCTTTCCAGTGCCTTGAATAAAGGGCTGTCCCGCCCCTGGTGGGGTCCTCCATCCACAGGAGATCGAGGGCGCCTCACACCACGTGTACGCGGACCAGCCACACATCTTCAACGCAGTGGTGGAGGAGATCTGCGACTCGGTTGATTGAGCTGCTCTCCCTAGAGGGCAAGGAGAAAGCCAGAGATTCACTCTCACCTCCCTGTCTCCTTACTTACCCCTCTGTCCCTTCCTGACCAACTAACATGTGCCAGCCAGGCAGAGTCTCGGGCTGTCCCCAGGGCAGGACCACAGAAGGAGAGCACTCCTCTCTACGCTAAGGGCTAGAGGCAAAAGCCACAAGTGGCCTTGAGCTCCCCACCCCAGGGAAGAGCATAAAGGCTTGCAGAGTGCCACCCCATTCTCTCCATGCCGAGTGTTACCCAGGTGTGGTTATGAAGGGTCACACCAAGCTGCGTCCCCCCTGTGCCAAAGGGAGGGCGGCCGCCTCCCCTGGGCGAAGGAGAGGCTCTCAGTGGCCTTTCCTGGCTCTGGAGTGTGTGTGGGGTAAGTTCCGTGCAGGAACATCTTCCTCCCCCGTCACCCCCGGCCCCCCGGCCCATGCCAGTTCTGTCCGGAGTCTGGTTGGGACTGGTTCCCACTTAAGTACCAAGAGCAGGTCCTGCAGCTCCCGTGACCTGAGAGGTCATATCCAAAGCCCTCATTAACAGAGGAGGCCCAGGGCAGGGCAGGGCATGGCTGGTCCATGGTGAGACAGCTCTGTTCCAGGAGAGCTAGGGCTGGCACCCTGAGAGCTGGCATGCTGAGAGCCAGTGCTCACAGCAGACTCTGTTTGCTAAGGTTTGAGGCAAGCACCATTGCCATGGGGCTGGTCCTGGCTGAGGATAAGCCCAACCCAGCCCTGCATTCCAGCCTCATTGTACGGGGGTGCTGTTTGCCTGCCCTGTGTCTCAGCCCCAGCTGCCTAAGCTGGGAACATTCAAGTGCTTCCTTTCTGCCCCCTCTTCCTCCCGCTGGGAGGCCTCTGGGCCTCCCTCTGTGCCTTGGGCCCTGAAGCCCCACCCATAGTGTTGAGAAAGGTGGCCCCTGGTGGAGAGAAGGGAAAGGCCCTTCAACCCTGAGCCGTGTCTGGATCCCCATCCTCTCTAGTATCCGCAGGGTTTTTCTACCTGCCCCCGGAGCTGAGGCTCACGTGAGCCTCCGCCCAGGGTCCAGTGGGGAGCCTCCAGCCGGCAGTTGCCTGTCCTCATCAGCCACAGGATGGTTCTCACTGCCTGGCCCTCCATCCCTGCCACCTGTCCTTCTGGTCTCCAGCTCATCAGCCCCCGACCCCCCGTCACTCTCTCCCAGCAGCTGGTTCCAGGTGCTGCTCCGAGGTTCTGGGCAGTAGGCTGGGCCTGGCCCCAGAACCAGGGCAGCTCTTGCCTACTCCTTCACTTTTGTAAAGCCAACCCTTTCACCAGAATAGTATTAACTCCTGGTGCTTTGTACTACTGGTCCAGCTGCCTTGGGCTCCTTTTCTATATTAATAAATAAATGAGTCAAAACTGCCTTTGGTGATGATGTTTAATATTGCTCCAACAAGAGTGGTGCTGAATTCACAACAGCTCCTGTGCCGCCTGAGTCAGAGGAGGGAGCCCCGAGAGGTACCCACGCACAGGCCACTCGACTCCCTGTCCCGTTTAGTGCAGCATCTGCCCCTTAAGAGGATGGATAAGGGCTGGATGGGCCAAGCCCCAACTCACAGGAGAATTAGGCTGAACTGGGTGCTCCCTACTGCCCATTAAATAGCCCTATCATCTGAAGTTCACCTTGGCCTTCACCTGGACTGCTCCCTAGGGCCTATTCTAACTCCTACTCACCCTCAACCTCAACTCAAATATTCCTTCTGCAGGGAAGCTTTCCCCTGAACCCCTAGACTAGACTCGCACCCCCTCTTCTGTGTCTCCAAGGCACACTCGAATGCCCCTTGGTAAAACTCATAAACTTGTAGTCACTTGTTTCGTGTCTGTCTTTCCTCCCTAGATCACAAGCTGCTTAAGGACAGGGGGCACGTCTGGCGCCTAGTTCATGTTCAGTAGATGTTTATTTTGATTGAGCCAAGGGAAGTGAGGCATGCCAAGTGTTCAGACATGTTCAAATCATTACCAGCGGTGCCTGCTGTGCTGGCTGACTCCAGCTAGGCCCAGAATTTACCAGCTCAAAATGGCACTTAATCCTACATTTGTCATCATGAATGAATGAATGAACAAATGAATGGAACTCCTGGGTATAATTACAAAGCTCTGGTCTATCCGAGGACCCTGCATATTCTCTGACTGAAGATTGCTTGATGGACAACACCTGCCATATGGAGGCGAGGGCAGGTTTTTGTTTTTGTTTTTGTTTTGGCCTTGCCACTCGGTTTATGGGATCTTAGTGCCCCAACCAGGTATCGAACCTGGGGTCCCGGCAGTGAGAGTGCCGAGTCCTAACCACTGGACCACCAGGGAAGTCCTGAGGACAGGTATTTAGAGCCAAGCACTAGGGCTGTGATAGTGAAGAAATGTGGTCCCTGCCTCCATGGGAAATTACATTCTACATGAAGACTCGTGTTTAATCAGATTATTGCATCGATTAGTAAAAAATTGCAACTGAAAAGTGCAGCCCTTGAGAGGTTGGGAAGGCGTCCCTGGGGAAGTGATGACAGCTGAGCCTGAAGGAAGAGCAGGTGAAAGGAGTGGGGGGGGGGGCAGGTCTGTGGAGAGATCTATTAGCAGGAACAATGGCTGTGAAATGAGGTATAGGGTGCGGATCCAGTCCTGCAGGTCCTCTGACTGTGAGAAGAACGTCGTGTTCATCCTAAAAGCGATGGAAAGAAATAACTGGAGCGGGACTTCCCTGGCGGTCCAGTGGTTAAGACTTCATGCTTCCACTGCAGGGGCACAGGTTTGATCCCAGGTCAGGGAACTAAGATCCCGCATGCCGTGTGGTGCAGCCAAAGGAAAAAAGAAAAAAGAAAGGAAAAAGAAAAAAATAATAACTGGAGTGAGGGTCAGGGTAGGGTGGGGAGTGTGACAGAATCTGACTTGAGACTGGAAAGGACCACTCTGGCTGCTGTGTTGAGTACCGATTGGAGGGGGATGAGTCCCTGCAGGGGAAACTTTGAGGCCACGGAGTGGTCCAGGCCAGTGATGCTGGTAGCTTGGACTTGGCCAGTGATTAGTGGACATGCAGAGAAGATGCAAGAAATGTTTCGGAGGTAAAATCAAAAAGACTTGATGTCAACGCTGAGTGCTGCTACCATCCCCTTGCAGGAAGGGCCAAGTAAGGCAGTAGTCAGCAAACCCACTCACATCACAAAACAATCTAGGGTATTTTTTTAAATATAAATTCCTCGGCTGTATACTCCAGAGTTTGATTCAGTATACCTGGGTGGAGTTTGACCATGACATCTGCATTTAAACACATCCCCTAGAAGATTCTGAGGCCCCCTGTCTGCAGGTACTGGTCTAAGGGACCCTGTGTCTCTGACCCTTGACCCAGAAGATCCATGTGGAAAAGTAGGGCCTATGGCCCTGAAAGTTCATCTCCTGTTCGCTCCTCTCTTTGGGAGGCTGCATAACATGCTGATCTGATTTTCCCAAACCCAACGCAATGCAAACACATTCCTCAGGAGTAGGTACAAGAAGAGTCTAAGGGTACAAATGAAGTTATTTACAAAACAGGAGTAGAGTTACAGATGTAGAGAACAAACTTACGGTTACCGGGGGGAAAGGAAGAGGGATAAATTGGGAGATTGGGATTGACATATACATACTACTATATATAAAATAGATAACTAATAAGGACCTACTGTATAGCACAGGGAACTCTACTCAGTACTCTGTAATGACCTATATGGGAAAAGAATCTAAAGAAGAGTGGATATATGTATAACTGAGTCACATTGCTGTACAGCAGAAACTAACACAACATTGTAAATCAACTATACTCCAATAAAATTTTTTTTTAAAAAGTCTGAAGAAGGTCACCCAGAGTGCCCCATTTACACTACCATGCCCAAACACACGGATGCATGCAAGCATGTGCACACACACACACACACACACACACACTCCATCTGACTGGGGCATTCCTAATGTTCCCAGGGCTGGGACTAAGAAGTCACTATGAACATACTACCCAATCAGCACCTTTCCTGGTGGGTTTTAAGGATTTATGGTAAGAGTTCATGCTATAAACTCGGGCTCCTCAAAGCCCTAGCAGTTTACAAGGAGGGATTCCACAGATAGACATAAAGGGCTGTGACTAACTCCAGACCCAGAGGTCTTGCACTGTTCAGTGGCTAGCAGGAAATGCTAAATATAACTTCCTCTTTGGGAGATAGACACTGAAATACGTGTGCTAAAAATGCAGTCTGGTTTCATTGCCAAAAGGGTGGTGAAATGTTGATGAATACCTCTGTCCACTCTGGCATGTCACGCTGAAATCTCACAGCTGCAGGTAGTTTGTGAGCAGATAGAAAATAATCCTATTGGCTGATAAGTGTCCAATGAATGGTGCAAAACATCACTTTTCTCATCATGTGACCTGTCAGTTCACACCAAGTCCTTCTTAGATGGGGTCTGGAGGGTCCTTTTTCTCTGATCTCCACCCCCTCCCCCAGGGTCCTGGTCTATCTGGAGAAAGCAAGTGAGATGCTTGAGATTTTGAGGGTCCGTGCCAACCCCATCCAGGTGAAATAGCTCAAGATGAACCATTTCTTCACTTGCTCATGTTGACTGTTTTTCATAGCGTAAGCTCAGCATTATTATACTAGAAAAGCCTTTGCCTTTATCCTACTAAACATCACTCTTCACTAGGGTTGAGGAGGAAAGACAATCTCAGCTTGGCACCTGCGAGAATAATGAATTCCTAGACAGAATACTAAGGATTCATTGATGCCAACAGATGCACAGAGGCTTCCCCCAACCCAGGAAGACAAGACCACATTCTCCTGGTTGGTGACTCTTAATGCGGTAGGAGGAGCCCTCTGCAAACCTGACCTTGCTAATGATGCTCCTTCCTCCAGTGTGTTCTGAGGCCTGATGCAGAGTTTGTTATAGGCAACCTTTAGTTGATACATGTGAGAACAAATTATACAACCAGAAGAAACCTGGGACAAAGAGGACTCTGAAGGACGTGTGGTTGCAGACAATATTTTCATCTCCTCAGTGCAAAGTGTCTGACTTTGGAAAAGAAAGAGCACAAGGCTGACACCTGACAACTGATGTAGTGTCAAGGACAGAGTTTGGAGGAGGGCTTGTGACTTAAGACAAAAGATTTATGGACCTCTGATAAATTATAAGGTAACTAAAAAAATGGACATTATGTACTTCCCAAAATTTTCAAGGAAAGAGAAAAGTGTCCAAATAAAGCTGCTTAAACATGTATTACATCAGTGGTTTCCTACACGGGTCTGCAGACTAGAGCTGGTCCATGACAAAGGGTTTCTGGTCTACGATGAAATAATTTTTTTTCAATATTTTTAAATTCTGAAATTATGTCCTTTATAACCCTACCAAGATTTTTTTTTTTTTTTTTTGGTTGCATTGGGTCTTTGTTGCTGTGCACGGGCTTTCTCTAGTTGTGGAGAGCGGGGGCTACTCTTCGTTGCAGTGCGCGGGCTTCTCATTGCAGTGGCTTCTCTTGTTGCGGAGCACAGGCTCTAGGCGCGTGGGCTTCAGTAGTTGTGGCTCGTGGGCTCTAGAGTGCAGGCTCGGTAGTTGTGGTGCACGGGCTTAGTTGCTCCGTGGCATGTGGGATCTTCCCAGACCAGGGCTCAAACCTATGTGCCCTGCATTGGCAGGCAGATTCTTAACCACTGCGCCACCAGGGAAGCCCTAACCCTACCAAGATTAAGCTATGTTCTTTAATGAAAAGATACTGACATTCTAAGATTGGGGTGGAAGGGAAGGTCATTTCCTGCTTGCCAAACACATCAATTTCAAGGGATTTTCCCCTATCATTAATTAATTTTAATAAAATCCTCAAGTCTGGGACGTGCTGCATTAGAGAAGACCAGAATGGGAAAGGAACTTGTAAATTTTTTACATGCAGAAGGACAAAAAAATTTTTAAGACTGACAATATCTCGTAATGCCAATGGTGAGGAAGATGGACATTTTCGTACAATGTTTGTGGGTGAGGAAATTGTTACCACAAATTTTGTAGACAATTTGGTAGACTCTACCAAAATAATCTACTGAAATTTAAAATGACAAACGCTATAAGCCATGAGTACTAAGAGTAGGAATTTAGGCCAATAACTTTTAGCACCATTGACAAAATACTAGAAATCTCAGTACCCATTGTTTATAAAAGTGACACCTAAAAATAAATTATATAGTTTTATAGGTATTGGCAAGGAATGATATTTTAAAATATCAAATTGCATACAATTCATATAACACCATCCCATTTTTGTACAATGAAAGTTAAGTGTGTGAATAAATATGCATATGTTCTATAAGCATAAATTACTTAATTAACAACGTTTGCTGCTGGAGAGTAGAACTGGCTGGTAAAACTCTCATGGTTTATTTTATACACTTCTGTACTGGCGGAAATTTTACAATTACTGTGTATTTTCATAGTTAAAAATTAAGGATTAGAAACAAAAAAATCTCTCCTGCCAAAGGTAATCCTCACTTTGATTTATGTTCATCTGTCAGTTGTGTGGGTGAGCTCCATCAGACAGGAGTCAGGTGTGCTCACTTTGATTTGTACCTGGTCCAGCACAGACATTTACCTGTAGCTGAAAAAGCTTGTAGAAGCAAACAGCATTGCAGGAATGGGCTCCCAGTGGGCTGTATAAGGGCAAATACAAGTAAAGTGAAATAAAATTCACTGTGAAATAAAATTCATATTTTATGGCAAGACAAAAAATTTAAACATAAAAACTTCTTCTCTGCCCTTTGGCTTCCTCTCTTCTCCCACTGTGCACTGTGTGTCTGCATTATGCATCACCAGACCTTCCCCATTGGCAGGAATGCCTGCTTAACCATAAAGAGCAACATTCTCCCAGCATCAACACGACAACTCCTACAAAGATAGCATGACTTCTTGATCTTGTAAGGGGTCACATTACCCACCATGATGACGTTTAGATTTGGATCATGTAAACTGTCAATAATACATTATTTGATGTGCAGTCTTCTGTCTCAAAAAAATTATATAACTGTGCCTTGACTTCTAATGGGGAGAACAGTTCTCACAGCTTTCTGAGATGCTCTTCCCAAGTTATAATCTTCAAATTTGGCTCCAATAAAATTTTCCATTTCTTTCTTAGATCGACTGATTAATTTTTCGTCAACAAGGCTTAAAAGGGAAAAGCTGTCTCTCCTCTCCCTTTTCTTAGACATCTACTTTAGAAAACTTGTGAGTTCTACATTTGTTCTTTGCAATGCATATAAATATTAAAGTATGTATAGGTATATAAATATTAAAGGTATCAATATATACATCTTTAGCCTTAAAAATTTAAATCAGACTCTGGCCAGCTTTGTGACCCAGCAAGTCTTTCTTAAGGAACTGGGAACCATGTCTTTGAAGTGGAATTGAAACTGTGCACCTCAGATTGGGACTGCAACCCACTCGGCCAGGACTCAAACCCGGCCAAAACCCACAGTCTTCCAACTGAGATCACACACCTGGTTTCAGGACTTAATGAAGCTCAGGTTCTTGATGTCTCATCACAGAAAGAATTCAGTGAGAGACAAAGTGATAGGTAAGAAGTGGATTTCTTTAGAGAGAAACACAGACAGAGTGTGGGCCACCTCAGAAGGTGAGAAAGGCACCAGGTATGGGGTTGTCAGTTTTTATAGGGGTGGGTAATTTCATAGGCTAATGAGTGGGAGGAATATTCCAGCTATTTTAGGAAGGGGTGGGGATTTCCAGGAATTGGGCCACCGCCCAATTTTTTTTTTTAAGGAATTTTGCTTTTTTAGAAAATTTTATTTATGGCTGTGTTGGGTCTTCATTTCTGTGCGAAGGCTTTCTCTAGTTGCGGCGAGCAGGGTCCACTCTTCATCGCGGTGCGCGGGCCTCTCACTGTCGCTGCCTCTCCTGTTGCGGAGCACAGGCTCCAGACGCGCAGGCTCAGTAGTTGTGGCTCACGGGGCTAGTTGCTCCGCGGCATGTGGGATATTCCCAGACCAGGGCTTGAACCCGTGCCCCTTGCATTGGCAGGCAGATTCTCAACCACTGCGCCACCAGGGAAGCCCACCGCCCACTTTTTGATCCTTATGGTCGGTCTTGGAACTGTCATGATGCCTGTGGGTGTGTCATTTAGCTTGCTGATGTGAGCTTGCTGATACTGAGGCTCAACGTCTAGTGGAAAAAGTTGACTTGTCCGCCATCTTGGATCCATTTGGTTCTACTCAGTTTATGTCATGTCCTCGGGCTATGTCATTCTTACAAAGGTTGTGCCCTGCCTCCTTCCCTCCAGTTTCAATTCAATTTGGCACTGGTGTACAGAGAAGCTGAGTTTTCGGCATCATTCCTGTGTCTTCTAAGGGGATCTAGTTAATGTATAATGCAGATGCACAATGCACACTAAAGAGGAGGGAGGAGTGGGTCAAATGGCAGAGAAAATGGTGATGGTTAAAATTTTCTTGTCCTGCCTTAAAAATAATTTTGTTTTGTCACACTAATGTAGGTTCCTAGGAGAAAGAGGGTAGGGGACCCAAAATTAACAATACCGAGTTTTCTGCCCTCACTGGCATTTGCTGTCTCTTGGGGAAGACAGGCAGACAAGTGTACCAACCACACAGAGGATGAGGAGGCCTAGAAGAAGGAAGTGACTTCTGTGGGCTGAGAATGGAAGTACTTGGCTAAAGGTTCCCAGTGGGAACTTGGAAATTTGTAGGAATTTGTTTCTGCTTTTTCTTTTTTTTAATTTAATTTATTTTTTGCTGCATTGGGTCTTTGTTGCTGCACGTGGCCTTTCTCTAGTTGCAGCAAGCGGGGGCTACTCTTTGTTGCGGTGCGCAGGCTTCTCACTGCAGTGGCTTCTCTTGTTGCGGAGCACAAGCTCTAGGGGTGTGTGCTTCAGTAGCTGCAGCACGTGGGCTCAGTAGTTGTGGCTCGCGGGACCTAGAGCGCAGGCTCAGTAGCTGTGGCGCACGGGCTTAGTTGCTCTGCAGCATTTGGGACCTTTCCGGACCAGGGATCAAACTCATGTCCCCTGCATCGGCAGGTGGATTCTTAACCACTGTGCCACCAAGGAAGTCCTAACTTTTTAAATTTAAATATAACACATACACAGACAAGCACACAACTCACAAGCTCAATGAATTATCATAAAGTGAACACACCGGTGTAACCACCACCTAGGTCATGAGATAGTGCCCCAGAAGTCCCTCTCTAACTCCTTTCCTCCATCCCAAAGGTAACCTTTATCCTGATTTCTAACATCATGGGTTAGTTTTGCCTGTTTTTGAAATTCATATAAATGGATCCATATAGTATGTGTTGTTTTGTGTCTGGCATCTTTTGCTCAGTCTTACATTTGGGAAGTTCAACTGTGCTGCGTGTGATCCATTTTCATTGCCATTTAATAGTTCATCCTTTCACATATGTACACATACCCCTTGAGTCAACTAGCTTGAATGGATCTGTTTTTTTTAATTCAAAGTATCAATGACTAAGGAAATAATATCATTTTTCTAATCAGGAAGTTTTTTTATAAGATCTGAAGCAGAACTCTTACTCTATAGAAATTTATTTAATATGAATAACATGTATAAATTTACGGATAAAGGCACAAACTTACTATAAAGATCAATGATCTCAGAACAGTACCTATATGAGGACAATCCTTCCAGAAAGTTTAAGGCGGCCACCTAATCCTGCTTTAACTTCAGCCACTCCCATGCCTGCCTTCCGCTTACCTGAACATGTTAATAGCTCTTGCGACTGGCTAATTATAATAAGTGACAAGGACAAATATTTTCCAGACCCAGCAAACAATTTTATGATGTGCTAGCAATCCCCATGAGAATGCTGCTCATAAGTTTTTTTTAAAAAGCATTAGCTTCACTATATAATTGCTGTTTTGTATTAGCCACTACCTCCCTCCAATTGTAAATGATCATAGAATTTTGGAGATGAAAGAATCCCGGTGCTACAACCTTCTCATTCCGCAGATAGAGATATTAAATCCAATACAGGTCAACTGAGTTACCCAAGGTAATAAAACTGTTGAAGGAATAAAACCCAGCTCTCCTAAAAGGGAACCCTCATACACCACTGGTGGGAATGTAAGTTGGTGCAGCTACTATGGAAAACAGTATGGAGGTTCCTCAGAAAACTAAAAATAGAGTTGCCATATGATCCAGCAATCCCACTCCTGGGTAGATATCCAGACAAAACTGTAATTCTAAAAGGTACATGCGGGACTTCCCTGGTGGTCCAGTGGCTAAGACTCCATGCTCCCAATGCAGGGGGCCTGGGTTCAACCCCTGGTCAGGGAACTAGATCCCACATGCCGCAACTAACAGTTCAAATGTTGCAACTAAATATCCCGCATGCCACAACTAAAGATCCCACAAAACACAATGAAGATCCGCGTGCCGCAACTGAGACCCAGCACAGCCAAATAAATAAATAAATAAATACATGCACCCCTACGTTCATAGCAGCACTATTCACAATAGCCAAGACATGGAATCAACCTAAATGTCCATCGACAGATAAATGGATAAAAAAGATATACAATGGAATACTACTCAGCCATAAAAAAGAACAAAATAATGCCATTTGTAGCAACATGATCGGACCTAATATTATGATACTAAGTGAAGTAAGTCAGAAAGAGAAAGACAAATACCATATGATATCACTTATATATAGAATCTAAAATATGACACAAATGAACTTATCTATGAAACAGAAACAGACTCACAGACATAGAGAACAGATCTGTGGTTGCCAAGGGGGAGGTGGGGTGGGGGTCGGATGGATTGGGAGTTTGGGGTTAACAGGTGCAAACTAGTATATATAAAATGGAGGGACTTCCCTGGGGGTCCAGTGGTTAAGAATCTGCCTTCTAATACAGGGGACGTGGGTTCGAGCCCTGGTTGGGGAACTAAGATCCCACATGCTGCGGGGCAACTAAGCCTGCGCACCCCAACTACAGAGCCCACATGCTCTGGAGCCCGAATGCCACAACTAGAGAGAAGCCCGCATGCCACAATGAAAAGCCGTCACGCCACAACAAAAGATCCCACATGCCCAACTAAGACCCGACACAGCCACAAAAAATAGATAGATAAATAAATAGATACATACATTTTAAAAAATGGATAAACAACAAGGTCTTACTGTATAGCACAGGGAACTATATTCAACATCCTGTGATAAACCATAATGGAAAGGAATATAAAAAATAATGTCTATAACTGAATCACTTTGCTGTACAGCAGAAATTAACACAACATTGTAAATCAAATATACTTCAATTAAAAAAAAAACCAAACAGCTCTCCTGACTAGAGCAGTTTGTTGGAGAAGAAAATCAATGAAAGCTGGAGTTACAGGCAAAGGAGCCATGTGAGATTAAGACTGAGCATGCATAAATAACTTACAGTCTTGAGACAGAGGGCAATGAGCACTGGAATGTGAGTAGAAGGAGCCAGGCACTGGGTCAAGTTACCACTTATCAATTATATGACTCCCTGAAGGCAGAAACTAGATTTTATTCATCTTGGTGTTCTCTAAGCCTAGTACCACATAAGGGACGTGAGAGAGGCTCAGTGAGTGAGTGAGCAAGCAAGCAAGTGGATATGAAACCGTACACGCTGGAGAAGTTTATGTAGAGAAGGAAAAAAGGGTGGAGCTTCGGGGAAAGCCCTTGGTTAAATCACCATGGGGAACAAGAGGAATAGTCAGAAAGCAAACCAACAGAAACAGAACCGTGCAGGGTTAAGAAGCAGGGGAGGAGAAATCCAAGATGGCAAGAGCGTCAACAGTGCCAAATATATGGAGAGGTTATGAAGAACAAGAATGAAGAGAAAGTCATTAGTCATTTACAGAAATAAGGCAAAATGTCTGTTTCTAAGCTAGACCAGCAGCATATCTTGGCTGGGCACGAGTTGGGGTTCCAGTACATCTGGGAAGAGCAGATAACATCCATCCTCCACCTGGCACCATTGACATGCTTCCTAAGGTCACACCCCAGAGCATCCACTTATGTTAATTAGTGCCTTGAATGCTGCAGCAGAGCTAAGAAGTGC
The DNA here is from genome assembly GCF_003676395.1 of Aethalodelphis obliquidens. NCBI lineage: Eukaryota > Metazoa > Chordata > Mammalia > Artiodactyla > Delphinidae > Aethalodelphis > Aethalodelphis obliquidens. The sequence continues at coordinate 345,711 of NW_020837954.1, forward strand.
CCCCTCATATCTATTTGCATATACCAATTTGCATATAAAGTGAGGACTCTCCCAGGGGTTCAAAGGGACTGAAACTCTAATCTTCTTGTAGATTTAAGGACATAAAAATAGATCTGACAGTGGCCCCAGCCTGAGGATAAGTTTCAGGAAAGGACTATGGAATTGCTAACAGGGAGCTTACCACAGGGAAGAAAGTGTGTGAACTGGTGGGCTATGCTCAGCACCAAATCTTTGGTGCACTGTGTGTCTTCCATTCTGGCAGTTCTTTGGAAGAATCTGTGAGTTTTGGGGCTTCTGAATTGATAGACCTTTTTCATTAAAGCTTCTGATATTTTGGGGCTCAGTTCTCTTTACTATGGAGCCCCATCCCTTTCTGAACTTAACTGGCCTAGGAGTAGGTTCTATGAGCAACTTGACTGTGTTCAGCATGGCTCATAGCAGACCAGTGATGTAGGAGTTTCTGAAAGTGGTAGTGGTTACAGTGGCTCCTCTTGTTCCCTCGCTGGCAGTAGCAGAGGACTTTGAAGTGACCCAGACCAGGTGTTATGGTGATTCAGTCCTCAGCATTTATCAAGCACCCTCCTGAAACACAGTAGACCCTGAGATGCTCAGTAAATGCAGCTGAATGATGACTTCAAAGAAGCCTTTAGAATAAACTGATATCAAAACCATTGCAAAAACCAGGTAGCAGTGTGAGAATCCTCAAAATGTCACTTATCTCTTCTCCAGACCATCATTGACCGTACATGTCTCAGGTCACCACACTAGGTCAGGACCAGAGGGTCAGAAGAGTGAAGAGTTCACAGTTCAGCAGCCCTGGCTTTAAATGTCAAGAAGAATAGTGACAGGGATGTCACCATCAAAGCCCCTCATGGCACTGATGCCACTGGTGTTTGCACACCCTGGCCTGGCTTCTGCTAGGCAAGCGCAGGTTTGCTTTTGCCTTTTAGCTCTCAACATTTACTGACACTTCCTTCATCTTGGACACTTCAGGTAGGCACTGGACACACATCAGCGAACAAGCCCAGTCCTTGCCCTCCAGGGGTTTACGGTTTTGAGCAGAAGGTCCACAGATGAACTCCAGGGTATTCTGGGAAAACCCTTGAAATATATGTGAAATGGTGTGTCTATGTAGATTAGGGTGAGGATGGGAAGAGTCAAATTCTCATATGACTTTGTGACTCAAAAATGTTAAGAACCACTGATTGGAACCATCCATTTCCCTCATTTCTAGGTTCTTTGTAAGTAATCAACCACTTAGAGTACCTCCCGGTGTCTCTCACCTTTTACTGTGTCCATGACTTGCCTTCCTCGCCAGCTCATGGCAGACCCCTAGCGGTGGAGGAGGGGAGCACACCTCATGATTGCCATTATCTCAGTTCCCAGGGGCTCTGTTCCCAGGAAGGATGAGTTTACCCAGGGAGTGGCCGGCCGCCCCTGCTCTTTTGGATGACTCTGGGCTCATCCAGTGAGCAGGCCCCTGCCTACTCCCTGACAGGCAGAATGACTAGGGAGGAATTTTTAACTCTTTCTGAGGTACTGCTTGCTTCCCGAGACTTCTCCATGCTAGACATCCACTGACTGAGATGGAAGAACACACTTTTCTTTTACAAAGGGTCAGTGAGATCTCAGGGAGTGGTTCTGACTGGGAGGAATAGGGCTGAGGGAGGGAATAGACTGGGCAGAGCATTTCTGGTTAGCAGTCCTATCTCTCATGCAAATTAACCAAATGTCATTCTGAAATGCTCATCACTCCTAAGTACATTTTTGTTAGTGTGACTCTCTTGAAACACAACACACCCACCTCCAGACACTCTCGGAGCTTCAGAAGGGAGGGACAGACTCCCCTGGTCTTCCCTTAGACGGCACCACCAATCTCCTCCTAGATGCTTTACCATTCTGCTGATTTCTGTAAGATAGAAAACATATTTAAAGAAAAAAATATGTGTGATGAAGTGTTCTAATGTGATTGAACCCCCCAATTTTTGAAAATGTAATGTCTAAAAGCCAGAATAAGTTATTTTAAACTTATCAGCAATTTTCAGATTCAATTTGGGGAACAGACTATGTTTGTTTGGGAAAACATTCCAATGGCTTTATGGCAGCAAAGCCAAAATAGTGTCTTCAATGGTTAAGACAGAGAGAGGTACACTGCTCTCTTTCATGACATTGAAATGGCTTGCATTATGGAGTGAGATCCATCTCTGCAGAAAAAGATGTGTCCTGAGAAGTGAGCCTGGGGCTAAAATGGGGTTTTCCCTTCTTGCTGGGTCTCAAAGATCAGGGTCCTGCACCCAGGGATGAAAGGAGCAGAGAGAGATATAGGCAAGGGTACTACATGGCAGAAGGTAGGTTTTGTGGCCATGTGGCAGCAGAATGAGGGATGAGGAAAGTGTAAAAGAAAAAAAACCCAAAAACCCTGTCTAGGTATATATGGCTGGTGGGCTCCAAGAATAATAATTTCCTGTATCTCGTTTTATGGGGTTTTCCTCCCTCTTTCCTATACTAGAAGTCCTTCCTATTATCCCAAAGCTTCAGTACGTGCTGGTCTGTGATGTGCTTGGACAGATAATACAGGGGTCTTCGTCTGTACTTGGGGTGAGGAGGTATGGGGAAAGCAGTAGCAGTTGGAGAAGCTGGTCACAAGATGGCCAGAGGTCCCGCAGAACTCCAGAACCAGCAGGGCTAGGCAGAAAATGTAAGCATCCTCTGGGAATTACATGGGTGGGGAACCAGTCTACAGCTGAACTTTCAGTGGTGGATCAGGATCCGAGCTTGGACTTTTGTGATTTTAAACACTGAAGGGAAGGATGACCTTTGGAGACTAGAGAAGCCAAAGACTTCAGAGTTAGTTAGTTGGTTAGTTAGTTAGTTAGTACTTGAGTTGCCCCCAAATCATTTATGGCCAAATGTCATGAAAGCATGAACAGTAAGACTTAAAGGCGTTTAGAGGAAGGAAAGGTTGCTCTTCCCCATGATGGCTGGGAAGGCTTCACAAAAGAAGAATCTGAACCTGATCTAGAAGAGGAGGTAGCAGTTGGAAAGGGGGAGCAGCAGAAGAGCACTCCTGTTAGGAGAAATGGCAGGAGAGAAAGCAGGAAGACCAAGGGTAACTGTGCTTTAAACAAGGAATGGTCCTGTCTGGCTGGAAGCAAGCCTATATTTTTGAGTATTCATCCTCCATACTTCAAATTACTTTAGGTCCCATTCCTGAGGTCCAAGGATGAGAACATATTACGCTCACCTCAGTGGAGTAATCAAAGGTGCTGAAGACATCTCGAGTCAACTGATATCATTCTCAGAGAGAGACCAATCATCCCAAGAGGATGAGAATTGTTCTAAATGATTCACCCTTGGTTTTCTCATGCCTCACATCCCCTTCTCAAAAGGTACTCCTGCATCTCACACCCAAAACCCCTGAAAAATGCTGCAAGAAATGCACAGCTCCTCTTCTGCCCAGATCCCACAGCTACTCTCCTCTGTGCAAAGACTCCTCTGGGAAAGAGGTGTTTTGCTTTCTTGTTTTCATTTAAAAATGCTTATTCAGCACCTCTTCTGTGCCAAGCCTGTTCTAAGTATAGAGTACACAGCAATGAACACACCAGTCTCTGCCCTCATAGAGTTTTCCTTCTAGTAGGGAAGACAGACAAATATAAATATGTAAATAAAATGTCAGGTAGTGTTACGAATAAAAGTAAATAAGCATAGTAAGGGGACAGGGAAGGATAAGAAGGGACTCTGTTTTACACATGATGGACAGGAAAAGCCCATCTAAAGAGGTGACATTGAGCAGAGAGAGGCTGTAGGTGTGGAGGCCCATGCCTTGAGATGGGCCCAGGTTTTGAGAAGGCCACTCTGGGTGGGCAAGCTCAGTGGACACAGTGGATGAAGAGGTGGAGGGGCAGACACAGACTCCTAGGAAAGGGACACAGGAGGAATCATCCTGTAGCTCCTGGACGTGGACCACTCCCACCCATCACAGCCACACAATGCCCATGGTCATAACCCCACTGATCCAGCCCTTGGAAGGGCCTTGCCTGCCATTCTACCCTCACTCCCTCAACCAGACTCACTAAACTTGCCCAAAGTTGCTATGCTCTGCAACTGGGGGATAAAAGGGCAAACTTCCAGCTTCAAAGTTAGAGCAATCTACAGCCAAGGGATTTGAGGTGGCTGGGGCCTTATTAGCACAATGTTGTAATGAGTCTCCAGAGAAGCTCCACAACTTCACTCCAGAGAGGGGAAAGTTTCCCTCAGTGAATCAATACTTGGGTCTCCAAGTTTCAAAATTCCACAGAAACCGGGAAACCATCCAAACACATCTAGGTACTAGATGCACATGGAGTCACAAAGTCTCCCAAAAATGACTTACACCAAGGCCTTGGTAGGGATGTTACTCCTGAATGTAGATGAAGGTTAATACAGCAGGACCCCTGGGGCTGCCCGTGGTGGAGCTAAATGAATCTCATCACCCACAGTTACACCTACAGCTCAAAAGGAAAGGACAGGAGGACAGATCCCAAGGCCATCGCCACAGGGTGGTTCTCTTGCTCCCTCACCCACAGAACCCAATAACAAGGGTCAGAGTCCTCTCAGCTGAGAATGTAATGGTTTTGATGAAGCTAGAAAGGCAAGAAGATCCTGAGAGCCTGGAAACCCCCTCCAGCTGGCTAACCAGGAAAATCCAAGAGTAGCTGCTTCTCAGCCCTGAGGTAACTTGGGGTCTGTTTAAGGTAACTGAGTGGTTGGAAAATGAAGAGCATGGGGTTTGTCAAAGAGGATGCAACACAACCAGGCTACATAACAATAGTGAACATTTACTGAACATTTATTACGTGTGTTTCAAACATGTTATCCCGAATCCTCCAAGCAGACCCTATGAGCTAGGTGCTGTAATCCTGAAACCCACTCCACCGAGGAGGGGACTGAGGCACAGAGACCAACAGGCACTTGCTTCCAAAGTTACATAGCTAGCTAATGGAAGAGTCAGGATTTAAAACCAGGTCAGAATCCAGAACCCGTCCCCCTAGATGTTACAATACATGGCACTCTGGAAACGATCCTGTAGCCCAAATAGTCTCGGTATGGCTCTGGATATAGTGGGCACCAACTATCTTTTGGGTGAATGACATTTTGCTTTTCTTTTTGGCTGTGCCTCACAGCATGCGGGATCTTAGTTCCCCGACCAAGGGTCGAAACCGTGACCCCTGCAGTGGAAGCACGGAGTCTTCACCACTGGACCGCCAGGGAAGTCCTATGAATGATTTTTTACTGTCAGGGAAATTTGCCTGACCAATGTCATAAGGATTGTTTCTCTTGGAAAATCCCATACTTTTGTCAAGTGCCTGGTTGGTATGAACTCTTCATTCCCAGAAGAGTAAAGAGCTGGGCTCTGTGAACTCCAGGGCCCCTCCCTGGCTTGTACTTAGAGTTCTGATGGAACTGCTCTGGGTGAGATACACGGCAGAGGCTAATCCACAGAGGGAATCTGTGGAGCTCAGCAGGTCTACTACTGTAGGCAGAACCTGATCTACACCCTTGCTGTTTTCAGGGCACTGGACACCGTCCTGGCTAACCCTATACAGTTATGTGAGTTACAGTTGCCCCTGGGTCTGTTTGAGAAACGATTCAACTGTCTTCTCTCTCCAACCAAAGGGACAGCCGCCTCACCTCCACCATGTGACACAGAGAGTATCTATGGAGCTCTTAAAGACAAGCAAGGGGAAGCAGCTGCATGGTCTCCTACAGAAGGCCATTCCCTCTACTACCCAATCTAAATATTTCCTGTCACACACCAGAGCATTTCCACTCTCCATGAGGAAAAACAACAGAGGGTAACAACTGTCTGCTTATAATTCAAACAGCCACTGTGTCCCTTCCAATGGCCAGCTCCCTCTCTTCTTTGATCATTTCTGAAGCATTCTTAGATGTCTATTATAATTATATAAATATATCTGATTTTTTCCAGCTTCTTATTATGAAAATGTTCAAATACACAGGAAAGCATAAAAAAAATAGTACAATGAGCACCCCAAACCCACCATCTGATGCAAATTTTTAACTCTTAGTGAGCATCTATGCTTCTATGGATAGATGACATTTCTAAAGGCAGGAAAAAGTTTCAAATATTCACAAGAAACCTAATTAATGACTATACTCAAGGTGAAATATTAAAATAATTCATTCATAAAATAATAACATTGAAATCAGAAATATATAAGTTTGATATTCACTAATTTGATCTTGGTTAAAAATTATAACAGAAGACAAAAGCTATAAGCCTTAGTTAACAATGTAACAAACTGCCTTGAAGGAAAGGGAGAACACTGATAAAGAGGCTTTAAGAAAAAAGAATAAAAACCATATGGTCATCTCAATAGATGCAGAAAAAGCTTTTGACAAAATTCAACACCCATTTATGATAAAAACTCTCCAGAAAGTAGGCATAGACGGAACCTATCTCAACATAATAAGCCATATATGACAAACCCACAGCAAACATCATTCTCAATGGTGACAAACTGAAGGCATTTCCTCTAAGATCAGGAACAGGACAAGGATATCCACTCTTGCCACTATTATTCCACATAGTATTGGAAGTCCTAGCCAAAGCAATCAGAGAAGAAAAAGAAATAAAAGGAATACAAATTGGAAAAGAAGAAGTAAAACAGTCACTGTTTGCCAGTGACATGATTCTATACATAGAAAATCCTAAAGATGTCACCAGAAAACTGCTAGAACTAATCAATGAATTTGGTAAGGTTGCAGGATACAAAACGAATGCACAGAAATCTCTTGCATTCCTATACACTAACAATGAAAGATCAGAAAGAGAAATTAAAGAAACAATCCCATTTACCATCACAACAAAAAGAATAAAATACCTAGGAATAAACCTACCTAAGAAGGCAAAAGACCTGTACTCAGAAAACTATAAAACACTGATGAAAGAAATCAGAGGTAACACGAACAGATGGAGAGATAAACCATGCTCCTGGATTGGAAGAATCAATATTGTGAAAATGACTATACTACCCAAAGCAATCTACAGGTTCAATGTAATTCCTATCAAATTACTAATGGCATTTTTCACAGAACTAGAACAAGAAATTTTACAATTTGTATGGAAACACAAAAGACTCCGAATAGCCAAAGCAATCTTTTTTTTTTTTTTTTTTTTTTTTTTCCAGTACGCGGGCCTCTCACTGTTGTGGCCTCTCCTGCTGCGGAGCACAGGCTCCGGACGCGCAGGCTGAGCAGCCATGGCTCACGGGCCCAGCCGCTCCGCGGCATGTGGGATCTTCCCGGACCAGGGCATGAACCCGTGTCCCCTGCATCGGCAGGCGGACTCTCAACCACTGCGCCACCAGGGAAGCCCCCAAAGCAATCTTAAGAAAGAAAAACAGCTGGAGGAATCAGGCTCCCTGACTTCAGACTATACTACAAAGCTACAGTAATCAAGACAGTATGGTACTGGCACAAAAAGAGAAATATAGATCAATGGAACAGGATAGAAAGCCCAGAGATAAACCCACGCACATATGGTCACCTTATCTTTGACAAAGGAGGCAAGAATATACAATGGAGAAAAACATCCTCTTCAATAAGTGGTGCTGGGAAAAATGGACAGCTACATGTAAAAGAATGAAATTAGAACACACCCTAACACCATACACAAAAATAAACTCAAAATGGATTAAAGACCTAAATGTAAGGCTAGACACTATAAAACTCTTAGAGGAAAACATAGGCAGAACACTCTATGACATAAGTCACAGAAAGGTCCTTTTTGACCCACCTCCTAGAGTAAGGGAAATAAAAACAAAAATAAACAAATGGGACCTAATGAAACTTCAAAGCTTTTTGCACAGCAAAGGAAACCATAAACAAGACAAAAAGACAACCCTCAGAATGGGAGAAAATATTTGCAAATGAAGAAATTGACAAAGGATTAATCTCCAAAATATACAAGCAGCTCATGCAGCTCAATATCAAAAAAACAAACAACCCAATCCAAAAATGGGAAGAAGACCTAGATACACATTTCTCCAAAGAAGACATACAGATGGCCAACAAATACATGAAAAGATGCTCAACATCACTAATCATTAGAGAAATACAAATCAAAACCACAATGAGGCATCATCTCACACCGGTCAGAATGGCCATCATCAAAAAATCTACAAACAACAAATGCTGGAGAGGATGTGGAGAAAAGGGAACCCTCCTGCACTGTTGGTGGGAATGTAAATTGATACAGCCACTGTGGAGAACAGTATGGAGGTTCCTTAAAAAACTAAAAATAGAACGACCAGACCCAGCAATCCCACTACTCGGCATATACCTTGAGAAAACCATAATTCAAAAAGATACATGTACCACAGTATTCACTGCAGCACCATTTACAACAGCCAGGACATGGAGGCAACCTAAATGTCCATCAATAGATGAATGGATAGAGAAGATGTGGCACATATATACAATGGAATATTACTCAGCCATAAAAAGAGACGAAACTGAGTTATTTGCAGTGAGGTGTATGGACCTAGAATCTGTCATACAGAGTGAAGTAAGTCAGAAAGAGAAAAACAAAAACCGTATGTAACTCATATATATGGAATTTTAAAAAGCAGTACTGATGAACCTAGTGTCAGCACAGGAATAAAGACGCAGACATAGAGAAAGGACTTGAGGGCACAGAGGGGGAGGGGAAGCTGGGATGAAGTGAGAGAGTAGAATTAATGTATATACACCACCAAATTTAAAATGGATGGCTAATGGGAAGCTGCTGCATAGCACAGTGAGATCAGCTTGGTGCTTTGTGATGACGTAGAGGGATGGGATAGGGAGGGTGGGAGGGAGGTTCAAGAGGGAGGGGATATGGGGATATATGTATACATATAGCTAATTCACTTTGTTATACATCAGAAACTAATACAATATTGTAAAGCATTTGTACTCCAATAAAGATGTGAAAAAAAAAAGAAAATAGAGAGTCATAAACCAACCATTGAGTCTTGTTAGATAGATAAGAAGACAGTAAAAATATTTACATATCAGTTACTCGAAAATTTAGTGAAATCTACATTTTTTTTCCCTGGATCTTGTGCTTACAGAATTGAGCATTTGTCTGAATCAGTCAACTAAAAAGACCAAGGAGCATTCCCACATTATTGAAAGAATTTTTAAAAAATACTTCCATGGGGACTTCCCTGGTGGCACAGTGGTTAAGAATGCACCTGCCAATGCAGGGGACATGGGTTCAAGCCCTGGTCCAGGAAGATCCCACATGCCGCGAAGCAACTAAGCCCATGTGCCACAACTACCGAGCCTACGTTCTAAAGCCCGAGAGCCACAACTACTGAGCCCACATGCCAAAACTACTGAAGCCCTCGTGCCTAGAGCCCGTGATCCGCAACAAGAGAAGCCACCGCAATGAGAAGCCCGTGCACCACAACAAAAGGTAGCCCACGCTCGCTGCAACTAGAGAAAGTCGGCGCATAGCAACAAACACCCAACACAGCCAAAAATTAATTAATTAATTTAAAAAAATACTTCCATGGATAGTTGTCTTGTAACATTGAAATTAAAAATATTTGTTACAGGAAACCATATGTGTTTAAAATGTTTATTTTCAGAAGACTGTGTTAATGTAAAGTTGTAGACTATTTTCATGAGAGGCTGATTTATTTACCACTATTATTATTATTACCTCACATATGGAATTATATAGCTAAATAAATGCTCAGGAGAAAACTCATAGCCTAAAATGCTTATAAACAAGAAAGAATAAAAATTAATGACTTGAGTATGCAAAACAATAAATTAGGAAGAAAAATTAAGAGGAAGGAATTAATATAGAGAAAAGCACAAAGTAATAAATTTTTATAACTAAAAACAGCAAATACAAGAACTGATTTTTGAAAATCAACTAAACAGATTAACTATTAGTGAGCCTAACTTTTTTTAAAAGGAGAAAGCACAAACACACCAAATAGGAAAGGAAGAAATAACCAGATACAGCAGAAATATACATATATGTATATATAAAGACATTATATATATATATATGGTTTTGCTCACATATATCCAAATACATTGGAAAACTTGTATGAAATGGATCAAAACTGGCCCCAGAAAAGATGGGAAATCTAAACGTACAGAAGTAGAATAAAGTTGTCAGAGTTGCCCTCTACATACTCCCTGCCAAAAATCGCCATATGCAGATAATTTCACAGAACTAAGCACAGAAAATAAGGAAATTTTTCTAATTATTATCATAAAGCAAGCATTATAGCAATAGGAAAAAGCAAAACTAGTACAAAAAAAGGAAAACTACTCACTTATGAGTATCAATGCAAAAATCACAAAATAGGCACAATAAGAATCCAGTAAAGCATTAAAAAAAATAAGATACCATAACCAAGTGGGATTTTTCAAGGAATGCAAGACAATTCGATATTAGGAAATCTATAAATATAGTTCATCATACAAATAGAAAAAAAGAGAAACATCTTTTAATCACTTCCATGGATGTTGAAAAAATTTTTTTATAAAAACCAACTTGCATTCTTAATTTTTTTTAGCTTAGAAAGTTCTTAATAAAATGGGAAAAGATGAATACCTTCATAACATTACATTATCTGTAATCTCCAAAGTCAGAATTATTTTCAGCTGGGAAAGACTAGAAGCTTTCCATTAAAGTTAGAAAAACCGCAAAATGTTCACTATTGCCTACAATATATGGTGCAAATATTCAAGAGAAATCAGGATGAAATTAGCAAAGAGGAGATGACAACTGTACAATTTTTAACTGGAAACTTCCAGAAAATTATCTCAGGCAATAAATAAATTGAGTACGATGGCTCAGTACAAAGATAATATACAAAAATCAAAAAATATATATATACAAAAATCAGTAGCTTTATTATTAGTGAGAAATAGGTTGCAGATAACAGAAATCATTCAAATTGGTATAAACAGAAAGTGATTTTTTTGTGTGTGGTTTACAAAGTCACTGGAAGGAATGGAAGAATAGGATCTAAGCAGGACTTCCAGGAATGCTTAGCCAGACTATCTCTGCTGTGATGGGGTGCACTGCCAATTCTACTGCAGGAAGCTGCTGGAGCAGGAAAAGTGACACTGTCTGCCGGGAACCATATTGGAACACGGTTATCTCATGCCCTGCCACTCTCCCCACATAACACAGCTCCAGATTCTGTATTCTGCACGTACAAAATCTAGATTTCATCCAGAATACTAGTTATGCTGCAGTCTTGGAAATGTAGTTTTCAGCTATAGAGAGTCAGCTCTAATGAAAAGCTGTAAAAATAATCTCCTTGGACTTAAAACACTTTTAAATCCAGATGCTGTACTATAAAATGCCTTGTTCTGTGCTGATAAGAAACTTAATTTCAAAAGCTTTCAAATTAAACACAGCTGGTTAATCAACCAGGGTGAAAGAGTCAAATAAGAATAAATTTAACTGTGTTCTCAAACAAAAGTGACAAATTTCTCTGTTGGTTTCCTGCTATTCAATATAAAAATACGTAAGTAAAGGTGATTCACTGTTAAATTATTTCATTACTCATTTTAAATGAATACCTTAAAGTATGTCAAGAATCATGAACTGGATTTAGTTAAATAGGTGAAGGCATGAGGCACAGCTAAGTGAAGGAGATAATAATAGTTTATTAATGATATTTGTGAATCTCTTCCAGTAAATCTGATCTGCCAATGAACTCCTGCTTGGTATTTGGATGTGGTTCTTCATAAGCTATAAAAAGCCCAAACAACTTTTAATTATTGAGCTAGGTACCATAATTCATTGACTCCCTTCTGCAAAAGTTAAAAACAATCTAGACAGCATAACCAAATAGTTGATGAATATTCTCCTTATGGAAGTATCCCAGCTACTAAAGAAAGTACGAAAGAATTAGAATACAACAGTATGAAATATTCTTGACAAGAAAATCAAACTTGAATCTGATCAAGACTCTACATCAAACAACCAGTCTTCAGGGAATACAGAGGGGCAGAGGAATGGGCTGCACAGCACCACAAGGATGCAAAGAGTAAGCAGAGACTGTGGGCATGTTATAGGACAAATGACCGGTTCACTCAACTAAACTGTAAGGGGAAAAGAGAGAGAGAGCCAGGATGTGGATCTCGATTTTAGAAATCTTAGGGGAACATCAGCAAGTTGCAAAGTATGGTCTGTTATGTCATGTTAAAAATTTTTTCAAGATGACCACAAAAATATGGACAGGAAATATGAAAGGCTATTTAATGTACTAAGCTCACTATGCTGTATTAGATTATATGTACTGTTAGTATTGTATATATTAATATATAATATTAGTAGTATAAATATTAAGAAATTATTAAACTTATGTTAAGAGAAATATGTCAGGAGAGAAAAAGATAAAGTAAATGTGGTACATTGTTAACATATGGGGAATCTGGGTGAAGGATATATGGGAATTCCTTACAACTTGACTATAAATCAAAAGTTATGTTAAAATAAAAAGCTAAAAGAAAATAAAATTGTGTTTCATTTCCACCAGTCTCAAATGAAATCAAAATAACCAAGACAGAGGAAACTGTCTCTCTAGAGCCACAAAGTCCTTGTTTACACAGAGGAAGTTTACATCCTCCAGGTGGATAGCCAGCTGTGTCATCACTACCTATTAAAAGCATCCTGGCACAGGGGGACTGACCTGAAGCAGGAATGGAGCCCGGGTCCCCACAGGGCCGGAACTCCGCAGTCGGTGAGCTGTCCTGGAGCCAAAGAGGAGGGCAGCCAGATGTCTGACCCCACCCCTGCCCCCCACTCCGCCCATGGCCTCAGCAGCGCCACCCTCGGGGCTGCACGCCAGGTCATCCATGGCATTCAAGAGATGGTGGCTCCTAATGTAATCTTCTTACGCTGTCTCAATAACATGTGGACTCCGTAAGGCCAATAAGCATCACAACTTTGGTTGAACTGGATCTGGGATTCGCCAGGGCTTTGGCTTTGGGACAATGCCTGGCCGAGTCCACACTGATGGGAGATGGGTCTCCTCAGGACACACTGGAGCTTCAGTTTCTGGACAACACTGGGCCTCACCCATGCAGACAGGAGCCCACTGTCTTCAGGACTGGCTGGGAGGCACCACCAGAGTTAAAAGGTGAAGAGAAAGTGGGGAGAAGCTTCTTGTATGTGGCTGACTGCTGAGGGGGGTCCATTTTCAGAGGAGCCAGCAGAGGAAGGGCTCCATGTGGAATATTGTGGATTTCAGGTAGTGTTGTGTGCAGTGTAGACAGTTCCCATTGTCTTTCTTTGGTGTGTGGGATCTAGTTTCCTTGGCATCATTTATTAAGGGGACTTCCCCAGTGTATGTCCTTGGCAGCTTTGTCATAAATTAACTGGCCACATACGTGTGGGTTTATTTCTGGGTTCTCTGTTCTATTGCTCTGGTGCATGTGCCTGTTTCTGTGCCAGTTCCACACTGTTTCGGTTCCTGTAGCTTCATAGTATAGTTTGGAGTCATGGAGTGAGTTGACTCCAGCTGTGCTGTCCTTTCTAAGGATCGCTTTGGCTATTTGGGGTCCTTTTTGGTTCCACACACATGATAGGATTGTTAGTTTGGTTTCTGTGAGAAATGCTATTTTAATTGTGTTAGAGATTGAATTGGATGTGTACAGTACTTTGGCTGAATGAACGTTTTAACAGTATTCTTCCAATGCCAGATAACAGCATTTTTTTCTGTTTCTTCTTCAGTTTATTAGTGTCTTACAGTTTTCATTGTGCAGGTCTTTCACATCATTGGTCAAATTTATACCTAGGTATTTTGCTCTCTTTGATGCAATTGTAAATGGGATTGTTTTCTTAATTTTTCTTTCTGATACTTTTTTATTAGCATATAGAAACTCAACTGATTTTTTTTTTTTTTGCGGTACGCGGGCCTCTCACTGTTGTGGCCTCTCCCGTTGCGGAGCACAGGCTCTGGACGCACAGGCCCAGTGGCCATGGCTCACGGGCCCAGCCGCTCCACAGCATGTGGGATCCTCCCGGACCAGGGTACGAACCCGTGTGCCCTGCATCGGCAGGCGGACTCTCAACCACTGCGCCACCAGGGAAGCCTAATATTTGAATTTTTTAATGTGTACTACTTCTATAATTTTTTAAACAAATTTTTAAAATATCTGTACGAGGATATACTTTATAATGTTTGTAACTGTGGGAATGGGAAACAATCTAAATGCAGAGAGACAAATAGGAAACTGATTAAAATAATTTAAATTGATTTTATGTATTTACTGACATGGAAAGATCCCCACACTCTATCAAGTTTTTTTATTAAAAAAAAAATCCAAATGCTAAATAACATGTACATCACGATCCATTATTTTAAAATCTGTGGTGTATGTAAATGTGGGTATGCACAAGATGCTTATTCTAAAATGTGAATAATTATTGCAGCCAGGTGGTAAGAATGCAGGTGATTTTTATTTTTCTCTTTTTGCTTGGATTTTCTAAAATTTCCTATGAGGAACATAAATTATTTTATAGCAAAAAGAAAACAAAAATGTTATTTTAATACATTTTTCCTTAACTCATTCCACGTTTCTCCTAATTGAAACAAGGTCACAAGATTCTATTTGTAATTCCTGGCACAACTGAATATTTATCTGAGTCAAAATCTGTTTGACATCACCCTCAAATCAAAGTGTTCAGGTACAAAGATGTCCTTCAACCCACAGTGATAAGAACGCAGTTTCATATTTAAAGCAGATAAAAAGAACATCATTTGCCCAGTACCTAGTGCAGCTGTGACATCGATTTCACAGCCAAGGAAAGGGGAATGTAAATCATCACAGATGACAACAAAGCACAAGCTGAGTTTGTCAGAGGTAGTTCATTGTCTCGGATGTTCATTTCAAATCGCTTTGGGAAGGGAAAGTTACTGCTGCTAAATTTCAAAACATCTGAAACCCTGTGACTTTTCCAGTCATAAAGAACAGTCCTGCAAACCTTGATAAGAAAGTTTACGTTGACTTCATTACAACAGATTTAACAGTGAGAAAACAAAGCCAAAAGCAATAGGTGCTAATGCTCTAGTGCAAGTTCGGATCCAAAGCATTTTCATCACCTCGAAGCAAGTAAGAGGGTCACAAATCACCACCCCCTCTGCAATTTGGGACATTTTACTTCCAAGTAAAGGCTGTCCTGTACTTCAGAATTTTTAAAGTGACAAGAAGACACTTCAAAGGTAACAACAATACACTTCCATTCAATTTCACTTGTATTTTTTGGCCTTTGTCTAATCTTAATCAGATTTCTCTGAGAACCAGAATTCAGAAAATCAAAATAGTGTTTACCACAAACTGAAAAACTGTCCAAAGGGCAGTGCTGAAGTAATAATGATGGCAACAATTATTGAGGTTTTCCAATGCACCAGGCACTATATTAAGTACTGATTAAGTACTTAAGTGTTGTTAAGTACTTAATCAGTACTTAAGCACTTAATTAAGCAATTAAATCAGTATTTAAATGCTGATTAAGTTCTGTATTAAGACCATTTCTCATGTTGATACTCACAAAACCTCATGAAATAGGCAATAATATTATCTACATGTGGCAGATTGTATTTTCTAAATATGGCCACAACTATATCTCCCATCCCAAATGCTTTTCCACAATGTGACTTTGCCAAAGTTCCTATCAACAGGTTGGGGCCTATATACCCTCACTTTGAACCAGGGCAGGCTTTAACCAACTGAGTATGGTAGAATGATGTCATATAACTTCCAAGGCCAGGTCAGAAAAGGCCTTGCAACTTCTACCAGGCTATTGGGATGTTTGTTTTGGGGAAAACCAGACACAACTTAAGAACTCCTAGTATAGTTAGGCCATCATGCTGTGAGGCCATGTGTAGATATTTCTAATCAATAGTGCCAGTTGAACTCCCAGCCAACAACCAGTTTTCACTGCCAACCATGTGAGTGGACCATCCTGGACATCCAGCCCAGTCAAGCCTTCAGATGATTGCAGTCCCAGTCTCATGAGAGACCCTACAGGTAAGATTTCCCAGCCAAGCCCTTCCTGAAGTCCCGACTCACATTTTACACCACCAAGTTCAGGGTGCTTTGCTACACTGCAACTGTAACCAGAACACACCATTTTGCAAATGAGGAAATTGAGGCTTAAAGAGTGATTTGACTCCAGGTCTTAACTATCATTTTATCCGGCTGCCAGATGTTGGCATAATAAAGTTTGTACCATGCAGAAGATATCTCTCTCAAGTCACACGTTTATTTCAACACATCCATCAGCAGAACACACTGTGGGAGGAAAACTGTGACTTTGCTGAAGTGAAAGCAGTCTATTTCACTGCATTTTGTGATTAAGCGGTTTTCTCTGTTTCCGTCTATTGATCTGTTAACTAAAATGTTGAAAACCTCTTACAAATTACTTTTGCTATTATAGCAGAGTGCTCCAACCTACAGTAGGCAACTGTCCTAATAAGAGATATCCCAAGATATGACTCTCTGTCTCTCCCTAAAATCACTTCTAGCAGGCTGTGTTGACATCTCAGAGGTCAATTCTTGCAGAATTTTCTCAAAGCATGAGCTATATGAACTCATGTCAAAGATTTTATTTAACAACTCATTAATTTATGAGGGAAACCGGTAAGATGTTACAACTAGCTTAAAGAAGCATTCAAAGAGCAATGACATTTATAGAGATACGAACTTCTGAAATGAATTTGCAAATACATGCACACTGGGTCTATCTACAGAAAATTGTCAGTCGCATTCTAATAAACACAATCCATGTGTTTTTCTACAGACAAGAATAATTTACATTATAATTAGTTTTCTACAATTTACAAAGTGCTAAAACATCTTAAAAACACTGGAAGGCAGAGATGACCTGAATGAGTGAGTTTGGACACTCACTAATTTTGTAATCTTTTTTTCCCCCATTTCAAAGTCCTTCATGATATTCACATTTTTATTGAGAAAGGATTAATAATCTAAATTATATTTATATTGCAAATTTTACTTATAGCAATTTAATATATGTACTTCTACTCCTTTGTAAATTTTATATTAATATTTAATTAATTGATTTATAACACTATATGATGCCAGGTAAAGCAAATACTAATCTTAGTTCACAAACTCGTGCATACCAAATTTAATTTCCTTGCTATTCTTAAAACTCAGTTTAATTTCCCTAGATGGCCCATTAACCTGATGGTAGAAATTAAATCTCAGTCAGTTCTGGATTCTCCCACAAGCACACTTTTCTCCAGTGTTGTGTCTAAGTTAAGAGGAAGCTGGGAGGAGACAAGGAGGCCTTTGCCCACGGTCCTCTGGATCCTCCCATCTTGCCCTAGGTCATCAGTCCATAGGTAGTAGGTACATTGCTCCTCATTCGCCTCAAGGAGGCCCTTGCAGGCTGGGTGGCTCTCCCTGCTATCTCTATGCCCCTTTCAGACACTCTAGCCTTATTACTGCACCTCTCTGAGCTGTGGGAAACTCTCTGATGGTCTCAAATGTCCCACCTGCCTAGGAATTTTATGCAGCCACTTTTCCCCTAAGGTACGGCCACTGCCCTGGACCTTCCCAGAAAGCAAATTACAAGTGCTCTCTGTTCTCAGACCCACAACTCTATGTGGGGTTCTGTCATCTCCCCGCTTAGACTCAGCCTGGGGTTGGGAAAGGGCAGAGTACAATGCTCCTTCCCGGGGACCCAGCAGTTCTGAGCTATCCTGTTTTCCTCTTCAAGTCTCCTCTTTCCCCTGTTATGCAGAATCTCAGGAAATAAGAAGCCTTGCCCTGACTCATCAGGTTTTGTCTAGGCCCTGAGTCCTAAACTTGAAAAGGCTTTATTCTGCCTTCTGCAGTAACATTTCTTTCCCAGTTTCCTTACCGAAATGGGAGGAATAAGACAGCTCAGAGAGATAAGAAATACCCATAAAAAAAAATGGTTAACAATTCAAAACCCACCACATGGGTACTGTGCCAGATGTTTGAAAGACAAAGAAAAATATGATTCAATTTCTGATGTTAGGATCTGTCCAGGGTCACCCAGCTAGTAGGGAAATACAGAGGAAAAACTCAACAGTGATAATATTATATTTAGTGCAATATCAGAATTTATATTTATAGATGAGAGGAATGTGGTTGGGCTGGGGGTGGGTAGGAGAACTACTCAGAAAAGTTTTCTCATGGAAAACTCGATCTGATTTTTGCCAAAGTTAGAAAGGCATTTCAGGTAGAAAGAACAGCATATGTAAAGGTATGGAGGCCAGAGAGAACCTGATATTTTCAAGAAGGACAGGCAGTTTGGTTGAAGACTAAGCTATGGAAAAAGAATCATGGAAGACGAAACTGGAGCAGTAGGTGAACCCAAGATCAAAAGGATGCTACACTAGAAAGCTTACATTTTACTCTGAAGGTTAATGGAGGCATCCAATGATTTTAGGCTGGAAAATATTATAACCTGTTTTGTGTTTTTAAAAGATCACTCTAGTAGAATGTGAGGAACTAAAGTGAGAAAGATATTAAAATCCAAGTAAGAGGGCTTCCCTGGTGGCGCAGTGTTTGAGAGTCCGCCTGCCCGTGCAGGGGACACGGGTTCGTGCCCCGGTCCGGGAAGATCCCACATGCTGCGGAGCGGCTGGGCCCGTGAGCCATGGCCGCTGAGCCTGCGCGTCTGGAGCCTGTGCTCCGCAACGGGAGAGGCCACAGCAGTGAGAGGCCCGCGTACCGCAAAAAAAAAAAAAAAAAAAAATCCAAGTAAGAGATAAAAGAACCCAAGCTAAAGCAATAACAGTGGGGATGGAAAAAAGAGGAAATTTATTTGCAAGATATTTTTGAGGCAAAATTACAGAAGTTGGGGTAAGAGAGTAAAGGAGAGAAAGGAGTCCAGGAAAACTCCCCAAATTCTGGCTTGGGTGACCAAGGAAATGATGATACCATTCACATAAACAGGAATACACATGAAAAGGGCAAGTTTGGGCAGAAGTGGATGGGGGGAGAGAGGAGGATGATACATTCACATTTTTTCATTCATCTAAAAGATATATGGTGAGAAATCATGTTGTCAACCCTGTCCCTCTCTACCCCAAACTACCACCTGCAACAAGTATTGTTGTTTTATTGGTCTCTGGTATATTCTTCCAGTCAGTTTTATTCTTATCTTTATTTTATATTGGAGTATAGTTGATTTACAGTGTTGTATTAGTTTCAGGTGTACAGCAAAGTGATTCAGTTATACATATACAAGTATCCTTTTTCAAATTCTTTTCCAATTTAGGTTCCAGTCAGTTTTAACACATTGGCTTTAAGGCACCCAGGTAGAGCTCTTCAGTAAATAGCTGGATAGATGGTTCTGGAGTTCGAGAGAGATACCTGGGCTCATGAAAAATCAACTCAATACCAAAAAATCAAATAAGCCCATTTAAATATGGGCAAAGAAACTGGGTAGACATTTTTCCAAAGAAGACATGCAAATGACCAACAGGTACATGAAAATATACTCAACATCACTAATCATCAGGGAAATGCAAATCAAAACCACAGTGAGATGGCACCTCATACCTCACACCTGTTAGGATGGCTATTATTTTAAAAAAAGAAAGAAAGAACAAGGATTGGTAAGGATGTCAAGAAAAGGGAACCGTTGGAACTTCCCTGGTGGTCCAGTGGTTAAGACTCCATGCTCCTAATGCAGGGCGCCCGGGTTTGATCCCTGGTCAGGGAACTAGATCCCACATGCCGCAACTAAGAGTCTGCTTGCCACAACTAAAAAAAATCCCGCATGCCGCAACTAAAGATCCTGCATGCCGCAATGAAGATTCTGCACATGGCAACGGAGATCCCATGGGCCGCAACTAAGACCCAGCGCAGCCAAATAAATAAATGAATATTTTTTTAAAAAAGGGAACACTTGTACACTGTTGTTAGGAATGGAAATTGGTACAGCCATTATGAAAAACAGCATGGAGGTTTCTTTAAAAATTAAAATAGAACTACCACATGATCCAGCCATCCCACTTCTGAGTAAATATCCAAAGGAAACAAACAAAAAAATTTTTTTAACTGTTAGGACCTCCTTGTGGTCCTCAAAGACCTTTACTGGATGGCTCTTTCCAGAGAGGGAGCCACACACTGACAGGGCTGTGGGCAGGCATTGCTTCCAGCTCCCCACACCTTGGGGGAAAAAACTGTGGGCAAGACACTGACTTCCATGGTCCATGATCACTTCTCCAGGGACGCAGAGTTGAGCAGCTTCTCTATCAAGTCCAGTGGGCTAGCAGCATGCAGCGGCAGTAGTAGCCCTTAAGGCCCAGTGCATCCCGGGTGTCCCCCTATTTCAAAGAAATATCGGCAATCTGTGTTTTTTGCAGCATTACTCACAACAGCTAAGGAAACAACTTAAGTGTCTGTCACCAGATGAATGGATAAGGAAGATATGGTTTATAAATATATAAAATGTAAAAAAATTAATAAGCAGAAATCTCAGTTAAATAGAATTGAGAGACCAGAAGGGGGAGTTCTCACACCCTGCGACGATAGCAAAGCCCAACAGGAAGAAGAAAGACTCCCTTTCTTTCCTGGCAAGGACTCAGCCAATGAAAAGTCATGGACGCTTTGTTTACTATAGCCCTCCCAACTTCCTTTTCCTCTCTATAAAAGCATTTTCCTTCCCTTGTAGCGCAGGGATTTTCACACGGCTCACCATGGTTGCAACCCCGAGTTGCTGATCCCAAATAAACCCATCTTTGCTGGAAAAATATCTGGCAGTCTATTTATCTCAGGTAAACAATACAATGGAATATTATTAAATCATAAAAAAGAAGGAAATCTTGCCATTTGCAACAACATGGATGAGACTGGAGGGCATTATGCTCAGTGAAATAAGCCAGACAGAGAAAGACAAATACTGTATGGCATCACCTATATGTGGAACCTAAACAAACAAACAAACAAGAAGTCCAACTCACAGAAACAGAGAGAATGGTGGTTTCCAGGGCCTGGGAGGGTGGAAGAAATGGGTAGGTATTGGTCAAGGGTACAAACTCCTAACTATAAGATGAATAAGTTCTGGGAACCTAATGTACAGCACGGTGTTCATAGCTAGCAACATGGTATTTTATACTTGAAGTTTGCTAAGAGAGTAAATCTTAAGCATTCTCACCAAACATGCATACACAAAAATGGTAACTATGTGAGGTGATGTATGTGTTAGTTAACTTCATTGTAGTAATCATTTCACGATGTACACAATCATCACGCTGTACACTTTAAATATATACCATTTTATTTGTCAATTATACCTCAATAAAGCTGGGGAAAAAATAATCCTAACCTTTTCATTTCCTTCCCTTATTTCTCTTTCCCCTAGGACCCCATCTTCTATCATCTCCTAGCCCCAGTGAGGTAGGGACCAGGGTAGGATTAGCCAAGGTTCTATATTACTTGTGATGGTTCCTTACGTCCCTGTAATAATAGGACTGCCTAATATTAGACAGGAGCCCCAATTTCAGAGGAATAATTAGATTTATTACTTTAACTAAAATTAACTGCTATTCTTGATCTGAACAAACAAGTGAAACTTTTGTTTGCAAAGTTGTAGTAAGTAACAGCCAAGAGAGTTGGGAAGAAGCTGAGTGAGGCTCGTTATACTAATTCTCCAGGGATCACAAGCACCATAAAACTTAGGAGAAGAGTAGATCCCTGAAGAAAACAAAGTTGCAATCCGAATCCCTCAGCCCTTATGTCACCTCCACAAAGAGATGTGTTTATTCCAGGAGTAGCTCATTCACTGTCTTACAGTGCCCCATTGTCCGCAGAAGAAATACCATCTCGCAGAAACTTGCCCAACGTGAGAATGTAATAAAAGTCTTTATCAGTTGAAATGACCCCCATTAGTTTAAAAGGAGGATGAAGGAAGATTCCACTAAATGATAACTGAACTCTTCCAAGGCTTCTCCCAGGATGAGCTTGCTGAAATGTGGAAAATTTCAAAACATTCTGGACTCATCAGATCCTGTGAGCTGAATGATGACCAAGTCCAAGGAAACCATTCTCCCATCTGGGAAACGCCAGCTGACCATTCAGGATACTTTGGAAAGGAATAGTTATTCTTAAAGAATAAGATCTGCATTTAGAGCCCACAGACAATATTGCAAGCACAAGAAATACCCATGTGAACCAGGTATCTTCTGGAATCCTGTGAGTAGTGTATTTGGAATGGCCTGACTGGGACTTCCCCAGAGGGCTGCCAGACACCTAACCCTGGGCCTGAAGGGTAATCTCCACCATGGCACTGCAGAGGATGGCAGAGCAGCAATGGCTTCCCCAAACCGTCCTCTTCCTGGCACTTGTCTTCGCTAATTTTTATAAGATGTGGCACATCGAGCACACACACTGGGTCTCATTTGTAACTTCAGCCCCACCGTCCAGGTAAATGCTAGGCAAGTCAACGTTTATCCAGGCAGAACCATTAAGTTACTCACATTGAGGAGATTTGCCTGTCCCACCTTGTGCTCTGTGTAACTGTCCCCTTGGAAAACCCAAAGCTCTGGAGAGCATCAAGTCTGGGTGAAACTCTTAACGCTTTTCCTTAGGAGAAGATCTCACCCTCCTTCTAAGTGTGCTAGAACTATCCAGAAGGCAAGACGAACCTCCAGGGCATCCATAGAGACTTTCCCACTGGCCACTGCATGACTGACCCTTAAACAATGAATGGGGCTTCCCTGGTGGCGCAGTGGTTAAGAATCTGCCTGCCAATGTAGGGGACACAGGTTCGAGCCCTGGTCCGGGAAGATCCCACATGCCGCGGAGCAACTAAGCCCATGCGCCACAACTACTGAGCCCACGTTCTAGAGCCTGCTAGACACAACTACTGAAGCCCGTGCACCACAACTACTGAAGCTCACACGCCTAGAGCCCGTGCTCCGCAGCAAGAGAAGCCACCGCAATAAGAAGCCCGTGCACCGCAAGGAAGACTAGCCCCCGCTCACCGCAACTAGAGAAAGCCCGCGCGCAGCAACGAAGACCCAATGCAGCCAAAACTAAATTAATTAAATAAATAAAAATTTTTAAAAAACAAAAAAACAATGAATGGTGTGAGTGGATGGTGCAGCCATGCCCAGGCTCTCAGGCTGCCAGGCAAGTCTCCCCTTTCACTCATCAAGCCTGAAGGATAAAGGGAGAAATACCTGAATTCATGAAGTGGACCCCTTCTCTTTGTATTTGGAAGCCCCTCCCCCTGGCTGTTGACCTCCCATTTGATACAGGAAAAAAACAGAAGTTTATCAAGCAGCCCTGTCTATGAGCTATATCCTTAGGCTAATCACAATGTCTTTTCATGGTTTATCTGTGCTAAGCTCATGATTCAGTATGAACCCACAGCTTTCTCCTCACCTTCCACTCCCATCCAACTCTTCCTCATCTTAGTCTCTATTCCCACTTCTCTTCCAGTGTGTCCCACCAGGACTTCGCCTAAATGATACTCATTCTATTAGCTCCTGATGATGTGTCTGGGTATCACATTCATGTTGTGTCCTGCTTCTGTCCTGGAAAGAGCTGGGTACGTTTCTTGGCTGCCTGGGCTCACCTTTGAACCAAATGATTGGGCTACAGAGAACTCTTTTTCAAATCGCTGAGTATCTAAGCAATATTGCGCCTAGAAATAACCCCTGGGGAATAGCCCTTAGTTACATCCTCAGAGGCTGATCAACTATTTTGTGTTCTTTCGTAACTGTCAACAAATGTTATATACAATAGTAGTTTGTGGAATAACTTTGAATAGTGCAGCCTTGCTGAAGAGAAGGCAAAACCATAAAAAAGAAAGTTTATACAGTTTACCATTTCATCTTCTCTACTAATATCCCCTAGCATCTCCTTCATCCCAGGTACCTAAACTGGGTCCCAATCTTATTCTCCAGTGACTGGTAAATAATTCTTGCTACAGTTCTGCCTGATCATTAAGGGAGTAGTTGATAATGCTTAAGGAAGGAAACTTCCAGGGATGTGGACATTTAAAAAGAGATCTTTTGTAGGGTTTGGGGTTTTTTGTTGTTGTTCTTGTTGGGGTTTTTTGTTTGTTTGTTTGGGGATTTTTTAAAATAAATTTATTTTTTTATTTTTGTCTGCATTGGGTCTTCGTTGCTGCATGTGGGCTTTCTCTAGTTGCGGCGAGAGGGGGATACCTTTCGTTGCGGTGCGTGGGCTTCTTATTGCGGTGGCTTCTCTTATTGCAGAGCACCGGCTCTAGGCGTGCAGGCTTCAATAGTTGTGGCTCGTGGGCTCTAGAGCGCAGGCTCGGTAGTTGTGGCGCACGGGCTTGGTTGCTGCGTGGCATGTGGGATCTCCCCAGACCAGGGATCGAACCTGTGTCCCCTGCATTGGCAGGTGGATCCTTAACCACTGAGCCACCAGGGAAGTCCTGTTTGGGTTTTTTTTTTGCGGGGGGGATGTTTGTTTTGGTTCTGGTTTTGGTTTTGGTTTGCTGCTGGAAGCACTCTAGCAGACCCAAACAGACCTCTGTCCCTTTACTAGCTAGAACTCCAGACTGTCTCAAAGATGGAGAGTTTCCCCTTAGAGAATCTTTGTGGGGAGACATCTCTACCTTCTAATGAGGAAAAGCAAACCCTCTTCAGATGGGCCATTTTAACAGACTACTTGACATATTACTCTGCAATGTTACTGTCCTCTAGGAAGTACTACATAAGCAACATGTCCTCAACCTATTCTGTGTCAAACAACACGAAATCCAACTCACAGACATTTGAGGTGTTATTCACTCATTCAGTAAATATTTACTAAAGCTGATTATTTCAAGAAACTTGTTCTAAGAGCTATATAAAAAGCAAAGATTAATAAAGACATCTTTGAGCAACAAATGAAAAACAACCATAAAATATAATAAAAGTTGAGTGATATATAACAAAACTATGAGAGATACAGAGACTCAGGCATTCAAAAGAGAAGGCTTCATGGAAATGACAGCACTTATTGAGGAGAGACTTAAAGGATAAATAGGATTTGAAAAGGCTGATGATTCCAAGTTGAAAGAATGCCATGTGCTAAAACATAGGTGCATAAAATAGATAAAGAATAAAAAAATCACAAAGGGTTTATTGTATCTTGAGCCCATGGGAGGATGTAATCAAAGGAGACCGTGGATATATCATATGAGGATGGATCATTAAGAATCTTAAATACCAAACTCCCACTAAGGAATTTTTATTTGTGCATACATTACTTGGATTTTTCTCTTTTTGATTGGTAAGAGTTGTGCTTTTCTCTCATAGATTTCCTCTTGTCTTTTTATTAATCCAAATACTAGTGAAAGGCATCGAATTTTCAGGTAATATTGAATTAGCAATAGAGTGTCTATGCATTCTCAATCAGTTTACCTGAGGATACGGATCTGTGTAGTGATTGGCTAAGTTAAGCAAAAAGGTTATCAGTCTCAAATATGAACTACTTATGGATGAAGACCCATTATTAGAATAAAGATAATAATGAAAGGTAGTGAAAGCAGGGTATAATATTAGAGGCAAAGTAATTGTTGAAGAATTAGAAATAAAATTTTGGTTAACAAAAGTAAGCGAGAATAATTTTTGGTTTGGGGCCTTACTTAGGCCCCCCTGCAACACCACTCTCGCCTCTAACACATAGACATACCAGGGACCATACATGAGAAAGATAGCCCCAAGGGAGCTCTGTAAAACAAAAATAAAGGAATCCTTCAACTCAAAATGCAACACTCACCATTTTTTCCTATCAATTCCAAATGTCCTCAGATCCCCAGAACATCACGACTCCTGGTGCAGCACACCTCTGATTGGCCATCCCCAGCAGAGGTCAGAGGAGCCATGGGGAACCACACCACTGTCACCGAGTTTGTCCTGCTGGGGCTCTCAGATGCCTGTGAGCTGCAGATGCTCATCTTCCTGGGGCTCCTCCTGACCTGCCTCTTCACTCTACTGGGGAACCTCTTCGTGGTCCTCACCCTCAGGGACAGGCACCTCCACACCCCCATGTACTACTTCCTCCGCAACTTTGCCATCCTGGAGATCTGGTTCACCCTGGTCATCTTCCCCAAAATGCTGTCCAACATCCTGACAAGATACAGGACCATCTTCCTGACAGGTTGCTTTCTTCAGTTTTTCCTCTATTTCTTCCTGGGAACCACAGAATTCTACCGACTGGCAGTGATGTCCTTTGACAGGTATGTGGCCATATGTAAACCCTTGCGTTATGTCACCATCAATGAGCAAAAGGGTCTGTGTCCAGCTAGTTCTTTGCTCATGGATGACAGGATTCCTTATCCATCATCGTTCCAAGTTTCATCATATTTCAGCAGCCATTCTGTGGCCCCAATATCATTAATCATTTCTTCTGTGACAACTTTCCACTCCTGGAACTCATATGTGTGGACACAAGTCTGATTGAGCTTTTGGGTTTTATTTTGGCCAACTTCAGCTTACTGGGCACTCTGTCCGTGAAGGCCACCTGCTATGGCCACATCCTTCACATCATCCTGCAAAACCCCTCAGCCAAGGAGAGGCAGAAAGCCTTCTCAACCTGCTTCTCCCACATCACTGTTGTCTCTCTCTTCTATGGCAGTTGCATCTTCATGTATGTCCAGTCAGGCAAGGGTGGCCAGGGCGAGGACAGGAACAATGTGGTGGCCTTGCTCAATACCATGGTGACCCCGATGTTCAACCCCTTCATCTACACCCTGAGGAACAAACAGGTGAAGCAGGTGTTTAGGGAGCAGGTGAACAAGCTCTTCTTATAAAGATGTACCGGACCTGAGAGGAGGGGAGGAAGTTACCTCCTTGCCTGAACCTCTGCAAATGCAGCTTCTGTCCTGATCTCCATGAACTATCCCCTCCTAGATAGTTTTCAGCATGTCCTCTAATCTACAGTGGTTGCTCACATGCATCATTATTGGCTCACACAGTCTTCTCAGAGTACAGAAAGCTCAGCGTACCACAGCTATGTCTGGTATGTCCTAATGTTTCTGACCCTAGCCTATACCTGAGTTTCTTAATCTTGCCTCATTTTTAAGTTATAATTATAAACTTAGCATACCTTCTTCACTAGAACATTTCAAAATTGATAAAAAATACTCTCAGTAAGAATACATTCATGATAGACTTCAGAAATATTATATATACAGAAAAATTAATGAGGTGGAATGGCCAAGAAACGTTGAACAAAAAAAGTATCAGGTATTAAAAACACTAACTTAAAAACAAACAAATACAACAGTGGAATTGGATACCCTAGAAAGATAATGCAGAGTAGACATAAAGATCTAACAGATAATTAAAGTAGACTTTCTAATCAGTAAAGAAGGTCAAGTCAATAAACAATGCCAAGACTACTGGCTATAACCACATTAGAAGACTTCCTTTAAAAAAGATTGAGGTCTAGTACATAGTTGGTTATTTGGGTGGGGGAAGGGTTAGAGCAGAATATCAACTTAAATGTTATATGTGCCTTAAATATTTATTTGAAATTAAAACCTAGAAACACATATGTACTCACTAGTCTATAAATATCCTTTTCTTTGAGAATGAATATAATGACTGTTGTAGTATTTCTTGTTTAAACCACATTCATAATATGAAATTTCAAGATTGGTTTCAGCAGCACAAAAATTGTAAAGATGCTTAAGAAACTATCTGTGAACAGAATTCTAGAATTTTCGCTTTTTGTTTGTCTTTTGCCAGTCTTCACAGTTCTTGCCCACACCTCAGTCAACAATTTTTTTCCTCAATAGTCAATTTTTTTTTCAATAGATTCCAATATGGAATCTACTGAAAGGAACTGACTTCATTTTCATAGAAATAGCTTTGTTTTTATACTCGTATTTCATTGGCTTATCTTTATTTAATTAAAATGTCATTACAATAACAAGTCCAACTATTACATCAAGGCTTAGAAACAACTGATTTTTGGTACAAGCCAACTGAAAGGAACAATAATATGCATGGGGGGGCTTCCCTGGTGGCGCAGTGGTTGAGAGTCCGCCTGCCCATGCAGGGCACACGGGTTCGTGCCCCGGTCTGGGAGGGTCCCACATGCCACGGAGCGGCTGGGCCCGTGAGCCGAGGCCGCTGAGCCTGCGCGTCCGGAGCCTGTGCTCCGCAGCGGGAGAGGCCATAACAGTGAGAGGCCCGCGTACCACAAAATAATAATAATAATAATAATAATATGCATGGGTCCAACAGAAGCCTACTAGCTGCAAAGCTAGTAGCTTCCAGGCATGCTGTGGACATCAATGATTTTTAGAAGCAGTATAGCACAAAGACTGAGAACAGCTACTAGAAACCCAGGTTCAGAACTCAGCTATTAGCCATTTGATCTTGAGTAAGCAATATTTCTTTGCAACTCAGATATATATGGAGATAATAATAGTATCTACCTCATAGAATCCTTATAAATATCAATGTATTAATATATGTTAGAATGCTTAGCACAGGGCTTGGTACAAAGTTAAGTACCATGTTAAGTGTCAGGTACTATGTTTTACTGAAGGAATAAGCTGAATAAATGAAGGTAAATGAAGAGATTACCTAGTACCTTGAAGAAAAAGTTGTTAGATCCTCACCTCATCTCTTAAACTGAAATAAATTCAGGATGAATTAAGTAGATAGATATAAACCATGAAAAAGAAAATTTAGGTAAAAATTATTTTATTAAAGACATGTAGGGAGCTTTTTTGATGGAAGAAATATAAAAATAAGTTTACAAATTTGGCTATGTAAAATTTTTAGACTTCTTTATATCAGGAAAAAAACCATAAATGCTGTAATGGCCATATGTACTTTCTATCTGCCTGCACGCATTTCCCATTCTTAAAGTAGTAGGTCCCTGATCTTTCTCAGTAAGGCCCTTCCCCCACTCAGTTTATGGAGCTGGGGTGGTGGTGACTTCATCCCTAACCAGTCAGAGCGTGACCATGGTTATTGGCTCAAGAATGGCCATATCACTAAAATCAGGCCATTGAAACCAAACAAGTCTCAATTCTGAGATACTTGTGGGAACTGGTGGAAGAGTCTCTCTGCTGGACTTGAGGTTGGGAGAAAGTAGGGGAAAAAAGAGAGAAGACACAAATTACCAATAAGGGGAATAAGAAAGTGGATACCACTATGAATTCTATAGGAATTAAAAAGTAATAATGGAACATTATAAACAACTTATGTTAATGTTTTTGACAACTTAGATGAAATGGATAAATTTCTTGAAAGACACAAGCTACCAAAGCTTACCCAAAATAAAATAGATAACTCTAGCAGTCCTATATCTTTTAAAGAAATTTCATTTGTAGTTAAAAACTTCCCCAAAAAGAAAAGTGCAGGCCCAGATGTCCTCATGGTTAACTCTACTAATTACTTTAAAAAGAGATAATACCAATGCTATAAAACTCTTTCAGAAAACAGAAGAGGAAGAAACACTTCTCAAATTAACCTATGAAGCCAGCATTATCCTGACCAAAATCAGACAAACATACTAACAAGAAAGAAGTTACAAATATCCTTCAGAACATAGATTTTAAAATTCTTAAAAAAACTTTAGCAAACTATTTCCAACAACATAGCAAAAAGGTAATACATCCTTGACCAAGTGGGGGTTATCCCACAATTACAGGATTGGTTCAACAACCAAAAGTCAATCATATGTAATTCACTACATTAACAGATAAAGGAGAAAAACCATATGATCATCTCAATAGATAAAGAAAAAGCATTTAACAAAGGTCAACCCCCATTCATGATTAAAAAAAAAATGGATAGCAAACTAAGATAGAAGAGATATCTTAGCAAACTAAGATAGAAGAGAATTTCCTCTAGCTGATAAAGGATACTTATGAAAAACCCACAGTAAAATACTAAATGGTGAAAGACTGAATGCTTTCCCCTAAGATTAGGAACTAGAACTTTACAACTTCTACTCAACATTGTACTATAGGATCCCAGCCAATGCAATGGTAAGAAGAAATAAAAGGCATGCAGACTTATCATGAAAGGATGCTGAATTTTGTCAACGGCTTTTTCCTGCATCTATTGAGATGGTCATGTGATTTTTTTTTTTTTTTTTTTTCTTTGCAGTACACGGGCCTCTCACTGTTGTGGCCTCTCCCGTTGCGGAGCATAGGCTCCGGACGCGCAGGCTCAGCGGCCATGGCTCACGGGCCCAGCCGCTCTGCGGCATGTGGGATCTTCCCGGACCGGGGCACGAACCCGTATCCCCTGCATCGGCAGGCAGACTCTCAACCACTGCGCCACCAGGGAAGCCCGGTCATGTGATTTTTAAAATTATTTACTTATTTATTTGGCTGCGCTGGGTCTTAGTTGCGGCACGTCGGATCTTCATTGCAGTGTGCAGGATCTTCGTTGCGGCATGCAGGATCTTTAGTTGCAGCACGTGGGATCTAGTTCCCTGACCAGGGATCGAACCCCGGCCCCCTGCATTGGGAGCGCAGAGTCTTAACTGCTGGACCACCAGGGAAGTCCTGATCATTTGACTTTTATCCTTCATTTTGTTAATGTGGTGTATCACATTTCTTGATTTGTGGATGTTGAACCATCTTGCATCCATGGACTAAATTCACTTGATCATGGCGTATGATCCTTTTAATGTACTGTTAAATGCAGTTTGCTAAACTTTTTTGAAGATTTTTGCGTCTGTGTTCATCAGGGATATTAGGTATAACATTTTTTTCTTGTAGTGTCCTTGTCTGGCTTTGGTATCAAGGTCATACGAGCCTTACAAAATGAGTTCGGCAGTATTTTCCCCTCTTCACTTTTTTGCAAGAGTTTAAGAAGGACTGGTATTAATTTTTCTTTAAATGTTTGGTAGAATTTACCAGTGAAGCCATCTAGTCCTGGATTTTCTTTCTTTTTTCCTTTTTTTTTGGGTGGAGGGGTGTTGATTACTGATTTAATCTCCTTACTAGTAACTGGTCTGTTCAGCTGATATAAAGGGAACCTACCTCTGCATAATAAGGGCCATATATGACAAGCCCACAGCTAACATTTTACTCAACGGTGAAAGCTTTTCCTCTAAGATTAGGAACAAGGCAAGGATGCCCACTCTTTCCACTTTTATAGTACTCTTTCAACATAGTACTGAAAATCCTAGCCAGAGAAATCAGGCAAGAAAAAGAAACATAAAGACTCCAAATTGCAAAGGAAGAAGTAAGGTTGTCTTTATTTGCTGATGACATTTTATATATAGAAAACCCTAAAGACTCCTCTAAAAAACTGTTAGAACTAATAAACGAATTCAGTAAAGTTGCACAATGCAAAATCACCACACAAAAATAGGTTGTATTTCTATACATTAATAACAAACTATCAGAAAGAGAAACTGAGACAACAATCCTATTTACAGTAGCATCAAAAATAATAAAATACTTAGGAATATATTTTACCAGGGAGGTAAAAGATCTGTACATTAAAAACTATAAGACATTAATGAAATAAATTGAAGGGGACATAAATACATGGAAAGATAGCCTGTGTTCATGGATTAGAAGAATTAATAGTGTTAAAATGTCCATAACTACCCAAAGCAATCTACAAATTTAATGCAATCCTTATCAAAACAATCCTAAAATTTGTATGGACCCACAAAAGGCTTTGAATAGCCACAGCAATCTTGAGAAAGAACAACAAAGCTGGAGACATCACATTTCCTGATTTCAAACGCTATTACAAAGCTATAATAATCAAAACAATATGGTATTGGCATAAAAACTCAGTGTTAACAGACCAGAGAGCCCAGAAATAAACCTATGCGTATATGCTCAATTAATTTTTAACAAAGGAGCCAAGAATATACAACAGGTAAAGGATAGTGTCTTCAACAGGTGTTGAGAAAACTGGATATCCACATGCCAAAGACTGAAACTGGACCCCTATCTTACACTACTCACAAAAAATCAACTCAAAATGGATTGAACATAGACCTGAGTCCTTAAAACTCCTAGAAGAGAACATAAGGAGTAAGATCCTTGACACTGGTCTTGGCCGTGATTTTTGGATATGACACCAAAAGCAAAGGCAACGAAAGCAAAATAAACAAGTGAGACTGCATCAAACTAAAAAGTGTCTGCATAGCAAATGAAACCGCCAACAAAGTGAAAAGTCAACCTGTGGAATGGGAGAAAGTATTTGCAAGCCATATATCTGATAAGGGATTAATATCCAAAATATACAGAACACATAAACTCAATAGCAAAAAAAAATAAACAACCCAATTTAAAAATGGGCAAAGAGCCCGAATAGACATTTTTCCAAAGAAGACATACAAATGGCCAACAGGCAAATGAAAAGGTGATTCACATCATTAATTCTTGGGGAAGTGCAAATCAAAACCACAATGAGATATCACTTTACACCTGTTAAGATGCCTATTACTAAAAAGAAAAGAGATAACGAATGTGGGCAAAGTTATGAAGAAGAGAAAACCCTCATGCACTGTTGGTGGGAATGTAACTGGTACTATCACCATAGAAAACAGTATGGCGATTCCTTAAGAAATTAAAAATAGAAGTATCATAAGATCCAGCAATCCCACTTCTGGATATACAACCAAAGGAAACAAAATCATTTTTTCGAAGAGGTATCTGTATTCCCATTGCAGCATTACTCACAATAGCCAAGGTATAGAAATAACCTAAAAGTCCATTGACAGATAAATGAATAAAGAAAATGTGGTATATATAAATGATGGGATATCATTCATCCTGTAAAAAAAGAAGGAAATCCTGACATTTGTGACAGCATGGATGCACCTGGAGGGCATTATG
This sequence comes from Aethalodelphis obliquidens, assembly GCF_003676395.1. Taxonomy (NCBI): domain Eukaryota; kingdom Metazoa; phylum Chordata; class Mammalia; order Artiodactyla; family Delphinidae; genus Aethalodelphis; species Aethalodelphis obliquidens. The sequence goes on from NW_020837954.1 coordinate 378,553, forward strand.
CTAAGTAAAATAAGCCAGACAGAGAAAGACAAGCACTGCACGATATCACTTATATGTGGAACAACAACAAAAAAAAACTAATAGAAACAGATAGTAGAAAAGTGGTTGCCAGGTGCTGGGGTGGAGAAAATAGGGAGAGGTTGGTAAAAGGGTACAAACTTTCAATTATAAGATGAATAAGGTATGAGGATCTAACGTGTAATGTGGTGAGTATAGTTGATAATGCTGTACTGTATAATCGAAAGTTGCTAAGTGAATAGAACTTAAATGTTCTCACCAAAATAAAAAGGTAATTATGTAAGGTGATGGGTATGATAATTAACTCTGGGGTTATCCTTTAACAATATATACATCTATCAAATCATTGCCTCGTACACTTTAAATACCTTACAGGGGTTTCCCTGGTGGCGCAGTGGTTGAGAGTCCGCCTGCTGATGCAGGGGACACAGGTTTGTGCCCCAGTCCGGGAAGATCCCACATGCCGCAGAGCGGCTGGGCCCGTGAGCCACGGCCGCTGAGCCTGTGCGTCCGGGGCCTGTGCTCCGCGGCGGGAGAGGCCACGACGGTGAGAGGCCCACATACCGCAAAACAACAAACAAACAAAAAAAAAACCTTACAATTTTATTTGTCAATTGTACCTCAGTAAAAAGAAAAAAAGGGCACACAGTTTGGGGGGTAGGAGGAGGTAAAATTGTCTTTGTTTTCAAATGATATAATCATCTATGTAGAAAATCCTAAGGAATCTATCCAAAAATCTTCCCAGAATTAATGAATAAGTGTAGTAAGGTTGTAGAATACAAGATTCTTATAGAGAAGCCTATATGCTAACCTATATGCTAGCAGTAAACAATCAGAAATTGAATTTTTTTAAAAAACATTTACAACCACACCAAAAAATATGAAATACTTAGGGGTGAATTTAACAAAAGATTTTTAAGACTTGAATATGCAAGTCTGAAAACAATAAAACTGTACTGAGAAAAATTAAAGACTTTAATAATAAAAGGAGAAATATATTGATGAATTGCAAGACACATTATTATTACGATGTCACTTCTCCTAAATTGCTGGTGAAATCATAAATTGGTACAATTTCATATTATCTAATGAAGTTGAAGATCTGCATAACCCACAACCTACTAAAACCACTAAATCTAGCATTTGCCCTGGAGAAACTCTTGCATGTGTGTCCAAGAGATATGTCCAAAAACATTCATAGCCACACTGCTAGAAGTTGGGGGGAAGAAACTGATAACAATCAAAATGTCTTTCCACAAAGTAATGGAAAAAGCAATGTTACGCAGTGGAATGCTATACGACGGTGAAAATGAATGAATGATAAACCACATACTTTAACACGGATGACTGTCAGAAACATAATATTGCAGTAACAAAAGAATATACACAATTTGATGCCATTTATATAAAGTTCAAAAATGTGCAAAGATAAAAATATATTGTTTAGGAACATATACACATATAGTAAAACGATAAAGGAAAGCTAGGGAAAGATAAGCTCAAAAAATTCAGGACTGCAGTTAGTTCAGGTGGGAAAAGAAGATGGAGTTGGAGGGGCACATACAGACCATCAACAGTGTTGATGTCCTATTTCTTAAGCTGGGTGGTAGGTACATGTGTGTTCATTTTACGGTTGTCCTTTTATCTTACGTGTAGATTATAAATACACATAAGTATTTATTTAATGTGTAATAAAAAATTTTAAAATAAAGTACAATTAAAATCCCCATGAGAAGCACTTCGAGCCAAAAATAATGGCACACAACCTGCTGAGAATTACATATAATTCTGCCAAAAGCTGGCTGAGGACTTCTCACTAAAGGATGTGAGGATGACAGATAAGAGGAAAATGCAGGTATTTCATTTTGAGTAATGTATAGTTTATTTGGCGAGGGTGGAGGGGCAATAGGCCTTTATAATAAGTAGAGAGATTATAATATTTAAAAAGCACTTACGCAAGCATCGTATTAGTTGAGCCTCATAACAGTTTTTTGAGATGCAGTACCTAGTATTTGGTCTCCATTTTTCAACAGGGGAAGCTGAGAGTCTCATAGGTTAAGGGGACATGTCTAAGATCACACCACTGCTGGTGAGTGGCAGGGTCAGAACTGGAATCCAGACCTTCCAGTTCCAGGTCGAGTGCACTTCCAGTGTACAGATCTGCTCACCTTGAGGACAGCGTGGAAGCATGTGGCAGGGAAAGAGCTGCCAGGGGGATGTAGACTCAGAGAGGAAGAGTGGTGGGAAGACAACTTTGGCCAACTTCACAGCTTTGCCTAGGACCAAGCCTGAATCGGGGGTCACATCACAGCAGGACAGAAATCTCCATCGGCTGTCTCGGTTCTCATCTCCAATCTTCTCATGCCCTCTCCACATTTCCATGCCTCTGCCCACTGGTTCCAGCATTCTCTGCCTCTGGGTTCCTACCTACCTACCCCATTATGATGCTACCGACATCTTTCTTAAAAAGAGAATTTAGCCCTGTCCCAGCTTCTCCAGTCTTAAATTCCCACACACTGCTCAACAAACAACATTCTTAGGATATTGCCTTTTTATAGAGCAACAGGGACTATAAATGGTAATGTTCCTTCCCATTTTATTATTACACCACACTGCAGACTTCTGGTCTCAGTGCCCAACTTACTTCCTTTAGCGCTCTCCCTTTATCTTTCTCCAACATTGCATTAGATACTTGAGAGTTACACTATTTTAGGAATCTCAAGAATCTTCACATTGCACATGTAAAGGGTCTAAGGCCTTCTATAGTAGAAGGTAAATTACAGATATGTGGTGTATATAGTATCTAGCTTTGTTCAGACCACAAAACAAACTATTCCAAATTGCCTTGCTGTGAAATAAACTCACTCATTCATTCATTCAGCCATCCATCTATCTATTTGTAACCAATAAGTCAACTTCTCCACAAACCCATGGAGATATGTGGCTACATGTGGTCATATTTTTTTATTTTTTCAGTTAATTATGCAAATCCCCATTTTCTGTATTGACATCAATTCTAGTATCTGTTATTGGGCCTACCTGTTTCTCTCCTAAAGGGTCCCTGAAATCCAGTCATTACACAGAAAGGGGGTATAGCAGACAGGCTGGTCTCACACAAGCGCGCGTCTGAGCGCACACGTATCCACTCGGCCTTTCACCATTTCAACACATACCAGTGACTTCCAACATCGCCTTTCAAAGAGATTGGAAGGCTTTCTCTGGCCACAGGAGCTGCTCTGCCATGCTCACAGAACCAGGAGAAGCCACTCACCCACTCTCCTTTGGAGAGGATGACTTCAGAAGGAGTCTTCTGAAAGGAACGCCCTTTAGTGAGTCCATGGTCATTTCCCTTTCTAAAGAAAACTCCCAATCTGATTCCGAGGTGCCCACTGGTCCCTTTGTGGGAGAAGACATGGCATAGGGGCTGCCTTCAGTGATTCATAGAGACTTTCAAGTTTATAGCACCTCTGTCACTTTTGAAAAGGAACATATACATTTAACCTCTATCATTTTTTTCTTGAAAACAAATCTTAGTATCAACTTCTCTCCATATCCACTGCTCCCACCTGGTTCAGGTCTCCAGCATCTGTCATGGATGACTTATGATGGTCCCCTCACCCACCTCCCTGAGCCCTGTTTTGCCCACCTCCAGCCCATCCTCCCACAGCAGCCAGAGTGATCTTTATCAAACATAAATGGGGTCAAGTCACTTCCCTAAAACTCATTAGTAGCTTCCCTTTAATCTTCAAATAAAACTCAAATGCCTTACCTTAACCCCCAGTGTCCTTTGGTGATTTCAAGAGCATTTGATTTTCTAAGAGAGACCCAGTTGATTGCAAATTGCCTTGTGTGGCCCAGGTCTAGCTGTCCAGCAGCAGCTTCTGCCTTTGCCCTTCCTCCACCACCCTCCAAACACACTGACCTCCTTCTGGTACTGGGATACACCAGCTCTTCCCCAACATGGAGCCTTTGCCCTTGTTCTTTCCTCTGGAGAGTTGCTTTTCCCCCAGCCTTGACTGTGATGAGCTCAGTTCATTCACCAGGTGTCAGCATAAATGTCACTCCCCAAAGAAGTCTTCCCTGACCATTCTGTTTACATAGATCCTCTTGCCCTCAATTTTTCTACCTCAACACCTATTTGTTACACTGACACACTTCAAATTTAAAATGAATCCTTCCTAGAACACACCCTCTCACCATACACAAAAATAAACTCAAAAGGACTTAAACATAAGACATGATACCATAAAACTCCTAGCAGAGATCATAGGCAGAATGTCCTCCGACATAAATCATACCAATCTTTTCTTAGGTCAGTCTCCCAAGGCAATAGAAATAAAAACAAAAATAAACAAATGGGACCTAATCAAACTTACAAGCTTTTGCACAGCAAAGGAAACAATAAACAAAATGAAAAGACAACCTACAGAATGGGAGAAAATATTTGCAAACGATGTGACTGACAAGGGTTTAATTTCCAAAATATACAAACAGCTCATACAACTCAACAACAAAAAACCACCCAATCAAAAAATGGGCAGAAGACCTAAATAGATATTTCTCCAAAGAAGACATACAGGTGACTAACAGGCACATGAAAAGATGTTCAACATTGCTAATTATTAGAGAAATGCAAATCAAAACTACAGTGAGGTACCGCCTCACACCAGTCAGAACGGCCATCGTTTAAAACTCTACAAATAACAAATGCTGGAAAGGGTGTAGAGAAAAGGGAACCCTCCTACACTGTTTTTGGGAATGTAAATTGGTACAGCCACTGTGGAAAATAGTATGGAGTTTCCTCAGAAAAGTAAAAATAGAGTTACCATATGATCCAGCAATCCCACTCAAGACAAAACTCTAATTCAAAAAGATACACACTCTTGCACTGTTGCTGGGAATGTAAATTGATACAGCCACTGTGGAGAACAGTATGGAGGTTCCTTAAAAAACTACAAATAGAACTACCATATGACCCAGCAATCCCACTACTGGGCATATACCCTGAGAAAACCATAATTCAAAAAGAGTCATGTACCAAAATGTTCATTGCAGCTCTATTTACAATAGCCCAGAGATGGAAACAACCTAAGTGTCCATCATCGGATGAATGGATAAAGAAGATGTGGCACATATATACAATGGAATATTACTCAGCCATAAAAAGAAACCAAATTGAGCTATTTGTAATAAGGTGGATAGACCTAGAGTCTGTCACACAGAGTGAAGTAAGTCAGAAAGAGAGAGACAAATACCGTATGCTAAAACATATATATGGAATTGAAGAAAAAAAATGTCATGAAGAACCTAGGGGTAAGATAGGAATAAAGACACAGACCTACTAGAAAATGGACTTGAGGATATGGGGAGGGGGAAGGGTAAGGTGTGACAAAGCGAGAGAGAGGCATGGACATATATACACTACCAAATGTAAGGTAGATAGCTAGTGGGAAGCAGCCGCATAGCACAGGGAGATCAGCTCGGTGCTTTGTGACCACCTGGAGGGGTGGGATAAGGAGGGTGGGAGGGAGGGAGACGCAAGAGGGAAGAGATATGGGAACATACGTATATATATAACTGATTCATTTTGTTGTAAAGCAGAAACTAACACACCATTGTAAGGCAATTATACTCCAATAAAGATGTTAAAAAAAAAATTCCATTCAAAATAGCATCAAAAAAAAAAACCAAAACGATACATGCAGGGCTTCCCTGGTGGCGCAGTGGTTGAGAGTCCACCTGCCGATGCAGGGGACACGGGTTCGTGCCCCAGTCCGGGAGGATCCCACATGCCGCGGAGCGGCTGGGCCCGTGAGCCATGGCCTCTGAGCCTGCGCGTCCGGAGCCTGTGCTCCGCAACGGGAGAGGCCACAACAGTGAGAGGCCCATTTACCGCAAAAAAAAAAAAGATACATGCACCTTTATGTTCATAGCAGCACCATTCACAATAGCCAGGACATGGAAACAACCTAAATGTCCACTGACAGATGAATGGATAAAGAAGATGTGGTACATATATACAATGGAATACTAACTACCCAGTCATAAAAAAGAACGAAATAGGGCTTCCCTGGTGGTGCAGTGGTTGAGAGTCCGCCTGCCGATGCAGGGGACGCGGGTTCGTGTCCCGGTCCGGGAGGATCCCACGTGCCGTGGAGCGGCTGGGCCCGTGGGCCATGGCCGCTGGGCCTGCGTGTCCGGAGCCTGTGCTCCGCAACAGGAGAGGCCACGGCAGTGAGAGGTCCGCATACCAGAAAAAAAAAAAAAAAAAGAACGAAATAATGCCATTTGCAGCAACATGGATGCAACTAGAGATCATCATACTAAGTGAAGTAACTCAGGAAGAGAAAGACATATACCATATGATATCACTTACCCGTGAAATCTAAAATATGACAAAAACGAACCTATCTATGAAACAGAACCACGGACATAGAGAACAGACTGGTGGTTGTCAAGGGGAAAGGGGTTGGGGGAGGGATGGAGTGGGAGGTCGGGCTTAGCAGATGTAAGCTTTTATATATAGAATGGATAAACAACAAGGTCCTACTGTATAACACAGAGAGCTATATTCAATATCCTATGATAAACCATAATGGAAAAGAATATTTTTTAAAAAAAAGTATATATATGTGTATATATATATATGTTTATATATATAACTGAATCACTTTGCTGTACAGCAGAAATTAATACACTGTAAATCAACTATCCTTCAATTTTAAAATACTGATCAAAAATAAATAAAATAAAGTAAAATGAAATGAATCCTTCCTTTCCCACTTCACTGTAAGCTTCTTGAAGACAAGGACTTGTTTTACGCCTAACATATAGTTGGTACTCAGTAAATATTTAATGAATGGTGGAGCATCATGCTGTACATATATCCATTCATTCAATTACTGCTATTTCATCATCCTCTTGCTGCCTACAGATAGGATAACAAGGTCCCCCTTCATCTGTATTTATCTGCCACTACCTACCTTGTCCCTTATGGTTCTCAAATCATTACGAAGTTTTAACAATTGAGTGAAATCATTCTTCACTTGTTCCCTGGAGAACAGAGTTGACTTGAAATTATACTTCAGCCTTAATCACCTGAACAACTTGGAGAGAAAAATCTCAAATAAAGATCCTGCTAGCTCCTCAGTCTGGAAGGCTCTTTCCCTGCCAGAAGGCTGCTCCTTAGGAGGCTGAGGTGGGACCCCAAGGAGCGCAGAGCGGCTCTCCTCCCTCCCTGTGCTGCTCACAATTGTCTGCCTTGGAGTAACCCTGGAGAGAGGGGGAAAGAGAGAATTGGCTATGGAGGAGGCACACTAAGGTGTTAATCTGGGTCCTCCTCCCAAACACAATCCTGAATCTTGACTCTGTGGATGACCTCCAGGCGAAACCTTCTCTTTGGGTGAAGAGTGCCTTCCTCCAGAGGGTGCATGGGATCCTCACTTCAAAATGCCCTGCCATCCTTAGAAATAGGCACTGTGCTCAGTGGTTTTACATGTGAACAAGACCATGCCTCTCAGTCTGTATTTGTCCCGCATTTTTCTTTTCTTTTTTTAAAAATAAATTTATTTATTTATTTTTGGCTGTGTTGGGTCTTCGTTGCTGTGCGCAGGCTTTCTCTAGTTGCGGCGAGCAGGGGCTATTCTTCGTTGCGGTGCTTGGGCTTATTGCAGTGGCTTCTCTTGTTGCGGTGCACGGGCTCTAGGCGCCCGGACTTCAGGAGCTGTGGCTCGTGTCCCGCATTTTTCATGTAATCATTATGAAATATAATTCCCAGCCTGTGGAGCTGAATACAATTCATAACCAAGATTATAAGATATTTTAAAATATTTTCCAGTTGTCTGTTTATTCCTCCTAATCCTCCGTATCCTCTACTGTTTTAGGTCATCTACCCCTTTGCTATCCAACTCACTGGAGGGAGAGGAAAGGAGTCAATGCTAGAGGAAGACATGAGGGTAGGTAGTTTCTAACTTAACTTCTGCAGACAGTACAAACCAGCATTAAAATGGTGATGCTGGGCTTCCCTGGTGGCGCAGTGGTTGAGAGTCCGCCTGCTGATGCAGGGGACACGGATTCGTGCCCCGGTCCGGGAAGATCCCACTATGCCGCGGAGCGGCTGGGCCCGTGAGCCATGGCTGCTGAGCCTGCGTGTCCGGAGCCTGTGCTCCGCAACGGGAGAGGCCACAACAGTGAGAGGCCCGCGTATCACACACACACACACACACACACACAAATGGTGATGCTGTGAATGAGGTTATGGAGCATTTCTTACAATGGCCCTTAATCAATCATTCAACAATTATTTATTGAGTACCTGCCATATGCCTAACATTCAATCACTCGTTGGTTCAACAGAATTTTATGCTGCCGGGATCTGTGTTAGGGGCTAAAATGCAAAAATGAGTAAGATGTGGTCTCTACTCTCCAATAGCTCATTTCTGCAAAAAAAGACAAGACCACCAACTCATACAACTGAAGAATAATCTGAGTTAAATTATGTGTACTAGAACTGAATGTTCATAGAGCTCGGTGGACTGAAATTGTAAAGATGCAAAAAACCCAAAAACCTTCTTAAAGGAGGAAGTGCCTGAAGAGAGCTTTGAAAGAGAAGTAAATAATAGATAAGCAAAAGAAAGGAGGGAAGGCACCCCAGGCTGTGGGAACAGCTTTGGCAAAAGCCAGAGGCTAAAGCAGGCTTCAGATGCTTTGGGAGCAGCGAGGAAATGGAAAGGACAAAGTAGGCTCTTCATTAGATCCGCAAACCAGTTTAAACCTCTTTCCAAAGGAATGGTGAAATTTTGATAAGGTATTGTGTGTGGGTTATGAGTCTTTTAACTGTGCCGGCTTATAATTAAACCATTGTCTCTAGTCATTGCTAGATAGCTACTGAGAAAAGCCAGTTACCCCATGCTAATGTATAACTTCTTTGTTTTATGCAAAATAGCCAGCTCTAGTCTAAAAAAGAGCTGAGCGCCTCTATTCAAGTGGAATAGAATGAAAATAAAAACCCAGGGCTTTCATGCTCACAGGGTCTTTCCTGGACACACACAGTCAGAGCATCATGTAATTTTCTCTCTTTCCCTTCTAAGAGGGTGGAAAAAGAAGCAAAAACGCTCTGCATCCCAGACGGCCAAGAATAAGCCAGGGCCTGGCTGTCCCCATGCAAGCAGCCATGCAGGCAGATGCAGCCACCAATCCCGAAGGCAAAGAACATAGGGGACAATGGAGAGATACACTGCTGAGGAGCGGAAGAAAAGGAAGGGCTTCCAAAAAGTCAAACTGAAGGGAAATGTGTTTGTTTATAAAATTGAAGTTCAGAGAGAACAGATAAAGAAAAACTGAAGAATGAGTAGAAGCCCAAAAATGCATTTTGCTCTTTTTTTTTAATATCAAAGATAAAACTCCTTGACACTAATAATTAGTTAGCTAGCCAGTTTTTAATTTTGGTCACCCTAATGATGAGGGTGGAGAAAATTCAGAGGAGTGATGAATAACGGTCAGAGATAAAGAGGATTGGGATTGGATAGTCTTTATTTCTAAACAGGAGAGTTTCCTAATGGTGGAGTCTGTTGTGCTAACCTTTGTAACTGAAACAGATTATAAAACGTTTTCTGAAGCTTTCACAGTAGACAGGATCCTCCCCAAAGGACATATTTACCGGGTTTTGTTTGCTTGTTTGTTTGTTTGTTTGTTTTGTGGTACGCGGGCCTCTCACTGCTGTGGCCTCTCCCGCTGCGGAGCACAGGCTCCAGACACGCAGGCCCAGCGGCCATGGCTCACGGGCCCAGCCGCTCCGCTCCACGGCACGTGGGATCCTCCCGGACCCGGACACGAACCCGCGCCCCCTGCATCGGCAGGCAGACTCCCAACCGTATGCGCCACCAGGGAAGCCCAAGGACATATTATGGTAGGAAAAGTAGAATATATGTTTGTGAAGGATCCTTAAAGAGTCTATGGATGACTGAAGCTCTTTTTTTTTTTTTTAATTGATTTTATTTTATTTATTTTTGGCTGCATTGGGTCTTTGTTGCTGCATGTGGGCTTTTCTCTAGTTGCAGCGAGCCGGGGCTACTCCTTGCTGTGGTGCACGGGTTTATTGCTGTGGCTTCTCTTGTTGCAGAGCACGGGTTCTAGGCACACGTGCTTCAGTAGTTGGGGCACACAGGCTCAGTAGTTGTGGTGCACGGGCTTAGTTGCTCCGCGGCATGTGGGATTTTCCCGGACCAGGGCTCAAACCCGTGTCTCCTGCATTGGCAGGCGGATTCTTAACCACTGCACCACCAGGGAAGCCCTGGAGCTCTTACATTGCTAGTAGGAATGCAAAATGATACAACCACTTTGGAAAACAGTTTGACAGTCTCTTACAAAGATAAACATACACTTACCATATAATCCAGCAATCCCACTTTTAGATATTTACCCAAAAGAAATGAAAACGTATGTCTACTCAAAGACTTGTATGCAAATGTTCATAGCAACTTTATTCAAAATAGCCCCAAACTGGAAAAAACCCAAATGTCCATCAACTGGTGAATAGATAAATAAATCGATGGGATACCCATACCATGGAATGCTACTCAGCAGTAAAAAGGAATAACTAATGATACAGGCAGCAACATGGACTCATCTCAAAAGCATCTGCTAAGTGGAATAAGCCAGACACTAAAGGCTATATACTACATGATTCTATTGGTGTGACAGTCTGGAAAAGGCAAAGGGGACAGAAATCGGATCAATGGTTACTGGGGGCTAAGGATAGGGAAAGGGAACTGATTCCAAAGAGGAGGAAAAATTGGGGGGTTATGGAACTCTTCTATATCTTAATTGCAGTTGTAATAACACAACTATATACATCTGTCAAAATATATTAATCTGTATATTTTAAAGGAGTGAATTTTACTGTATCTTAACTATACCTCAGTATGAAATCTAATTTTCCTCTCATGGTTTCCTTTTTAACTCTGTTGTCTTCTTCACTTTGAATCTCTAAAGGGCCAAAGCTTCTAATTCCAGGCCCACCCCTCCCTGGAATGAGATTACAAGGAGTCATAAGCGCTGAAGAGAACTTCTTGACAAGAAAAAGAAAGAGATGGACTGCTATGGTCTGAATGTTTGTGTTCCCCCAAAATTCATATGTTGAAATCCTAAGCCCTAAAAGTGATGGTATTAGGAGGTGGGGCCTTTGGCAGGTAATTAAGTTGTGAGGGTGGAGCTATCAAGAAGATAACTAGTGTTCATAGAAGAGATTCCCGGGAGAGCTCCCAGCCCCTCCTACCACATGAGATACAGTGAGAATTCTGCGACCTGACCCATTACAGGGCCCTCCCACATCATGCTGGCACCCTGATCTCACACTTCCAGCCTCCAGAACCGTGAGAAATAAATGTCAGTTGTTTATAAGCTACCCAGTCTGTGTTATTTTGTTATAGCACCCAGAATGGACTGAGACAGGGTCCCCCAATTGTTTCCAAGAAATCATTGGTAAAATTTGTCCTGCACAAAGAAATGCCACTGGCCAATCATAGAATATACAGAGGAACAGAGGACAGGATCAAAGACAAGGATGCTTTCTCTCCACGTCTAAATGGAACCAGGGGAAGGCTGTCAGCGTGGTTTAGACGGAGGTTTCACAGAGTAGGCTATGGCCAGCAAGTGAAGCCGAGGCACCTTCCTAGCCCTCCCAGCTGGGAGTGTTCCAGCCACTCTGGGACGCCCCAAAGTGTAGGCACAGGGATGGCTTCCCCCACTCCACCAAGGTTCACAAAAGCCAAACGGTGACCTGACAGGGCACCTGTGAGACACGGGCAGACGTCATTTCTGCTCATGGCGCCTGGACAGTTGGCTCCAGAGCTCCTACTGCAGATGATGCCAGGTTCCCAGCCAAGGATGGGCCGATGAGGTCTCTGGTGCAGTCTAGCCATAGGGTCCTGAATCATGGAACTCACCAAGTACTGTCTTTGATGGGCTTGTCTGAGGATGGCCAGGATAGGAAAATTACTATCAAACACCAGGATCAGGCCCCAAGTATCTGGGCCTGACTCATGCCAATCCTGGGAGCAAGGTAGTGATGGGAAATGGAGTTCTACCCTGTTCTACCCTGCCAGGATAGAACAAACATTTCAGGTGTTTGTTGAAGGGACTTCTGATACAAAGAAAAAAAGAGAATGTATTCAAATTTCACACAAAATGGTTTGAAAATTCATATCCTACTACCCAAGTAGAGTCTCCTGTATAACTCTGCCCCCCACACCCACCGCAAACACAAACACAAACACACACACACACACCATCTCTCCAAAACGTTTCCACTTACACTCATCCATGTTCATCTTCAGGAGTAAGAGCACACAAATAATGCTTGCTATTTGCCAGGTATTCCTCTAAACATCTTACTAAATTAACAACATTGAAGGTATAGTATTATCCCCATTTTACAGGTAGGAAACTGAGGCTCAGGAAGACTTAACGTGTCTAAAGTTACCTAGTTGGTAAGTGACAAAGTGGAGTTTAAATCCAGGCTGTGTGGCACCGAAGACCAGTTTCTGCCACATTTGCCGACACGTCTATTACCAGGCTCCTCACAAGTCTGTGCCCACAACCAGCACATGCCCAGCTTTTCCCTAGAGCAGACTCAGGTGCATGGAGGGAGTTGTTTGCCAAGTGCAGCCGCATCCCTTCTAGAAGAGAAGACACCAGGAGTCAGGCTGGGAGGAGATTAGAGCTCATTCAGCCCACTGGTTTTGAAATTTTTGTGTTTTTTTTCCATGAAATGTGATGAACGTTTCAATTCTTTCCCCAGAAAAATGCTTTACAAGTTCACAGACCCCCTGAATCTTGTCCACGAACTCCAAATTAAAGGCCCTGATCTATTTAAATCCCTTCATTTTAGAGCACCTGATTTGACAGTAAACATTCAATACACTATTACGGTTGTAGTTGTTCAAGGTGGAAAAAAAAGAAAGAGAAAATCCTGAGACTTAAAAAAAGGTGAAATGGTGGACCCAAGGCCACACAGACAGTGAGTGACTGAGTTGGAAACAAACCCAAGACTTTCAGGCCAGTGCTCTCTCTACCCCATCACCTTGAAACAAGGCCTTTTGGAGTTTCTTTCAGCCTTTTTAGATTTTTACCTTCATCCCATAAAGACCCAAGTAGTGCCAGCCAGTTGTATGGATAGATGTGAAACAAGAGGGCAGTCAGGGAGTTGAGAAGCTCCCATGTTCCACCTCTCTCCAGGCCCCTCCTTTTCCTCAACTGTCCATGTTACCCCATTATCTTCTCACCCACACACCCCCTTACATCCACCAGAAATACCTACGAACACAAAAGGAAGGTGGCTGCTAGCAAAGAGATCCAGATGACACCAATTGCATGATAGCGGCCTCGCTAAGCCCACATCAGGATGTACCATGATTCTCTAACATACACAGAGTCAAACAAGCCATTCTCTTCTCTCCCTGCCTTTAAAGCAATTGTCACAGGGAAGTATTGGGGTGGGGAACAGTGAAGGGATCCTTTCTTTGAGACTTCCAAGAAATATAACACCCCCTCTTCCAGTGTCTCACTTGCAAAATGTACTTCCTGGTGTCAACTGAACACTCCAGGCTCACTGAGAGTCCCTTTCCTCTGGTTCAAGCTCAGGCCATCAAATCTTCAAAGATCAGAGCTCCTCCTAGCCCATTCTCCTGTCTAATTAATTCAATACCTAGTATCTTGCATTCCTAAGTCCTTTCATCTCATTCTTTGGTCATTTTTATGATCTGTCTACAGACTATTTTAAATGTCTTATTTTAGTTATTATAGCATTAAACTGAACCCAATGCATGAAGAAGGCTCTAACGAAAGATGACTAAACAGAATTACTCTTTAACTCCTATTTAAACTCCTACGACTCCTAGTTAACTCCTACTATGACTAGTAGTCATATTCAATTAATGGTATCCACCATCATGTTGGAGTTTTTAACAACATAATATAGGTCATCTGATATCTATTTTACTTGAAAGGAAATATGGCCCTTAAGTGACAGTGCATCCCTGGAGGAGGAGTAACTAAGAGTACATGGGATTGAAGAGTTGACCTGGATATATTCAGGCTCCACCATCTATTCTATACCATAGAGAGCCTCCTTCAGCCTCAACTCTTGCTTTTAAAAATGAGAATAATGTTTATTTCAACATCTAAAAATGGCAAAATAAAATTAAAATACCCTATGTTGTAGAAGATTCAGAGAAAAGATGCTCTCCAAAAGCAAGTGTGATTCCTGGGAATGTGGGGGAAATGCATTGAAATGTGCAGACCTACTGATCCAGTTATTCCACTTGTGGACAAAGAATGTCACCTGCCATATCCCTAAACAAAGGATGTTAACTGCCATCAAACCATCAGCCACTGCTGCAGCCCCCAGTGGTGCACCCTGAGGGGAACTCAGGAAGGAGAAAAACAGGATACTGGCCCTAGATATTCAATACTTAAGATGCATATCAAATGAATGATTTCAATGAGCCCAGAGTCTTGCATCTTCCCACAGAGAGAAAAGCGCTAAATTCATTAACTTGATGTATCTGGTTTTCTTTAATTAATAGTAATCTTACAATGTTCCAACTACCTGTTTTTTTGTTGTGAAAACTCCTATATATCCTGGCTTCTCCCTCATCTCTTCGGAACAGTCCCTCAGAGATATCTGAGGGGCTGTCTCCCAAGCTTAAGTCCTCAGTAAGTCCACCAAATTAAACATAATTCTCAACTTTTAGGTTCTGCATTATTTTTCAGCCGACAGTTTTGGCAACCAAAGAAAGGACCCAGGGGAGACTTCTTTCCTTCACCTGAACTCTACAAGAACTGGAGCCTTGGTACCAGAGGAGGCCTCTTGTGCCCATCCACCGCCTCAGAGAGTCGAGATGAATTTGGGTGAGTCTCTTCTTGTTCTCAGATCTCCCAATTATTGACTTATTATCCTGAGTTTTGGCAGTGTCTAACAGGTACCTGGCTCCCCAGTTGAAAGATACTGGGGAAACCCAGTTGAAAGACACTGGGAGTTGTTCAGTTGAGATAGTGAACAATCTGGACTGGGTGATTAGGTGAGAGGCTGGACTAACATTTTTGCCTCCAACTAACACTCAGCCAGGTTTATGTTCATCCAAACGTACACTTACGGTCTTCCCTGGTGGCACAGTGGTTAAGAATCTGCCTGCCAATGCAGGGGACACGGGTTCGAGCCCTGGTGTGGGAAGATCCCACGTGCTGCGGAGAAACTAAGCCCACACGCCACAACTACTGAGCCTACACTCTAGAGCCCGTGAGCCACAACTACTGAGCCCGTGTGCCACAACTACTGAAGCCCGCGCACCTAGAGCCTGTGCTCCGCAACAAGAGAAGCCACCACAATGAGAAGCCCGTGCACCCCAACGAAGAGTAGCCCCTGCTCGCTGCAACTAGAGAAAGCCTGTGCGCAGCAACGAAGACCCAACGCAGCCAAAAATAAATAAATAAATAAATAAAATTAGAAAAACACTTACAAGTACTTAATTGGGAATAAAAGGAAATCTTGCCCTAAAAATGGTCAATATGGGGCTCTTATTGCATACACAGTTAAGTTACAGAAAACAGGCCATAAAACACCTTTTAAGAATTCTGACCTTAAAGAAACAAAAGCCCTTCTAGGTGGATCTTGCATTTCTCTCCTGTGAGATGTAAATATTCCACCTGATCTTCTTTAGGCATTGTGTGTGTATGTGTGTGTGTGTGTGTTGTGTGGTTTTTTTGGGTTTTTTGTTTGTTTGTTTGTTTTTGCAGTACAAGGGCCTCTCACTGTTGTGGCCTCTCCCGTTGCGGAGCACAGGCTCTGGACACGCAGGCTCAGCGGCCGTGGCTCACGGGCCCAGCCGCTCCATGGCATGTGGGATCTTCCCGGACCGGGGCACGAACCCGCATCCCCCGCATCGGCAGGCGGACTCTCAACCACTGCGCCACCAGGGAAGCCCTGTGTGTTGCGTTTTGAGAACTTAGTCTCTACCATCCAGAAGATACACATATTCTGTACATTTGTCAGCCAATTGAATAGACTGGGATTCTGAGCAGTCTTTTTTCTGACTGTGTCAACTCTCGGGCTTTTTGACATCTTAACCTTCATTGCATCAGCTATACAAGGAAGGCCTTTACTTTCTTAGGCTATTTGGGGGAATAAACTTTCTGGATCTTGTATAGGTGGCATTCTTCATACTCTCTTGTGGGGACACCTCTTGTGTCTTATTGGTTTGAGTCACTATTAAGATATATCTCATCAATGCCCAGATGATGGATCCTTTAAATTGGAGAAACTTCTAAATTGGTAAATTTTTAAAGCGCTCTCCTTATAAACAGCTGTTTTATTGGTACTTACGAAAAAAACAGATTAGATGGTGGAAAATATATATACATATATAAAATGTTTAACCTAAGAACTATCTTAATTTAAAAAAATGGTTTGAGAATCCTTATTTGTGGTCTCTGCTTCCCCTCAATAAGTCTTATAGGTGCTAATAAAAAACATTAGGATAATTTATATTAATTAGGTTGATTAACAAGGGAGTAAGAAAAAACTGAAGTAAAGTCTAGAGACTTCCTCCCAACAAGGTGGAAATTTTAAGGGGACTCATCCCAAAAGGATAAAAATCTTTCAATGATTATTAAGAAAGGGGATAAATAAAACAGACATTAATAGGATTAAAAACAAAAAAGTTTTGATACAACGCTACCTAAGGTTGAATGGGTCAAAGGGACCCCTTATTGGTCCCTAACTGTGTGGTCAGTTCACTCAACATGGCTGTCCTCTTGCTCTTTGTACAGCCCCTGATCAACCAGTCTCTGCTTCACCTGCACCCTACTCATGTGAACATGCTTACCCTCTGTACTTTAGACCAGAAAGTCTCCACCTGCTAGTTTATTAAAGGGAAACATCTGTCCTTGTGAGGGTCATTGACCTGAGGGGCTGTGAGGGGCATGCCCCAGCTGCTGGTTGCCCTGGTAACTGATGAGCCAACCCAATGTCAATTCCCCCTATAAATGGTAGCCTCCTTCTCCCCTCAGTAGTAAAGACTGCTGCTGTGTCCTGCCTGCCATCTGTCACACACAGTTGGATGTCACTCCAGGACCTCGTTGCAGGTATGTAAGATCCCCTGTCTATTAAACCACTGACGTCTCTGTCGCTGTCTTGGGGCTCTTTCTTCGGTCTTGAGGCTGGGCAACTACAAGGCTTGCAGGCCCACAGAGTGCAGCCCAATTTAAAGGGCCCCAAACAAGTCTGCTCTATTTACCCCAGTTTAAAATATACGTATTTAAAAGGATGGAAGAAAGTTGCAGTGAGATACCTGATCAACAATTTCTTGAGCCAACTAATCAAGTGAAAAAAATTAAGAAAAGGGCCTGAGACCCTTGGCTCAGCCTCTCACTGGGGACCCCAGAGACTTTTATACCAAAAAAAGATAAAATGGTTGGGATAAAAAGGAATGTTTCTGAACTCCTTGTAAGACCAAGGCTTGTTGATGGCATCTTAATGGAAACTAAGGTTAAAAGTATAAAAGTTGATAGAATTAAGGTAAAAGTTTATCAAAATTGGTATATTTAAATGGGCTTTATATAAGATGGTTCCATCTCTTTTGCCTAAGTATATTGTGGGACAGACATCATGTCTCACTGGAGAATGCTTCCTCTGCCTGGTATTATAAGACACGGCATATGAATCTGCCCCTAAGGAAATATTAAATATACTAAAGGAAACCAATAGGGTTACCTGGGCCTGTACAATATAAAGTAAAAACTGGGAGCAATATTCAGGGGCAAATTAAAAAAAATAATAGAGATTTTGCTCTGGATTTAACCTCAGAAAGAGGACCTTTGTTAAATGCCTTATGCCAGCTTTTGAAGCCATGATAAATTAAACCCTAAAATTCTAGAACATAGAATTCTTGAATTTCAGTTTTGTTGGAAATCTCATTGATATAAAAAAGCAAATAAAAGAAAATATGGTTTGGCAAATCAATCTTTTAATATCATGTAGGCAACAAACCAGTTCTTTGGAGACTTAAAAGTCGTGAAAATCTCTACAAATCAGAAATGTAAATATAGCCCACAATGACCTGAGCCTGAGCCTAATCAGCTCAATCAGATAAAACCAGAAACCAAGGTTAAAAAAAAGAGAGAAAGGCCTTTTTGGTTTTTTTGCGGTAAAGGGTCCTCTCACTGTTGTGGCCTCTCCCATTGCGGAGCACAGGCTCCGGACACGCAGGCTCAGCGGCCACGGCTCATGGGGCCCAGCCGCTCTGCGGCATGTGGGATTTTCCCGGACCGGGGCACAAATCCGTGTCCCCTGCATTGGTAGGCGGACTCTCAACCACTGCACCACCAGGGAAGCCTGAGAAAGGCCTTTTTAAACTCAAACTTCTAGAAAGGCTCCCTCACCCAGAAGGCTCCCTCACTCAAAACCTAATTCATAGCCTCCTTAAGGGTTTATCAAGGAAAAGAACAAATTTTAAGTCTTCCCCACAAATAGTAGATCCTTAGTCATCTGAGCAAATAAATTTAACTTCTTCCAACTGTTATTTATAAGCTAGTAAGTTTATATTGTAATATCTGATTCATAACTAAGTTTTTTAAGTGAAACTATGAGATCTCTAGTTTTGTCTATTTAAATGTCTGTGTACACATCATACATATGAGATGTCACTACCTCTGGATATACTCTCAAAATTAAATTTATAAAAGACCTCTATTTAGTTGACTTAAAAGTAAGTGCTTACAAACTAAATATTTCTAAATATAAAGGAAACTGGCCAGAATGAATTTCAGGTTCACATGACCTAGGAAATGTTCAATATTAAATTAATATCTATTAATATTAATAGCTTTTTAAGCTTGCTGACTTAATCAATATAGACATGTTTTTTATTGTACCAAGGTTTACTGAAGGTCAATAAGTTCATATTATTTGTGTTGCAGAGTTTGTCAGCAAAAAAAAAAAAAAAAAAAATTAACTTGGTATGGTGATATTTTATAAGTTTAAAGTTACCTGAGATAAGAATTTTCAGGTGAACTGTTAGGAATAATTATGTTTTGGGTATGTCTGTCTAAAATAGTTTCTCCAGATTTTTGGTAATTTGAGCTTTGCTAAATTAAGTTAAATGATGGGAATTCATAGAATATCCAGGTCATTTCAAATAATATAAAATACTGGAATATTAATTGCTAAACAAGTCTAAATTTGCCTACTTTTGTCTCCTTACAAGAGGGAAGCTAAAGGTGTTTGGGTTTATTAGACGCACATCTTGTACCACATTGAAGAAAGAAATTATTCTCTGAGAAAATGGATGTTTCTCCTGGTTATGGACTATTCCAATCAGAAAATGCTGATGGGGGCTTCCCTGGTGGTGCAGTGGCTAAGAATCTGCCTGCCAATGCAGGGGACGTGGGTTTGGGCCCTGGTCCAGGAAGATCGCACATGCCGCAGAGCAACTAAGCCCATGCACCACAACTACTGAGCCTGCGCTCTAGAGCCCGCGAGCCACAACTACTGAGCCTGTATGCCACAACTACCGAAGCCCGTGTGCCTAGAGCCCGTGCTCTGCAACAAGAGAAGCCACCGCAATGAGAAGCCTGTGCATCGCAACAAGGAGTAGCCCCCA
Source organism: Aethalodelphis obliquidens (assembly GCF_003676395.1). Lineage (NCBI taxonomy): Eukaryota > Metazoa > Chordata > Mammalia > Artiodactyla > Delphinidae > Aethalodelphis > Aethalodelphis obliquidens. The sequence goes on from NW_020837954.1 coordinate 398,229, forward strand.
CTCACCACAAGCAGAGAAGAGCCCGTGTGCAGCAACGAAGACCCAATGCAGCCAAATAAAAAATAATTTAAAAGTAAAAAAAAAGAAAATACTGATGGGCTTACCTGGTGGCACAGTGGTTGAGAATCTCCCTGCCAGTGCAGGGGACACAGGTTCAAGCCCTGGTCCGCAAAGATCCCACATGCTGTGGAGCAACTAAGCCCGTGCACCACAACTACTGAGCCTGCGCTCTAGAGCCAACGAGCTACAACTATTGAGCCTGCATGCCACAACTACTGAAGCCCATGCACCTAGAGCCTGTGCTCCTCAACAAGAGAAGCCACTGCAATGAGAAGCCCATGCACCACAACGAAGAGGAACCCCCGCTCACCGCAACTAGAGAAAGCCCGCAAGCAGCAACAAAGACCAAATGTAGCCAAATATAAATAAATAATTTTTTTAAAAAATTCTGGTATGACAAACAATTCACAATTATTTGTTCCTTGTCAGTTTTCACTACAGATTAAAGTTTTTAAGGGTTAAATTTGTAATATGTAATTAAAGCTAATAAAATATATTAAGGGAAACATTTCAGTATGCAAGGAGAACGTGACTTTCAGCAAAAGAAGGTATGAGGAATGGAAGTACATTGTGTTAAGGGGAAATAGTGATTTTTGTCCTACAACTGGTTGTTTCTGGATGGAAAAAGGAACTAATATAGATACAGAAAGTTGTGGAAGGTTTGTAGAAAGGGAGCCCTGAAAAAGGAGTTTTATGCATGGTCAGGCTGGGATCATATTAAACTTAATTAGGCGAATGGCTATTGTTATTAAAAGTAGGCTGGTGCAGGACTGGATTTTGTTCTTCTCTCTGTTAAGAGAACAAAGTTTTCTTAGAATACTGCTTTTGATAACAGATTGTGTGAGCTTCTTTGCCTTTAAGTGATCTGCATCTGTTTTTTGAAATCTTTTGTCACTTTGGTTAAGTGAATAAGTATTATTTTGTAACCAAGCAGGACCCTATGGGGCCTTCCCAGGACAGACCTCTCTCCCCATATCCTCTGCCTGCCTCCTCTTTGTAGAAAAGCTGGGTCTCCCAGGCCTCCCCTGAGTCACAAAAGCCTTGTTCAAGAATTAATCATTGAAATAAGTCAGACAGAGAAAGACAAATACTGTATAATATCACTTACATGTGGACTCTAAAAACTACAACAAACTAGTGAATATAACAAAGAAGCTAACTCACAAATAGAGAACAAACTAGTGGTTACCAGTGCAGAGAGGGAAAGGAGGAGGGGCAATAAAGGGGTAGGGGATTAAGAGGTACAAACTATTAGGTATAAAATAAGCTACAAGGATGTATTGTATTGATACAACATGGAATACAGCCAATATTTTATAACTATAAATGGAGTATAACCTTTAAAAAATTGTAAATCACTGTATTGTACACCTGTAATTTATATAATATTGTACATCAACTATACTTCAATTTAAAAGAGCAAACAATACAATTTTTAAAATGTTAAAAAAAAAGAATTAATAATTTAAAGGATGTGAACATGTAGTGACAAAAATAGCAGTTGGGCTAGGAAAACTGTTTTACAGATGCTAAAACCCCCACCAAATGGAAGAAGTTAACTACTTGATGACCATGAACATGTCCAGACCTACTGGAGCCTGAGAACTGATAATGTTAATTGACACTGCCCTGTTAACCTCACCATCAACCAATCAGAATTGTGCATGAGCTGATCACACATCCTCCTATTCCCCTCCCTCACCTTGTCTTTAAAAATGCTTCCCCAGTAGAAGAGAACATAGGCAAAATATTCTCTGACATAAATCATAGCAAAGCATTCTTAAGTCAGTCTCCTAAGGCAAAAGAAATAAAAGCAAAAGTAAACCAATGGGACCTAATTAAACTTACAAGCTTTTGCACAGCAAAGGAAACCATAAACAAAATGAGAAGACAACCTACAGAATGGGAGAAAATATTCCCAAATGATGCGACTGACAAGGGCTTAATTTCCAAAATATACAAACAGCTCATACAGCTCAATATCAAAAAAACAACCCAATCAAAAAATGGGCAGAAGACCTAAATAGACATTTCTCCAAAGAAGATATACAGGCAGTCAACAGGCACATAAAAAGATGCTCAACATCTCTGTTAGAGAAATACAGATCAAAACTATAATGAGGTATCACTTCACACCAGTCAGAATGGCCATCATCAAAAAGTCTTCAAATAATGAATGCTGGAGAGGGTGTGGAGAAAAGGGAATCCTCATAAACTGTTGTTGGGAATGTAAATTGGTGCAGCCACTATGGAGAACAGTATGGAGGTTCCTTTAAAAAACTAAAAATAGAGTTACCATATGATCCACAATCCCTTCCTGGGCATATATCCAGAGAAAACTCTAAAAAAATATATGCAGGACTTACCTGGTGGTCCAGGGGGTAAGACTCCACACTCCCAATGCAGGGCGCCCAAATTTGATCCCTGGTTGGGGAACTAGATCCTGCATGCATGCTGCAACTAAGATATCCATGTGCCACATCTAAGACATCCACATGCTGCAACAAAGGTCCCGCATGCCGTAACTAAGACCTGGCGCAGCCTAAATAAATAAATAAATATTTTTTAAAAAAGATACATGCACCCCAATGTTCACAGCAGCACTACTTACAAGAGCCAAAACATGGAAGCAATCTAAATGTCCATCGACAGATGAATGGATAAAGTTGTGGTATATATATACAGTGGAATATTACTCAGCCATAAAAAAATGAAATAATGCCATTTGCAGCAATGTGGATGGACCTAGAGATTATCATACTAAGTAAGTCAGAAAGAGAAAGACAAATACCATATGATATTACTTATATGTGGAATCTAAAATGGTACAAGTGAACTTATTTACAAAACAAACATTCACAGACATAGAAAACAAACTTATAGTTATCAAAGGAGAAAGGTGGGGGAGGGGTGGGGATAAATTAGGAGCTTGGGATTAAAACACACTACTATACATAAAATAGACAAACAACAAGGTCATACTGTATAGCACAAGGAACTATATTCAATATCTTGTAATAACCTGTAGTGGAAAATAATCTGAAAGAATACATTTGTATAACTAATCTACACACCAGAAACTAACACAACATTGTAAACCAACTACACTTAAATTTTTTAAAAAAGCTTTCCTGAAACCCACTGGGGAGTTTGGGTCTTTTGAGCATGAGCCACCCATTCTCCTTGCTTGGCCCTGCAATATACCTTTCTCCATCCCAAACTGACATTTCAGTTAGTTTGGTCCCACTGTGCATCAGGCACACAAACCTGGGTTCAACAACAGTTTCACAGTGACCTATGATCCTATATGACCAAGTGTTTTGAAACCTTTTTGATATTTTTTGACAAACTTCCCAAATATCGAATTTTAAATAAAGTTCTTTTGACTTCCAGCTGACTTTGGGATGCTTCAAAGGGCCCTTGAAACATCCCAAAGAGAGATATTAAAACTAATTAGGTTTATTTATGTTATATTACATGGGAAACATTATCAAAAAGTGGTTATAAAATCATCTTAGGGCTTCCCTGGTGGCACAGTTAAGAATCTGCCTGCCAATGCAGGGGACACGGATTCGAGCCCTGGTCCAGGAAGAACCCACATGCTGCAGAGCAACTAAGCCCATGTGCCACAATGACTGAGTCTGCACTCTAGAGCCCGCGAGTCACAACTACTGAAGCCCACATGCCACAACTACTGAAGCCTGCATGCCACAACAACTGAAGCCCACGCTCTGCAACAAGAGAAGCCACCGCAATGAGAAGCCCGTGCACCGCAACGAAGAGTAGCCCCCACTCGCTGCAACTAGAGAAAGCCCGCGCACAGCAACAAAGACCCAATGCAACCAAAAATAAATAAATAATTTAAAAAAATCATCTTAGGTTAGATGTCAGTAACACAGATATTCCAAAAGTTATATAATTCATAAAATTCTGATATGTCTTGGTATAATGTTATCAGTTGTAATTCTAGTTATTTTAAAATGTTGTATGTCACAGAAATATCCAAGTTTCTTGTTGATTACGTTGTAATCAGAACTTTAACCACACCGAAGTCTTGTCAAAGACTTATAGACAATCACTGTTTTACTCTGATGCTTCTAGAAAATGAAGATCTTCAAAAAGATTTATAAAAAGAAATTTTTGACAAATATAAGTTTCTGATAACTTTTAGATCATACCACTGAACTGGATAAGAAATTACAAAACTCTAATGGAAAATCTACGACATCATCCAGATCAACAGGAATTAATTACATGGGAGTAAAGGAACTGATAAATGATTTATAATTTTACAACTTCTTTCTGAAATATACTGGCTTTTAATCTTTGTTTTCCAGAAAACAAAACTTTGTTTTCCAAAAATCCTCTTACAGTTTGACATACAACAAGTTGATAAAGTTTACCTTGTAAACGAAGATGAAACACGTGTCTTTTTCTCTCTACCTGATCTTTCCAGAATTTGGCCTCTCTGACACCCCTGTGTACTTGATGACTTTTTGTTATCAGATTACAGCTAGTTATACTAATCATGTTTTAATTTGTTCTCTCTTGTTTTCAAATTACACCTTGTGCCTCTCTGTGCAACTATGACTTTATTAATGTTACTAGCTGTATTACTTATACCCTGTCTGTTTTATAAGATTATTGTCTCTTGCATTAACAAATGTATAACCAGGCCTTCAACAAAATTAATGATGGCTAAATGCCTTGAGGCAGTTGATCATATATAACTCTACATAGAACAGTTATAATAGTGCAACTCTAGATATGGGAAGAGGCAGCAAGGGAAAACATTCCTTGGATCATAATATATTACCAGAGAATTTTAGATCATCAACAGGGCCTAATCAAAAAATTAGCACATCAAGTGGCCTATCAACAGAATCTTCCCCTGATCTAGGAATGAACCTTCCTAGTGTCACGGGACAAAATTAGTCATGAAATGCCTCCCAAACATCGGTCAAATCTATGACCAAGAGGAGGCCCTGTGGACAAAGAATGTTGCCTGTCATATCAGTAAACAAAGGATGGTGCAGCCATCAGCTACTGCAGCCAGCCCTGATGGTGCACCCTAAGGGAACTCAGGATGGAGATAAACAGGATACTGGCCCTAGATAAGGTGTGTATCAAAGGAATAATTTCAATGAGCCCAGGCTCTTGAATCTTCCCATACACAGAAAAACCCTAAATTCATAACTTGAGGTCTGGTTTTCTTTGACAGTAATCTTTTGATGTTCCAATTACCTGGGCTGTTTTTCGTTTCTGTTTTGTTTTTGCAAAAATTCTTATATATCCTGACTTCTCCTTACTCTTTGGAATAGTTCCTCAGAGCTATCTGAGAGTCTGCCTCCTGGGCTTAAGTCCTCAGTAAGTCAATAAAACATAATTCTCAACTTTCCAATTGTGCATTTTTTTCATTCAACACACTTTTAGGCAGTTATCCTAAGAACATAATTAAAGATATGTTTAAAAAAAAAAAGATATGTGCAGAGACTTAACTGCAAGGACATTCATCTCAATATTGTTTGCAAAAGTAAAAAACTGGAGTCAACTAAATGCTAGCAGTAAATGACTAGTTTATACTATAATTTACTTAACCAGACAATGGGATATTATGCAGCCATTAACAATTATGCACAGGGGAATATTTAATGACATGAAAATATGTTCACAATGCCCTAAGTAAAAAAAAAAGCAAGCTTAAAAACAATTTAAAGGGGGACTTCCCTGGTGGCGCAGTGGTTAAGAATCTGGCTGCCAATGCAGGGGACACAGGTTCAAGCCCTGGTCCGGGAAGATCCCGCATGCCACGGAGCAACTAAGCCCCTGTGCCACAACTACTGAGCCCACGTGCCACAACTACTGAAGCCCACACGCCTAGAGCCCATGCTCTGCAACAAGAGAAGCTACGGCAATGAGAAGCCCACGCACCTCAATGAAGAGTAGCCCCCACTCACCACAACTAGAGAAAAGCAAGTGCGCAGCAAAGAAGACCCAACACAGCCAAAAATAAAATAAATAAATAAATTTATTTGTTAAAAAAGTTAAAGTATATAGCATCCCATTTTTTAATTTAGAGATAAATAGGCATCGAAAAGCTCTGAGAGGCCAGCATCAAGATGTTAACAATGATGGCTTTAAGAGTGATTTCTATTTTTTTCCTTTGTGATCTATGTATTTAAATTTTCCACAATAAGCACATTGCTTTTCCAAGCAAACCTATTTGTATTAATAGTATATACTTTGTTCACAAGGTTGCAATGAGGATAAAATAGGATAATGCACCTGAAAAAGACTTTCAGTAGTGTAAAGCACTATACCAATATTACTGATACCGAAAGCTCAGCTTCTCTGTACACCAGTGCCAAACTGAATCTTGGAGGCAAGAGTTTTGGGTGAAGTAGAAAAGAATAGCTTTGGGACTTCCCTGGTGGCACAATGGTTAAGAGTCCGCCTGCCAATGCAGGGGACACAGTTTCGATCCCTGATCTGGGAAGATCCCACATGCCGCGGAGCAACTAAGCCCATGCGCCACAACTACTGAGCCTATGCTCTAGAGCCTGCAAGCCACAGCTACTGAGCCTGTCTGCCACAACTACTGAAGCCTGTGTGCCTAGAGCCCGCTCACCGCAACGAAGAGTAGCCCCCACTCGCCACAGCTAGAGAAAGCTTGAGCAGCCACAGGACCAAACGCAGCCAAAAAAAAAAATTAATTAAAAAATAAAATTTAAATAGATAAATTCTATTAAAAAAAAAAAAGAAAGAAAAGAATAGCATTATTGCTTTGCCAGGCAAAGTGGGCCAGAGCAGGCTAATGCCCTCAAAGCTGTGTGTCCCAACTTGGATAAGTTTTATAGTAATGGTTCAAAGAGGACATGATCAGCTCATAGATGTTCTTCTGATGGGTTAGTGGTGAGGTAAGTAGGAGTCAGCATCATCAGCCTTCAGGTTCCAACTGGTCTGGGGTCTACATGCTTGTGGGCAGCATACAATCTTTAATCCTTAACTTCTCTCATCTGTACGGGGTTTCAGTATCTGCAAAATAGCTGAAAGATATTGTGGTGTGTATCCCTTGATGGGTAACCAGGACTCTGCCCCAAGGCTGCACTATTCTTTCTCTCGACTCTTTGTTTCTCCCTTGTCTTGCATCCCCCTCTTTCCCTAATTAACAACTGCTTGAATCTGCCCATTGGAACTCAGGGAAGGTCATGGAGGCTGAATGAAGGTAATCAAAGAAATGGAGGGATACAGAAAGGCTTTGTGCGCAGGATCCCCACAGGGCCCTGCTTGGTATCACTATGATCTACTCTACCTAAACCTGGGTGTCCTTCCCCATCATTCTTGTATAGAACCTGTCTTCCTATTTGAGATCTCCTTTGTTACATTCTTCTATAGTGCATCTCCACACCAGTTGACCACCAGACAATTCCTTCTTCCTACCCTCAAACTGTAGCAGACCCGTTTCTTCATCCATCTTACCTTTATACTTTAACAAATGCTCACATAGTTAGCAAACCATGGGGCTTGTCTTTTTTTCATAAATAGTAGATTATTAAAAACCCAGTGATATTATGCCAGTGAAGAGCCACATTTCCATTTATTCTTTTCCCATTTCCAACCCCTTCAATTGTTACTATGCTTTGTCTCTTCATATCCTACTCTCTCCACTGTGTTCACTACCCCCATCCCATTTATAGATCTGCTTAAGCCTGTAACCTCTCTTCTTTCTTTCATTCCTTCATCTATTCATCCCAAAAATATTGTTTGGGAGCTTCCCTGGAGGCGCAGTGGTTGAGAGTCCGCCTGCCGATGCAGGGGACACGGGTTCGTGCCCCGGTCCGGGAGGATCCCACATGCTGCGGAGCGGCTGGGTCCGTGAGCCATGGCCGCTGAGCCTGCACGTCCGGAGCCTGTGCTCCGCAACGGGAAAGGGCACAACAGTGAGAGGCCCGCGTACTGCAAAAAAAAAAAATATATATATATATATATATATATATATATATATATATAGTTTGGTTGCGTGATATGCAACAGTCACTGACTAGCTGCTGGGCCATAAAAACGAATAAAATACAAAGGAAGTGGAAGGAAGGACAACATAGGTGATAGGGGACAGATGAGTAAAGACTCAGAGGTAAAAAAAGAGCATGGCATTACAGAAGACCTAGTTTTATTAGAGAGTGAGTATTGAATGAGACACTGCTGCTTCCAAGCAGTCAGGAACCTGCTAGAAGCTATTGCTCACACAGACCTCACAGCTCTGAATCAGCTGGGGAGCACCAGGGCCACTGTGAAAACTCACATACAAGAAGTTCATACATCCACTTACCAACACTGCCAGAAGAGAAAGGGGTAAATGCCTCGGGCTTCTCTTCTGCTTTCCACAGTTGCCAAGAGCCCCTCATTGGCAGAACATAAACTACAGCAAGAAGGCTGAAAGCAAAGGAGTCTGGGGAATCCTGTTCCCAGGTTTCCAGACTTTGTGATACAAAGGAGAGCACACAGTGTGTGGAAGAGGCACTGACTGCCCAGGGCACCCTTCCTCCAGGCCCTTATTACAGTTTCGTTCTTTCCTCCAGCATACAATGGGATGGATGCTGGATTCTGCATTTATTTCATTCAGTCTCCTATCACAGCTGCTTTGCTATTCCAACCAGGTTGTAACACTCTGAGAAGAAAGTCCACTTGTTTGAATCCTTTTTTTGAATCCCCTCAATGCCTGGCAAGCATATTGCTTCACACACAGAAGATACACAATAGATATATGCAAATAGCTGCAGTGTTGAAACTTGAATTCTGGCCTTCTGGCTCCCAATTCAGAGTTCCACCCAACATCACTCAGTCTTTCTTCATTAACAGGATGTCTTTTTTTTTTAATGGAAGTTAAGTATGTGTTTGAAATTGCTCAGTTCGGTTTTGCTTATCAGAGAAATTCCTCTAGAGTAAAAAGAACTGAATAGACTACAATGATTGAAAAGTTGCCAGCAGACACTGGGTCAGATTAGTGGAACATTGGTATCTATGAAGAGTAGTTTCAACTTTCCAGCGAGGTAATGATAAAAAAATAAATGGGACTGAAGAAAACTGCAGCTGGACCCAACCAGCTATTTTTGCAGAATAGGTCAACTCAATCTCATCTGTTTCAAACTAATGGAGAAGCAAACAGATGGTCTCTCTACAGTTTTAGTAGTAAATAATAAGCTCATGATGTCGATAGGAGAACCAAGACAAGAAAGCTGATTAGATTTGTTATGGAATTTTTTTGTTAAGGATGAATCTGCAGCTTAAGATGATAATAACAATCACTCAAGTGCAAACTGATGTTGTTTGGTTTTCGTTTTTTTTATTTTTGCCCATGTTGGGTCTTCGTTGCTGCACGCCAGCTTTCTCTAGTTGCAGTCAGCGAGGGCTACTCTTAGTTGTGGTGCGCAGGCTTCTCATTGCCGTGGCTTCTCTTGTTGCGGAGCACAGGCTCTAGGCACGCGAGCTTCAGTAGTTGTGGCATGTGGGCTCAGTAGTTGTGGCTCCCGGGCTCTAGTTGTGGCACACGGGCTTAGTTCCTCCGTGGCATGTGGGATCTTCCCAGACCAGGGCTCGAACCCATGTCCCCTGCATTGGCAGGCGGATTCTTAACCACTGCGCCACCAGGGAAGCCCCCAAACTGATGTTTATTGGGTGCTTCTCATGTGCCAGGCATCACTCTAAAAATTATGTATGCTCTCACTTAAACCTCATGAGAACCCCATGTGGTATTTTTACAGATGAGAGAACTACAGCACAGAAAAGGTAACTGGCATGCCTAAAGACACACATCTAGTAAGTAGTGTCATCAGGATACAAACCCAGGCAGTCTGAGATGATCCTCATGCTTAGCCACTGTTCTATACAGCCAGAAATGTGGCACCTGGGCAGTTATCACTCACTGTTAAAAATTCAGACAACTATGTCAGTAGCTGTTTGAGCCTGTCAGTAATGACTATATCAAACAAATCATTGTACTTAACATTACTCTGACTCATGAATTCGCTAGTTGCTATTACCTGTTTACATATATGAACCAAAGTGTCTCATATATATAACTTTATAACATTAGATAAATGTCACTTAACTTTTCTGAGTTTTATTCCAGATCATGCAACCCTTTTTCTTTCTAGTTTATTAGACAAAATGTGGAAGAGAGACTGCCAAGGAATTCCAGAAGTTTACTAGCAAATGAACAGGCAACGGAAATGGTTAGATCAAGTTAGAGCTGAGCAGGATCACACGGTGCTCCTCTGCCCTCCAGAGGCCATTCTGACTCCAGCCTGGGTCAGGGGCCTGGGAGTCTGAAGCTGCTTGAGAGGTCTAGCCTGACCACAGGGCATCTGGGAAGGCCAAGTGGATGCCAAAACCATCCTAAAATGTGCATTCCACTTCAGAATAGATCTGAAAACCTATCTTCCATCCCCTCTCCAACCCAACACAGCCTTTCTATGGCAAGCTCACGCTCTGGGGCAGGAGCACTGATGGGAACCATTTTCACTATAAAACTAAGACTGGGGCTTCCCTGGTGGCGCAGTGGTTGATTGTCCGCCTGCCGATGCAGGGGACACGGCTTCGTGTCCCCGACCGGGAAGATCCCACATGCCGCGGAGCGGCTGGGCCCGTGAGCCATGGCCGCTGAGCTTGCGCGTCCGGAGCCTGTGCTCCGCAACGGGAGAGGCCACAGCAGTGAGAGGCCCGCGTACCGCAAAAAAAAAAAAAAAAAAACTAGGACTGAAGTTGAGCTCTATCCAAGGCCCAACTGGAGTGGTGATTGTTTATCCTTCCCCACCTGCTCCTGCTGTTTCTCTTCCCCCTATTCTCATTAAATAATGCTTAATCCTGCCAATATTAGTCACTTTAAGTCATTAAATAACCCAGCACCCTGGGATATTTTAAGGGGCCAAACTCTCAGTGTGTATCTATTCCTGAAGCGAGCTGAATTCTCACTAAGGAGCCAGATCAATAAAACGCTGGTCTAAGAGTCAAAATAGCAGGATGGCTCTTGCTCTCCCCTCTTCCCTGCCCTTCCTTGCCCAATCTTTGAAGGTGGCAGTGTGGCTGCCAAAAAGGCAGCCACAGGGAGAGAACAAACTAAGGCAGATGCTGGCCAAGGAAATGGCATCAGGGCTGAGACTGAGAAGTTGGCAGGACCAAGAAGAAGGCCAGCCAAGTAGGCAGTCTTTGTGGTTGGGAGATTGGTTACATACAGGAAGATTGAGAAATAAGTAAATATATGACAATGAGAGCCAGGCTTATCAGGGCCTGAGGAGGAATTTACACAAATGGAATGGAGGAAGACTAGAAAAAAACAGAGGTATTGGACTGGAATTAGAGATTTTGGTGTGAACTCATACATGATGAAATAAATAGATGATAGATAGATAGATAGGACAGATCATCAATGGATGCCTGTGATACATAGTTATTATAAGCATACTAAACACCCAGATCTTGGTTTCTAAACACCATTCTCCACTAAAAGGAATCGGGGGGGAGGGATAAATTAGGAAATTGGGATTGACATATACATGCTACTAGATAATAGATAACTAATAAGAACCTACTGTGTACTCAATACTCTGTAATGACCTATATGGGAATAGAATCTAAAAAAAAGTGGATATATGTATATGTATAACTGGTTCACTTAGCTGTACACCTGAAACTAATACAACATTGTAAATCAACTATACACCAATAAAAATTAATTTAAAAATAAAAATAAACAAATAAAAGGAAACAGGGCTCCTTGAAGAAATGGCTGATTCCAGGACCGGGGCATAAAATGAGCTTGGAACATCCTGTTGTAGCAGAAAATAAGGAAGTGCTCAAAGAATACTTTGATATGTCCAAAGGACATGGGACTCAGCTTGAGAGGGTTCACACTAGCCAAAACTGGAACAATCGGGTGGGATAGGGAGGGTGGGAGGGAGGGAGACGCAAGAGGGAAGACATATGGGAACATAGGTATATGTATAACTGATTCACTTTGTTATAAAGCAGAAACTAACACACCATTGTAAAGCAATTATCCCCAATAAAGATGTTAAAAAAAAAAAAACTGGAACAATCTGATCATCATAATGTTATAATAATGATAGATCTTAATCCATTGACTAACATAGGAATCCATGAGTCCATACTGCTATGAATAAATGAATGAAAGAATGACTGAATAAGAAAGAAGAGGGGACTTCCCTGGTGGTCCAATGGTTAAGACTCTATGCTCGCAATGCAGGGGTCCCGGGTTCAATCACTGGTCAGGGAACTGGGATCCCAAATACCAAAGAAAAAGAAAAAAAAAAGGAAGGGAAAATGCTTTCTGACAATTGAATGTCATCTAGTAATGTAGAAGGAATGATGGACGTTAAAAATCACCATGTGGCAGCCATCATATTGGTGGCTGATTTAGGCAGGAGTCATCAATGGATACTAAGATTGGTGACTAAAGTTTGATGAGGAACAGGATATTGGGAGAGTCTTGGACTATCTCCCTACAAAACACTATTAAATTGCAAATGGGAAAATGATGACATCACAGTGGAGAAACTTGGCAGTATCAACTTAGCCAGGTGATCTTGGTTAACCTCATCAGCAATGGGACAGGTTGATATTGGATATCTCCCGATGTGATTCTCTAAGAAGAGCACAGCATCAGTTTGTTTGTTTGTTTGTTTGTTTTGGGGAGGTTGGGTGGTACTCCTGCCAAGAATGTATGGCCTGAGTCTGGATGTGAGGAAGCATCGGACAAACCCCAATCAATGGTACTAACAGAATGAAACATGTATACTCTTTAAAACTGTCAACGGTCATGAAAGACATTAACATTAAGGAATATTAAGGAACTATTCTAGGTTATAGGAGATTAAAGAGACATGACAACTAAATGCAACATGACACTGATTGGATTCTAGACCACAGAAGAGAGGAAGAGAATGGGATAGTTGTCAAAATTTTAACAGGGTCTATGGATTGAATAATAGTGTTGTATCAATGTTGATTTTCTGATTCTGGATGGTTACAGTATGATTATATATGAAAGTGCTCTTATTTGGGGGAAATGCACTGTGGTATTTAAGGGACAGGTCATTATGTTTGCAACTTGTTCTCAGAGAAAGAATCATCATATACATTAGAGGGAAAGAGAAATATGGTAAAATGTTAAAAATTAGGGAATATAGGTAAAGAGAATATGGAAGTTTTGTGTACTGTTCTCGCAACTTTTCTCTCAGTTTGAAATTATCTCAAGATAAAATATTTTTAAATGATATGCCATACTGACTAAAATTAAAAAGACAGATAATGCCTAGTGCTACCAAGGGTATGGAAGAATAGGAACTCTCATACATTGTTGTGGGCTTATAAACCGGTACAACTACTTTGGAAAACTGTAAGGCTGTCATAAATATACCCTATGACTCAGTAATTCTTCTCCTAGGTATACACCCCAGATGCTCACATATGTGCACTACACATATAAGAAGGTTTGGCCAGCACTGTTTGTAATGGTCAAAAACTAGAAAAAAAAATCTCTATCGGTTATCAATTACTGCAAAACAAATTATGCCAAAAGTTAGCAGCTGATAACATAGACATTAACATCTCACAGATTCTTTGAGTCGGGAATCCAGTGTGGCTTAGCTCTTAGCCTGTCATGATGTTGCTGTCAAATTGTCAGCCATTGGACTGCAGTCATTTCAAGGTTTGCCTGGAGCTGGAGAATCTGCTTCCAAGCTCATTCATCTCTCACCATTTGGACCGCTCCAGAGGGTTGACTCATGACATGACACTGATTTCCCCCAGGTAAGCAAACTAAGAAAGAGAACCCCCAATGGAAGCCACAGTCTTTTTGCAACCTAATCGCAGAAGTGAAAACCCATCACTTTTGCCGTATTCTGTTCATTAGAGACTGGTCACTGGGTCCAGCTCACACTCAGGGAGAGAGGATTACACAATGTGATGAATAACAGGAGACAAGGATCACTAGCGGCTATCTTAGAGACTGCCTACTACACAACCCAAGTGTCCAACAATGTTAGAACAGGTAAATAAATTACGGTCTATTTAAATACAGTGCAATATTAAAGAATAAAAAAGAAATAAATGAATTACAGCTACTTGCATTAAGAAATGACTCTCACAGACAAAAATGTTAGGAAAAAATAAACACAAAAAATAATCATATGGTATGATTCTATTTACACAACATTCAAAAAGAGGCAAAACTAAACCATGATAATAGAAGTCATATAGAGGTTGCCTTTGCAGTGGAAGGATGGAGTAATGACTAGGAAGGATGTTTCCAGAATGTCGGTAATATTTTAGATCCTAACCTGGATCACGATTACGCGGGGGGGTTCATTTCATAAAAAGGTATCGAGCTGTACACTTTTGGTGTCTGTGCTCTTCTGCATGCTTAGTATACTTCAATTAAAGATTTTACTTAAAAAAATTAATCCCCCAAACTTCAGAATTGGGTTTATTTGGTAACTTTTTATTTTGATATCATTTCAAGTTTATAGAAAAGTTGCAAGAATCATACAAAGCACTCCAATGTACTCTTTCCCCAGATTCACCAAGTGTTTACATTTTGCCCCATTTGCTTTATCATTCTTTCTGTGTATGTGTATTCATTTTTTTCTGAACCATTTGAAATTAAGTTGCAAACATCGTACCTATTTGCCCCTAAATATTTCAATGGGCATTTCCTATGAACAAGCACATTCTCTTATATAATCACAATACAATTATCAAAATCAGGAAATTTAACTTTGATACAATACCATTGTCTAATCTACAGTCCCACATAAAATTTCATCAATTGTTCCACAACGTCCTTCCTTTTTTTTTTAAGTGCAGTCTCCAATTCCAGGATTATATGTTACATTTAGCTGTCATGTGTCTTTATCTTTATCCTCCTTTCATCTGGAACAGTTAATCAGTTTTTCATGTCCTTGACTTTTTTGAAGACTACAGGCCAGTTATTTGTAGACAATCCCTCAGTTTGGATTAGTCTGATGTCTCTTCATGATTAGATTCAGATTATGCATTTTTGGTAGGAATACCAACTTGTCAATGCATCACATCAGAGGTACATGATGCTACTTGGTCTCCTTATTGGTAATATTAATTTTGGTTATTTGATTAAGTCAGTGTCTACCAGATTGTGCCACTGTAGAATTACTATTTTTCCCTGTGTAATCACTAGGTAATCTTGAGACTATGTAAGTGTCATGTTCCTTAGCAAACTCCTCCACAAATTTTAGCTTCCTTTCTTGCCTGAAGCAATTATTAATATGGTGGTTGCCAAATGGTGATTTTCTAATTCCATCATTCCTTCCTCATTTATCACATTTATTAGTTGGCATTCTGCTGGAAGGAGATTTTCCCTTCTTTACCTTTTATTATATTTATTCATTCATTTGTGTACATCAGTATGGATTCATGGATTATTTTAGTTAGTGGATTACTATGTTATTATTAATTCTGAGGTTCTAACTGTTCTCAATTTGGCTAATAGGAGATCTAGGATAAATTTTTGACCTGACTTACTTATTACTAGCCAAGTGACCTTATACTCTGAAATTCCCTCATACTGAAATAAAAACAGAATGTGAATTTGGACTTCACAATGTACCCAAGTACAACAAATGTGTAGGGGAAAGGCTGTACAACGTAAGAGAAGAGGGATAATTAGAGAAAGGCTATGAACCTTAAGTTGAGAAATCTCCCTAGATTTTATCTTTAAGTTTCAGTAATAAATGGTTAACTCAAAGTAAATGACAACAGCAGGGATGAATGTTAAGTCTCTATTAAAACCTGCCATGTTTGAAATCAGGAAGAAACAGTAGTTAAAGTTCACAGAGAAATAACTTCAGACTTCTTTTTTCTTCGCCATAAAGGCTCCATTTTCCATCAACTCACCACGCACAGTTCCCTTTTCATTTGGCTGAAGGCTCCGTGTTAAGTATCAACTAACAACAGTAAGAACTAGAAGTTCACCTATAACTTAGCACAATACAAAAAGAAATTGTTTATAAGACCAGGTTATTTTTTCTTATTCTTATCCATTCTCAATAGGATGATGACTTTTTTTTTTTTTTTTAGGATGATGACTTTTTAAGTAATCACTTTTTATTTATGGAGAGAAAATTCTTCTCAGACAAAAATGAACTCTATTTTCTACATCTTGAGTAACAAACATAAAATCTCCATGAGGCATTCTACTTTTCAAAATCTAGATTATGTTAAATAACTCCTACATTTAAGAAGAGAGAAAAGCCTGTCAAACAAAGTGGGGCTTTTTTCTTACTTAGAACACTGAGTTGACAGCAAACACCTCCAGAACTCTGAAAACGTGACAAGTAAAATCAACACATATCATTAGGAAATAAAAAGTAAAAATCAGAAGAGAGAGCTTGACCACTGCTCAACAATGGAATTAATACATCTGAGATATTAGAAACTGAAAGATTGAAACTTAGAGGAATAAAGAGAATTGGAAAGGCAAGCTCTGCTCAGGGAAGACACTACATAGGGAGCATTAGTCTCTTATAAGATTGGTTACTTTAACCAGCCTTGGACAATCAAATATCTAGACCTTCCAAGTGAGGAAGCTTTTAACATCATTGGACAACATCCTACAAAGCCTATTTGAGCAGCCATCAGCTTTTGGTAACGCCCACTATTCCTTCCTGACCCCTTCAAACTGCAACAGATATGTTGGAAGTTAGGCTCAGTACATTTAGTCATCTAAACTGTTTTGAAAATGTTAGAGCAAAAAGATGAGAAGAAAATCATATGTTGTGCTATGAAAATCAAGAGAAGAGAGTGTTAGAAAAAAGGGGGATCAACAGTGTCAAATGCCACAGAGAAGCTAAGACAGGGAGGGCTGAGAAAAACCCACTGTGCCTTGTGACTAGGAAGCCAGGACTGCCTTTCGGTGACCAGTCTGAATGACAGGGACATAGGCCGAAGCCGCAGCAGGAGTCAAGCGAGCAGAACTAGGAGTGACTGTGCATTGGGAATGGAGTTTCATTCTTAAACTTGTTAGCACAAGTTCCTGTGCCTGACGCACAGTGAGGCCAAACAAACAGAAACATCAAAGTTTGGAGCAGAGAAAGGTTTACTGCAAGGCCATGCAAGGAGAAGCGTGGCTCATGCCCAAAAGAACCCCGAGCTCCCAGAAGGGTTTTGGCAAAGCATTTTGAAAAGCCAGGTGAGGGAGGACGGTTGCAGGGTACGGTTGCAGGTTGCAGGGTATGTGATCGACTCATGCACAGTTCTGTGGCGGTGTCACAGGGGTTAACATTATTAGTCCTTAGGCGCCAGGAGGCCTGGGGCTATGTGCTGAAGGTCATCAAGTAGTTAACATCTTCCATTTGAGGGGGGGGGTTCACATCTGTAAAACAACTCAGGAAATGTGCATCAAATACTGTTATCTAGGTACTTCAGAGATAAGCTAAACATTGGATATGGGGGAAGGGCCTGTCTGGGGAAGGTCCCACAGGCTCCTGCTCCATTATAAACCTACAACAATAAAAGGGTTAGAAAAATAGGCTAAGAGTTGCATCAAGGTCATACAAAGGTGTGTGTGTGTGTGTGTGTGTGTGTGTGTGTGTGTGTGTGTGTGTGTGTGTGTGTGTTCCAGCACAGAGAAAACAGATTATGTCTACAGGCCAAGGAGAGAAGAGGAAATTAAAGGTGCTTAAGCTAGACAAAAAGAAGATATTTAAGGGAGAAATCTTTGATTCTAGCTGTTATAGCACCCACAAGGATGAAGAGGGAGAAAACAAAGAGGATTGAGAACACAAGGATAGGTCAAACTTAAAAAGAGGAAGTTCAAGGCCTCCCTGGTGGCGCAGTGGTTGAGAGTCCGCCTGCCGATGCAGGGGATGCGGGTTCGTGCCCCGGTCTGGGAGGATCCCACATGCCGTGGAGCGGCTGGGCCCATGAGGCCACAACAGTGAGAGGCCGAGGCCCGTGTACCGCAAAAAAAAAAAAAAAAAAGAGGAAGTTCAGTTTTTCTAAGATGGGGAGAAAGAAACAGAGTTATTTTGGAATGGATTAAAAGGCTCACCTCACATGGTTCTTTTCTTTGTTAGGAAAGTAGGAGGTAAGGGCCCCTGTCAAAAGAGAAGAAGGTATATGTACTGAGGGGCAACCAGAGGGAACCAAAGGAGAGAAAAGGCTTAGAACAACTGTCAGCAGTAAACTACACACATAACAGACACCTGACACAAAGTAGGCACACAGTGGATGTTTGAATGAGTTGTCAGGAACAAGACAAGGATGTCCACTCTCACCACTCTTATTCAACATAGTTTTGGAAGTCCTAGCCACAGCAATCAGAGAAGAAAAAGAAATAAAAGGAATACAAATTGGAAAAGAAGAAGTAAAAAGGTCACTGTTTGCCAATGACACGATACTATACGTAGAAAATCCTAAAGATGCCACCAGAAAACTACTAGAACTAATCAGTGAATTTGGTAATGGTGCAGGATACAAAATTAAGGCACAGAAATCTCTGGTATTCCTATACACCAACAATGAAAAATCAGAAAGAGAATTAAGGAAACACTCCCATTTACCATTGCAACAAAAAGAATAAAATACCTAGGAATAAACCACCTAAGGAGGCAAAAGACTTGTACTCAGAAAACTATAAAACACTGATGAAAGAAATCAAAGATGACATAAACAGATGGAGAAATATACCATGTTCTTGGATTGGAAGAATCAATATTGTGAAAATGACTATACTACCCAAAGCAATCTACAGATTCATTGCAATACTGATCAAATTACCAATGGCATTCTTCGCAGAATTAGAACAAAAAATCTTACAATTCGTATGGAAACCCAAAAGACCCCAAATATCCAAAGCAATCTTGAGAAAGAAAAACAGAGTTGGAGGAATCAGGCTCCCCGACTTCAAACTATACTACAAAGCTACAGTAATCAAGACAGTATGGTACTGGCACAAAAACAGAAATATAGATCAATGGTACAGGATAGAATGCCCAGAGATAAACCCACACACATATGGGCACCTAATTTATGACAAAGGAGGCAAGAACATACAAAAGAGAAAAGACAGCCCCTCCAATAATTGATGTTGGGAAAACTGGACAGCTACATGTAAAAGAATGAAATTAGAACACTACCTAACACCATACACAAAAATAAACTCCAAATGGGGACCTCTCTGGTGGTGCAGTGGTTAAGAATCCGCCTGCCAATGCAGGGGACACAGGTTCGATCCCTGGTCCTGGAAGATCCCACATGCTGCGGAACAACTAAGCCTGTGCGCCACAAATATTGAGCCTGTGCTCTAGAGCCCGTGAACCACAACTACTGAGCCTACGTGCTGCAACTACTGAAGCCTGTGCGCCTAGAGCCCATGCTCCTCAACAAGAGAAGCCACAGCGATAAGAAGCCCACACACTGCAACGAAGTGTAGCCCCCACTCACAGCAACTAGAGAAAGCCCGCACACAGCAACGAAGACCCAATGCAGCCAAAAATAAAAACAAAAACAAAAACAAAAAACTCCAAATGGATTAAAGACTTAAATGTAATACCAGACACTATAAAACTTTTAGAGGAAAACATAGGAAAAACCCTCTTTGACATAAACCACAGCAAGATCTTTTTTGACCCACCTCCTAGAGTAACAGAAACAAAAACAAAAATAAACAAATGGAACTTAATTAAAAGATTTGCACAGCAAAGGACACCAAAAACAAAACAAAAAGACAACCCTCAGAATGGGAGAAAATATTTGCAAATGAAATAACAGACAAAGGATTAATCTCCAAAATATACAAACAGCTCATGGAGCTCAATATCAAAAAAACAAACAATCCAGTTAAAAAATGGGCGGAAGACCTAAATAGACATTTCACCAAGGAAGACATACAGATGGCCAAGAGGCACATGAAAAGATGCTCAACATCACTATTAGAGAAATGCAAATCAAAACTACAATGAGGTATCACCTCATGATGGTCAGAATGGCCATTATCAAAAAAGCTAGAAACAATAAATGCTGGAAAGGGTGTGGCGAAAAGGGAACCCTCCTACACTGTTGGTGGGAATGTAAATTGATACAACCACTATGGAAAACAGTATGGAGGTTCCTTAAAAAGCTAAAAATAAAAAATAATAAAATAATTTTTAAAAAAGCTAAAAATAGAACTACCATATGACCCAGCAATCCCACTACTGGGCATATACCCTGAGAAAACCATAATTCAAAAAGAGACATGCACCACAGTGTTCACTGCAGCACTATTTACAATAGCCAGGACATGGAACCAACCTAAATAACCATCGATAGATGAATGGACAATGAAGATATGGCGCATATATACAATGGAATATTACTCAGCCATAAAAAGAAACAAAATTGAGTTATTTGTAGTGAGGTGGATGGACCTAGAGTCTCTCATACAGAGTGAAGTTAAGTCAGAAAGAGAAAAACAAATACCATATGCTAATACATATATATAGAATCTAAAACAAATTGTACTGATGAACCCAGTTGCAGGGCAGGAATAAAGAGGTAGACATAGAGAAAGGACTTGATGACATGGGGTGGGAGGGCAAAGCTGCAGCGAAGTGAGAGTAGCATTGACATATATACACTACCAAATGTAAAATAGTTGGCTGGTGGGAAGCAGCAGCATAGGATAGGGAGGATGGGAGGGAGGCTGAAAAGGGAGGGGATATGGGACATCTGTATGCATATGGCTGATTCGATTTGTTGTGCAACAGAAACTAACACGGTATTGTGAAGGAATTATACTCCAATAAAGACCTATTACAGGGACTTCCCTGGTGGCACAGTGGTTAAGAATCTGCCTGCCAATGCAGGGGACACGGGTTCGAGCCCTGGTCTGGGAAGATCCCACATGCCGCGGAGCAACTGAGCCCGTGCGCCACAATTACTGAGCCCACATGCCACAACTACTGAAGCCCACGTGCCTAGAGCCCGTGCTTCACACAAGACAAGCCACCGCAATGAGAAGCCCGAGCACCGCAACGAAGAGTAGCCCCCGCTGGCTGCAACTAGAGAAAAGCCCGCACTTAGCAACAAAGACACAACGCAGCCAAAAATAAATAAGTAAATAAATTTATTTTTAAAAAAAAAGACCTATTACAAAAAAAAAATTCTCATAATTTTTATAATGTTCTGCAGTACCACTATGGTATTGTTAGCAGACTGGCAAAACCAAAAGATAAAAGAGGAAAGATAAGTCACTGCCTTCAATGTGACCTGGGGGCTTTCCCCAAAGGTCTTAGGGGAAAAAAAGTAAGAGCTCCAGGGTTCCTAGGCTTTGATTTGTCACAATAGCCCCAATATTGGGATAGACTTGGAAACACAGGTTGGGTAAGAAGTTAACTGTACAAAAAAAAAAAAGTCTTGGTATGAGCTTCATTTATCAATGCTTTATCATAAAATCATCATTATATGTTAAAGTTTGTGATTTTTTTTTAAATTTTGCTACTTTTTCTTTGTGAGTATATGCAAGACCATGGTCAACCATCTGCTCTTGGCTCGCCACACCGCTAACCCAGAGAATTCAAGTAGTCTTACAGTTTCCATCATCACATCAGTGCTGACAATGACAAATGTTTTCAGTTTCCTATCTCTCCCACAAACTCCAGTGTCATTTTTCCATCTAGGTACAAGATATTTCTACATGAATATCCCACTGTCATTGCAAATTCAGATATCCAAAACTAAACCCACACCTTCCCCAAATCCAGCTCCACTACTGTAAAAATCAGAGTCTAGTCAAGAGACAGAAACTACACCAGTTATTTGAACAGAGAGAACTGAATATAAAAAATTAAGTTAGGCCTGTTTTTTTTTTTAAGTTAGTTCTTAATTCAAAACAGACTCACAAACATAGAAAACAAACTTATGATTACCATAGGTGAAAGGAGGGAGAGGGATAAATTAGGAGTTTGAGATTAACAGATACGCACAACTATATACAAAATAGATAACCAACAAGGACTTACTGTATAGCACAGGGAACTATATTCAATATCTTGTAATAACCTACAATAGAATGAATCTGAAACAGAATATATATATATATATACACATACATATATATAACTGAATTACTTTGCTGTCTACCTGAAACTATCACAACACTGTAAATCAACTATATTTCAATTTAAAAAAAGAAAAAAATAATTTAGGTATCATTGTTATTTCACCTGTTCTCCCACCATTAGCCACCATATAGCCTTCTATTCTACTCACACTTGCCCCATTTTGTGTTTCTCATATTTTCAATATTATACCAATCACATTTTAAAATAGCGCTATAAGGTGAATCGTGTCTCCCCAAAGTTTATATGTTGAAATTCTAACCCCCAATATTTCAGAATGTAACTGTATTTGGAGACAAGGTCTTCAAAGAGGCAATTAAGCAAAAATGAGGTCTTTAGGACGGGCCTTAATCCAATGTGACCATTGTCTTTGTAAGCTGAGGAAATTTGGACCCAAAGGGGGACACCAGAAACATGTGCAGACAAAAGGACAACCATGTAAAGACAGAGAGAAGGTTGCCATCTACAAGCCAAGAAGAAAGGCCTCAGAAGAAACCAAATCTGCTGACACCTTGATCTTGGACTTCTAGCCTCCCAAATTATGAGAAAATTAATTTGTTGTTTAAGTGCCTAGTATATTGTTACAGCAGCCCCAGTAGGCTAATACAGATAGTATCTAGGAATATAAACAAAATATATAATCATTGCTAGAAGTGTTAAAACTACAGAAAAATGTAAAGATGGAAATAAAAATCACCCATAATGACATCACCTTGAGATTATCCTCATATAAAATGTTTGGTGTATTTTCTTTCAGGCTTTTTTCCTAAGACATGCATTTTTTTTTTCCACAAAATTAACAGCATAATGTACTTATAGTTTTGCATTCTGCTTCTTTTACATAATTATATACATTTTTTACTAAGTCATAAACATTTTGCCAACTTGTTATAATTAAAATACGTTTTGAAATGAACACATATTCTGTTGAATGAATGCAGCCTAAGCCATTTGCATTTCCCTGTTGGTTAAAATGTAGATGGTTTCCAATTTCTGTCATTTTAAATAACACTGTAATGATCATCTTTGAATATGGTATTTTTTACTATTTTCTTAGGAGAAACTCTTAAACAAAATAGAGATTGTTTCAAGTTTTTACCAACTTAAATAGCACTGTAATTAACATCTATGAATATAACTGGTTAATTTCTTAGGATAAAGTCTTTGTAAAGGAATAACAGGGTTAACTCCATTACAGACCAGTCTTCATACTATCCTCCACAGGCCTGTTGTTTTACTCCCTCTGCCTGGAAGCACCAGCCAAAATCTCATCCACTCTCCTCTTTCATGAATTTTCCGTGACTGTTGTGGCCCATATTAACTTTGAACTCACAGTTAATATGTATTTTGTTACCTAACACTTCATTATATACTCTCTTTAAAACACTTTAAACGGGAACTTCCCTGGTGACACAGTGGTTAAGAATCCACCTGCCAATGCAGGGGACACAGGTTCAAGCCCTGGTCTGGGAAGATCCCACAAGCCACAGAGCAACTAAGCCCATATGCCACAGCTACTGAGCCCACATGCCACAACTACTGAAGCCTGCGCGCCTAGAGCCCATGCTCCACAACAGGAGAAGCCACTGCAATAAGGAGCCCGCACACTGCAACGAAGAGTAGCCCCCACTCCCCGCAACTAGAGAAAGCCCGTGCACGGCAACGAAGACCCAATGCAGCCAAAAATAAATAAATAAAATAGATACAACATTAAAGAAATAAAAAATGTTTTCAAAACATTGAGCAAAGGACTTGAATAAACATTTTTCCAAAGAAGACATACAAATGACCAACAGGTACATGAAAAGGTGCTCAATATCAATAATCATCAAAGAAATGCAAATCAAACCATAATGAGATTATCACCTCACACCCGTTAGAATGGCTGTCATCAAAAAGACAAGACATAAAAAAAAAAAAAGACAAGACATAACAAATGCTGATAAGGATATGGAAAAAAAAGGAACGCCTGTATTCTGCTGGTGGAAATGTAAATTGGTACAGCCACTTTGGAAAACAGTATGGAGGTTCCTCAAAATCTTGAAAATAGAACTACTATATCCAGCAATCCCACTCCTGGTATTTATCCAAAGGAAATGATATCTCTATCCCAGAGAGATATCTGCACTTCTATGTTCTCTGCAGCATTATTTACAACAAGCAAAACACTGAAACAAGTGTCCACTGACAGATGAATGGATAAAGAAAACATGATATTATATATATATATATATACACACACATATATAATGGAATAGTATTTAACCATAAAAAAGGAGGAAATCTTGTCATCTGCAACAACATGGATGAACACTGAGGGCATTATGCTAAGAGAAACAAGTCAAACATAAAAAGACAAATATGTACGATCTCCCTTGTATGTTATAATCTTTAAAAAGCTGAACTCATGGAAATAGAGAGTAGGTTGGTTGTTGCCAGGGGCAAGGGATGGGGGGGAATAGGTGAAAGTGGTCAAATGGTACAAACTTTCAGTTATAGGGTGAATAAGTTCTGGGGATCTAATTACAGAATGGTGACTACAGTTAACAATACTGTATTATATACTTGAAAGCTGCTAAATGAGTAGATCTTAAAAGTTCTTACCACAAAGAAAAAAAACAAAACATAGCTATGTGAGGTGATGGATGTGTTAACCAACCTTATTGTGATAACAATTTTGCAATATATACATATATCAAATCAGCACGTTGTACACCTTAAACATATATGTTATATGGCAATTGAATCTCAATAACATGGGGTGGGGGGAGATTTTTCTCTTTATCACTGGTTTTCAACCATTTAATCATGATGTGGCTTGGTATGATTTTGTATTTATCCTACTTGTGGTCTGTTGGATCTGTGAATCTAGAGTTTTTATCATTTTTTAAAACTTTTAACCATTATTTCTTCAAATGTTTCCTCTGTCCCTCTCCCCTTGTCCCAGGACTCCAACTATATATATAATATACCACTTACGATTATCCCACAAGTCACCGAGACTCTGTTTAATTTTTTAGCCTTTTATTTTCCCTGTGCTTTAGTTTGCATGGTTTCTATTGCTAGGTCTTCAAGTTCACTGATCTGTTCTTCTGCATTGTCTAATATGTTATTAAGCCCAGCCAGTGAATTGTTCATTTTCTGAATATTGTATTTTCCATCTCTATAAGTTTCACCTAATTTTTTTCATATCTATTTCTCTCCTCATTATGTTAACTTTTTCCCTTAAATCATTGAGCATCGTTACAGTAGCTTTTTAAACATAATTTTGTGCTAATTCATCATCTCTGTTATTTCTGGGTCTGTTTATATTGACTTTGCTCCTACTGATTTTTTTACTTCTTTGCATGCCTAGTAATTTTTAATTGGATGTTGAACAATGTGAATATTATACTTTTGAGTGTCTAGATTGTATTGTATTCCTTTAAAGGATGTTCAATTTTGTTTGGAAGTTATGTGTAGATCAGTACCACCTCCACATACCATCATATTGGGGAATTGACCCTCAACATTGGAATTTTGGACACAAGCATTCAATTCCTAGCAGAAGGGAAGAAAAAACTGAGCTCATTGTAGCCATCTGCTATTTTGGTTTTATCCTTCTTCTTCCTCTGCCTGAAACCTGAAGCTCTATGCCAGTTTTTATCAATCTTTCCATTCCCCAATCCTACTAACAACTACACATGAGTGCATACACACACACACACACACACACACACACACACACACATTGCGTGCATACACAGCCAAGTCACAGCAATTGCTCTTTTTAAACTAGAGTGACCACCTACATCATGGCTTTCTTAATTTATGATCCTTTAATTTGTGATCCTAATGAAAGCCAGCCAGCCAGTCACTTTCAAAAACCTAATATGCCTAATGAGAATTAAAATCAGGTGCAAATCTCTTGTTCACAACAGGTTTGCCACCAGGACATAGGTCTCATGAAAGCCATCACTAAATCTAAGCCAAAATGGGAAAGGAAAATATTCATATCAACACCATTGTTGGGACTTCCCTGGTGGCGCAGTGGTTAAGAATCCACCTGCCAATGCAGGGGACACAGGTTCAAGCCCTGGCCCGGGAAGATGCCACATGCCACAGAGCAACTAAGCCCAAGAGTTACAACTACTAAGCCTGCGCTCTAGAGCCTGCGTGCCACAACTACTGAGCCCACGTGCCACAACTACTGAAGCCCACATGCCTAGAGCCCGTGCTCTGCAACAAGAGAAGCCACTGCAATGAGAAGCCCGCACACCAAAATGAAGAGTAGCCCCCGCGCACAGCACTGAAGACCCAACGCAGCCAAAAATAAAAATAAATAATAAAATTTAAAAAAAAAGAAAAGCTTAATGAAGGGGAAAAAGTACAAAAGATAGGAGGCTTGTTCCCTGCCTCTAGAAATGTACCATCTAAAAGGAAAAATAGGACCAATTCCCATGAAAAGGCAATAAAAACACACAGAAATATCAGAAATAAGTGCAAACTAATATAAGCAGACCTCAGTTAGCTTTAGTGGTAAGGAAATGCTCTTTTCCCAAGCACAAAAAACTATTCACATAACATTAAAATTTATTTCAGTTATCTACTGCCAGACAACAAAGTACTCCAAAATTCAGTGGCTTAAAACCACAATCATTTTACTTGCTTGTATTTTGCAACTTGGGCAGAGCTAAGCAGAGAAAACAGCCTATCTCTGCTCCACATAGAGTCACCCAAAGTAACTACAGTAGAGGCTGAAGAATCCACTTCCATGATGGCCTTCTTCACATGGCTGGAGAGCTGGTGGTGACTGTTGGCTGGGAGCTCAACAGGAGCTGTTAGCCAAGGCCTCAGTGCTCCTCCGTGTGGTTAGGTTGGGCGTTTCACAGCATGGAAGTTTGAGAAGTCAAACTTCCAACACAGTGGCATCTCCCTGAATGCAAAAGTATTGTCTTCTTAAGGCATAGGCCTAAAATGAATTCTAAGGATTAAAGCAAGTCATAGGCCAGCCCAGATTCAAGAGGAGGGAACTATCAGGGGTGCAAAACTGAGAGGAATGATTCATTTGGGGCCACCAAAGTAACAGTCTACCATATGATAGGTTGTTTGGGTTTTGGTTTTTTTGCCAAGTGTTCTGTAGCTGTATATTTGTCATTACTTCTAACTGTATTGATTTTTCAAAGTAATCTTTAAAAAGCTTGTTTACAATGGTGTCCAATATATATGATTAATAGGTCATACCCCTAATTACCACTAAATCTGTATTATATTTCTTTGCCTTCTGTTTTTACCATTCCTGTCCGATACATTTATAACCAGCCCAAACTAGCAGTGATTGAAATCGTTTCAAGCTATTGTATCTTTCCCAAACTATACTTTGCTATTTCAAAAGCATTCTGTAGTTTGAGTCTTCGTAGGGGTTCAAACATACTCAACTCCCACCTTTCTTACTTCTTTTTTCTTTGGAGGAGGGGAACTTCACCTCATGTATCTCTAGAAATGCTATCAGTTTCAAGAACCCAAGCAACAGAGACCTACCAGTCTAGACAAAAAAGACCTTCAATTATCTTACACAACAAAATCTGGAGATAGGTGTTTCCAAGCCTGCTGCAGCAGCTCAATGACATCATCAAGTATTCAGGGGTTTTCTATCTTTCCATACAACCATCTTCAGCATGTTAGCTTTTTTTTTTTAACTTCTTATTTTATATTGGAGTATAGTTGATTAACAATATTTTTAGTTTCAGGTGTACAGCAAAGTGATTCAGTTATACATATACATTATACATGTATCTATTCTTTTTCAAATTCTTTTCCTATTTAGGCTGTTACATAATACTGAGCAGAATTCCCTGTGCTATACAAGTAGGTCTTTGTTGGTTATCCATTTGAAATATAGCAGTGCGTACACGTCAATCTCAAACTTCCTAATGATCCACCTTTCATCTTTAAAGATTTGTCCCCTCAATGTCACAAGATGCTCCTCAACCAACCCCTAAGGAAAGGGAAGGGGAAAGATGGAGCCTCCTCTTGAAGCTTTGTCTTTTTATCTGGAAGGAAAATATTTCCTAGAAGCTGCCTTCCCTCAATTCCTGTCAAACTCCAGACCACTCTCAAATTTCACTGGATCTGCGATTACAGTATTACCTAGCAACAAGAATCGAACGTCACTGGCCAGGATAACCCCACACCAAGGACAGCCAAGGTCGTCTAGAGGGTACCTTTTAGTTTAACAAGTCGCAGGAGAATCACGGATTTTAAAGACAAAGAAAACTTCCCAAATTTATGCAGTCTCTAACGAACGCCGGTGGTGATACGGCTCTGAACTTCAATCTCCCGAAAACACTCTCTGCGCGATCTTGTTAAGGTGGCCCTTTGCAGCTTCTTACCCACTTCAAATATGGTCGTCAAGCTCCAGTCTCCTTTACCTCCTGAGCGTGGAGACAGCTCTGGCTTCATGCCCATTTCCAAAAGGGCCTCCTCACGCGAGGCTGCGGTTCTGAGTGCGCAGACGCGAACGTAAGTCCTCTTCCTGGTAAGATGGCGCTGGGGTTGATGTGCGGACGCCGGGAGCTTCTGCGCCTGTTACGGCCCCAGCGTCAGGTAAGGATGCCCCGAAGCCGAGCGCCAGGATGCCACCCTATCCCTGTGACCCGAGCCAGGAATGACTTGTGCTGTGGGCATGAGAAGACGCTGATCTTCTCACCGGGACCTACGTCTCGTGACCTCGGGTCGCATGAGGCCGCGGGAGGGTTCCGTTCCCGACTCCGCGGGTTCAGCAGCCTAGTACGGTGGTCTGTTCCTGGGACCAAGCGTCACTCCTTCTAAGGAAACCTCAGCCTCAACCTCTGGGCCCCGGGGTGGGTCTGCAGTAGCTAAGATGCAGGACTCAAGCTTGCAAGCCTGCAGGGTCGCAGTCTGAGCGCGGGGAGTAGAATGTGCTCACCTGTGGTAGCTGGCTGCCTGTCTGGGCCGGGGGGGGGGGGGGGTGCGGGGGGAGACGGTGAGCATAATGAGCGACTTCACCCGGTAAAAGGATTCCATCTTCCTTTTACCCACTCAGTTCCACAGCGTCGCAGGGCCCTGCCAATGGCCCCGGAAAGCGCTGACAGCGGGGCTCCGGTTCCCAGCCGGCCGCTGCTGCGGGCACCCGCACTACGTCCTCCTCGCTGCCCCAGGCCCCCGGGGCCTCAGTACCTCTGCCATCTCTTTTGCAGAAGCCCAGGTAAGAGACGTTTCGTCCCTGCAGTGTTAGGAGTGGTGCTTCTTTCTGATTTGTTTTTATTTTGCTTTGACTAGGGGGAGGGGAATGTGGAGCAGAGTTTTTGTCCGCACTCCACCCAACTCGCGAAATGACAGCATCTCTGCTTGGGATAGATTTTCAAATCAGTGGGGAAATTATTGAAAGCACAGGAGGAAAGATTTACGTTATATACTAGGCGTTGTTTGCCAGAATGGTGGCAAGCCACTGATGGTGGTATGAGATGTGATTCTGTGTGTGTATTAGAAAAATTATAACTTGCATATCAAGTGTGGACAAAGAATGTCACCTGCTATATCAGTAAACAAAGGATGTTGCGGCCTTCAGCCACTGCAGCCACTGCAGCCACCCCCAACCGTGCACCCTGAGGGAATTCAGGATGGAGAAACAAAACTGGCCCTAGATAGTTAAGGTACAAATCAAAAGAATGATTTCAATAAGCCCAAAGTCTTGCGTCTTACCATACTTAGAAAAGCACTAGGGCTTCCCTGGTGGCGCAGTGGTTGAGAGTCCGCCTGCCGATGCAGGGGACATGGGTTCGTGCCCCGGTCCGGGAAGATCCCACATGCCGCGGAGCAGCTGGGCCCGTGAGCCGTGGCCGCTGAGCCTGCGCGTCCAGAGCCTGTGCTCCGCAACGGGAGAGGCCACAGCGGTGAAAGGCCCGCGTACTGCAAAAAAAAAAAAAAAAAAAAAAAAAACAGGTGGTCAAACACCAAAAAATTACTGCTAATTAAATAAAAACTAGATGTCTCAAGTTAATGAATTTAGTCCTTTTTTTTTTTTTTGCGGTACGCGGGCTTGAGGAACTTGAGCCTTGGTACCAGCAGAGGCCTCTTGTACCCATCTGCCTCCTCAGAGAGTCCAGACAAATTTTGGTGAGTCTCTCCTGGTTCTTGGATCTCCCATTTATTGTTTGATGATCCTGAGTTTTATTTGGCAGTGGCTAACAGGCACCTGGCTGCGCAGTTGAAAGATACTGGGAGTTACTCAGTTGAGACACTCTGAGTGGTCTGGACTGGGTGACTAGCTGAGAAGCTGGCCTAACCTTTTTTCAGAAAGCTAGCCTCCAATTAACACCCTGCCAGGTTTCTGTGCTTATATTTACAAGTAGGTACTTAATTGGGAATTAAAGGAGACCTTGCCCTGAAAATGGCCAATATGGACTCTTTTTATTTTATATGCAGTTAAGCTAGAGAAAGCCAGCTTGATAAAACATCTTTTTGGTATTCTGACCTTACAAAGAAACAAAAGCCCTTCTAGGGAACTTGCGTTTTTCTGTCTTTGAAATGTAAACGTTTTACCTGATCTTGCGTGCGTGCGTGTGTGTGTGTATGTGTGTGTTGTGTGTGCATGCGTGTGTGTGAAGTTGGTCTCTGCCATCCGGAAAGTACATATATGGTGTACGTTTGGCAGCCAGTTGAATAGACTGAGATTCTGAGCAGTCTTGTCTGACTGCGCCAGCTCTCAGGGACTTCAGTCATCTTAACCTTCGGTGCGTCAGCTTATATAACAAAGACCTTTAATTTCTTAGACTGTTTTTTAGGAGTAAACTTTCTAGATCTGTGAAGGCTACATCCTTTGCACTCTCTTGTGGGGATGCTTCTTGCATCTTATCGGTTTGAGTTGTAATTAAAATACCACCTATCAATAGCCATTGGATCCTTTAAATTGGAAAAACTTCTAAATTTTTAGAGAGCTGTCATTGTAAACAGCTGTTTTATTGGTACCTATAAAAAATAAATTAGAAGGTGGATACACACACACAATAGTTAACCTTAAAACTCCCTTTAATTTAAAAAAAAGGGTTTGGGAAACCTTATTTGTGGTCTCTGCTTCCCTTCAGAGGGTCTTACAGATGCAAAACATTGAAGATAATGTTAATGAGGCTGATTAACAGGGAGGTTAAAAAAAATGAAGAGAAAGTCTAGAGTCTTCTTCCCAACAAGGTGGAAATTTTAAAGGAACTCATCCCAAATGGATAAAGAAATCTTTAGATGGCTATTAAGAAATGAGATAAATAAAACGGATGTTAATAGGGTTAAAACAAAAGGTTTTGATACAACACTACCTGAGGTTGGATGGACCAATGTTATTGGTCCCCAACATTAAAGGGCCCCAAACGAGTCCACTCTTATTTACTTACTCCAGTGTAATGTGTGTGTGTGGGTGTGTGTGTATATATACTTTTTCCCCCCTTCTAAAGGCTATAAGAAACTTACACTGCGATACCTGACCAGCAATTGCTTGGGGCCACAGGCCAATTGATCAAGTTAAAAGATTGACAAAAGAGCCTGAGTCCCTTGGCTCAACCTCTTACTGGGGACCCCAGAGCCTTTTGTACAAAAATAGATTAAATGATTGGGATAAAAAGGAAGTTTCTGGACTCCTTTTAAGACCAGGGCTTGTTGATGGGATCCTAATGGAAACTAAAGTTAAAGATATAGAAGTTGATAGACTTGAGATAAAAATATTTAAATAGACTTTATGTAAGAGGGTTACATCTCTTTTGCCTAATTATATTGTAGGATAGATATTATGTCTCACTGGGAAATGCTTCCCCAGCCTGGAATTATAAGACAGGGCATATAAATCTGCTCCTCAGACAGTATTAATTAAGCATACTAAAGGAAACCAGTAGGGTTACCAGAGTCAGAACAAAACAAAGTAAAAACTGAGAGCTAATATTCCAGGGTTAATGAAAATAGTAATAGAGATTTGCTGTGGGTCTAACTGGTGCACTCAGAAAGGGGACCTTTGTTGAATGCCTTGTCCAAACTTTTGAAGACATGATAAATTGAACCCTAAGAACTCTTGGTTTTCAGTTTAGTCGGAAATCTCAGTGATATTAAAAAAACAAAGAAAATATAGTTGGGCAAATCAATCTTTTAGTATCATTTAGGCAACTAACCAGTTCTTTGGGGAATTAAAAGCAACTGTCTGTCTTGAAAATCTCTACAAATCAGAAATGTAAATTCAGCCCTCAAAGACCTGAGCCTGAGCCTAAGCCTAATTAGCTCAATCAGGTAAAACCTGAAACCAAAGAGGAAGGGCCTTTTAAAATTCAAACCAGTGGAAGGGTTCCCTCACCCAAAATCCAGTTCATACTCTCCTTAGGGTTTATCAAGGAGAAATACAAATCTTTTTTTTTAAACATCTTTATTGGAGTATAATTGCTTTACAATGGTGTGTTAGTTTGTGCTTTATAGCAAAGTGAATCAGTTATACATACACATATGTTCCCATATCTCTTCCCTCTTGCATCTCCCTTCCTCCCACCCCCCCATCCCACCCCTCTAGGTGGTCACAAAGCACGGAGCTGATCTCCCTGTGCTGTGCGGCTGCTTCCCACTAGCTAGCTATTTGACGTTTGGTAGTGTGTATATGTCCATGCCACTCTCTCACTTTGTCCCAGCTTACCCTTCCCCCTCCCCATATCCTCAAGTCCATTCTCTAGTAGGTCTGTGTCTTTATTCCCATCTTGCCCCTAGGTTCTTCATGACCTTTTTTTTTTTCCCTTAGATTCCATATATATGTGTTAGCATACAGTATTTGTTTTTTCTCTTTCTGACTGACTTCACTCTGTATGACAGACTCTGGGTCCATCCACCTCACTACAAATAACTCAATTTCGTTTCTTTTTATGGCTGAGTAATATCCCATTGTATATATGTGCCACATCTTCTTTATCCATTCATCCAATGATGGACACTTAGGTTGCTTCCATGTCCTGGCTATTGTAAGTAGAGCTGCAGTGAACATTGTGGTACATGACTCTTTTTGAATTATGGTTTTCTCAGGGTATATGCCCAGCAGTGGGACTGTTGGGTCGTATGGTAGTTCTATTTTTAGTTTTTTAAGGAACCTCCATACTGTTCTCCACAGTGGCTGTATCAATTTCTATTTCCACCAACAGTGCAAGAGTATTCCCTTTTCTCCACACCCTCTCCAGCATTTATCGTTTGTAGATTTTTTGATGATAGCCACTCTGACAGGTGTGAGATGATACCTCATTGTAGTTTTGATTTGCATTTCTCTAATGATTAATGATGTTGAGCATTCTTTCATGTGTTTGTTGGCAGTCTATATCTTCTTTGGAGAAATGTCTATTTAGGTCTTCAGCCCATTTTTGGATTGGCTTGTTTGTTTGTTTGTTTGATATTGAGCTGCTTGTAAATTTTGGAGATTAATCCTTTGTCAGTTGCTTCATTTGCAAATATTTTCTCCCATTCTGAGGGTTGTCTTTTGGTCTTGTTTATGGTTTCCTTTGCTGTGCAAAAGCTTTTAAGTTTCATTAGGTCCCATTTGTTTATTTTTGTTTTTATTTCCATTTCTCTAGGAGGTGGGTCAAAAAAGGTCTTGCTGTGATTTATGTCATAGAGAAATACAAATCTTAAGTCTTTTCCACAAATAGCAAAGCCTTAGTCTTCTGAGCAAATGAATTTAATTTATTCCAACTGTTATTTATAAACTAACAAGTTTATATTGTAATACCTGATTCATAGCTAAGTTTTTTAAGTGAAACTGTGAGATCTCTAGTTTTGTCTGTTTACGTGTGTGTAGACATTATACGTATGAGATGTCACTACCTCTGGGTATACACTCTAAATTTATAAAAGACCTCTATTTAATTGACTTAAAAGTAAGCGCTTACAAATTAAATATTTCTAAATATAAAGGAAACTGGCCGGAATGAATTTCAGGTTCATGTGATCTAGGAAATATTCAATATTAAATTAATGCCTGTTGTTAAAGCTAGTTTAAGCTTGCTGGTTTAATCAATATAGACATGTCTTTTATTGTACCTAGGTTTACTGAAGGTCAATAAGTTCATGTTATTTCTGTTGCAGAGTTAGTTGTCAGCAAGAAAAAAAAATTAACTTGGTGATATTTTCATAAGTTATAAAACCCACAAGCCACGGGGTGCAGCAAAAAAAAAAAAAAAGGTAAATGAGGTACGAGTTGTCAACTGAAAAGAAATACACAACCTAAGAGTTGAGAATTGTGTTTTATTTGGGGCATTACTGAGGGCTTAACTAGGATACAGCCTCTCAGCTCTGAGGGACTGTTCCAGAGAGGTAAGGGAGGAGCCAGGGTATATAGGAGTTTTGCAAAAAAAGCCAAAACAAAACAAGTAGTCAGAATCGAAAGATTACTCTTAATTAAAGAAAAACCAGATGTCTCAAGTTAATGAGTTTAGTACTTTTCTATGTAACAAAAGATGCAAGAGTCTGGGCTTTTGCGGGGGCGGGGTGGGGAGTTCTTATTGAAATCATTCCTTTGATGTGCACCTTAACTATCTAGGGCCAGTATTCTGTTTTTCTCCATCCTGAATCCCCTCAGGTTGCACCCTTGCAGGTGGCTGCGGTGGCTGATGGCCCCAACATCCTTTGTTTACTGATATGACAGGCAACATTCTTTGTCCTAAGTGCCTCCTCTTGGTCATAAATTAGATCAATGTTTTTGAGAGGCATTCCATGACCAATTTTGTCCCACATTGCTAGCAAGGCACATTCCTAGATCAGGGGAAGATTCTGTGTATAGGCCAATGTGTTGATTTTTGGATTAGACCCTGTTCATAATCTAAAATTCTCTGGATCACCTGTCTGTTAGGATCCAGGAAATGTTTTCCCTTATCTAGGTTGCACTATTACAGTTATTCTATGTAGAGTTACATATATGGTCAACTGTCTCAAGACTTTTAGCCATGGTTACACATTGTTAATACAAGAGACAATCTTATAAAATAGACAGGAGGACTTCCCTGGTGGTCCAGTGGTTAAGACTCCGTGCTTCCAGTGCAGGGGACACGGGTTTGATCCTTGGTCGGGGAACTAAGATCCTGCATGCCACACGACGCGGCCAAAAATAAAAATAAAATAGACAGGATATGTACTATAGCTAGTAACGTTAATCAGATCATAGTACAGCAAAGAGAAACACAAGGCATAAACAATTTGGAAACAAAGAGAACAAATTAAAATAATGATTAGTATAAATAGTTGTAATCTGGTCACAATAAACAATCAAGTCAGGACTTCCCTGGTGGTCCAGTGGTTAAGAATCCACCTGTCAATGCAGGGGACATGGGTTTGAGCCCTGGTCCAGGAAGATCCCACATGCTGCGGAGCAGCTAAGCCCATGTACCACAACTACTGGGCCTGCACACTAGAACCCGTGAGCCACAACTGCTGAGCCCACGTGCCACAACTACTGAAGCCCGCGCACCTAGAGCCTCCTCAATGAGAAGTCCGCGCACCACAACAAAGAGTAGCCCCCACTTGCCGCAACTAGAGAAAGCCCATGCACAGCAACGAAGACCCAATGCAGCCAAAAATAAATAAATTTATTTAAAAAAAAACCAAAAACATCAAGTCCACAGGAGAGAGCCAGCTGGAGAAGCCAAATTCTGGATGGATCAGGTAGAAAGATAAATGTTTCATCTTTGTTTACAAATGTATACTTTATCAACTTGCTTTAGATCATAGCCTAAGAAGAAAGGTTTCCTGGAAAACAAAGATTAAAAGCCAGTATATTTCAGAAAATTATAAATGATACTTATCAGTTCATTCAGTCCCATGTTTTTAATTAATTGCTGTTGATCT
Organism: Aethalodelphis obliquidens; assembly: GCF_003676395.1. NCBI lineage: Eukaryota > Metazoa > Chordata > Mammalia > Artiodactyla > Delphinidae > Aethalodelphis > Aethalodelphis obliquidens. The sequence goes on from NW_020837954.1 coordinate 434,288, forward strand.
GGATGAAGTCATCACGTTTTTCATTAGTTTTGTAATTTCTTACCCAAGTCAGTGGTATGATCTAAAAGTTATCAGAAACTTACATTTGTCAAAAAGTTCTTTTTATTTATTTATTTATTTTGGCCACGCCGCATATCATATAGGATCTTAGTTCCCTGACCAGAGATCGAAGCTGCGCCCCCTGCAGTGGAAGCACAGAGTCTTAACCACTGGACCACCAGGGAAGTCCCAGAAAGTTCTTTTTATGAATCTTCTTGAAGATCTTCATTTTGTAAAAGCTCCAGAGTAAAACAGTGGTTGTCTATAAACCACAAAAGACTTAAAATGGCATGGTTAAAGATCTGGTTACAATAGATAGCTAGTAGGAAGCAGCCGCATAGCACAAGGAGATCAGCTCGGTGCTTTGTGACCACCTAGAGGGGTGGGATAGGGAGGGTGGGAGGGAGGGAGATATGGGGATATATGTATATGTATAACTGATTCACTTTGTTATACAGCAGAAACTAACACACCATTGTAAAGCAATTATACTCCAATAAAGATGTTAAAAAGAAAAATATCTGATTACAATGCAATTGACAAGAAACTTGGATATTTCCGTGATGTACAGCATTTTAAGATAATAACTAGAATTATGACTGATAACATTATGCCAGGAATTTTAGGAATTCCGTATAAATTTTGGAATAGCTATATTAATGACATTTACCCATACAATACAACCTAAGGTTTGTCTCCAATCAGTTGACAGTATATAAAGCTCATTTAATACCAAAGTTTATAAACTTTTGTCTCCATTCTTTTAACTTTTATACCTTTAACTTTAGTTTCTGTTAGGACCCCCTTCTGTTAGGACCCCCATCTATTAGGACCCCCATCTATTAGGACCCCATAGTATTTTTGTATAAAAGGCACTGGGGGACTTCCCTCGTTGTCCAGTGGTTGAGAATCTGCCTTCCAGTGCAGGGGACGTGGGTTCGATCCTTGTTCGGGGAACTAAGATCCTACATGCCATGGGGCAACTAAGCCCGTGTGCCACAACTAGACAGCCCACGAGCCACAGCTACTGAGCCAACGCGCCACAGCTAGAGAGAAGCCTGCGCACCGTAACACAGATCCTGCGTGTTGCAACCAAGACCTGATGCAGCCAAATAAATAAATAAATACTTTAAAAAATAAAAGGCACTGGGGTTCCCAGTGAAGAGCTGAGCCAAGGGACTCAGACCCTTTGTAAATCTTTTTTTTTTTTAATATTTATTTATGTTGCCACACGCGAGATCTTCGTTGCAGCATGTGGGATCTAGTTCCCTGACCAGGGATGGAACCCGGGCCCCCTGCACTGGGAGCGTGGAGTCTTAGCCACTGGACCACCAGGGAAATCCCTGTCAATCTTTTAATTTGACTAATTGGCCTATATGTTGCCCCAAGTAATTGTTGGTCAGATATCTCAATGAAATTTTCTTCCAGCCTTTTAAACATACATTTTTATTTTTAATTGGGATAAATAGAGCAGCAGACTTGTTTGGGGCCCCTTAATGTTGAAGATCAATGGGAATCCCTAAAGGGGGCTAAAGGCCATCCAACTTTAGGTAGTATTGTACCAAAACCTTTTGTTTTAGTCCCATTAATGTCCATTTTATTTATTCCATTTCTTAAAAACCATCTAGAGACTTCTTATCTTTTGGGACAAGTCCCTTTAAAATTTCCACCTTGTTGGGAAAAAGTCTCTAGACCTTCCCTTCGGTTTTTTCTTATTTCCCTGTTAATGAACCTAATTAACATTATTGATTTTTTTTTTTTTTTTTTTTAGCATCTATAACACCCATTGAGGGGAAGCAGAGACCAGGAATAAGGCTTCCCAAGCCAGTTTTTTGTTTGGTTTAAACTAAAGGAGTTCTTAGGTTAACCATTATATATATTTTTCCACCTTCTAATTTGGTTTTTCCATGGGTCCTGATAAAACAGCTGTTTATAATGAGACTCTCTAAAGATTTACTGGTTTAGAGCTTTTCCAATTTAAAAGACCTGTCATCTGGCCATTAATGAGATATATCTTAATTGTGATTCAGACCAATAGGACGAAAGAAACATCCCCACAAGAGAGTGCGAAGGATGCCACCTAACCAAGATACAGAAGGTTTACTCCCAAAAATAGCCCAAGAAAGTAAAGGCCTTTGTTGTACAGGCTGACGCAGCAAAAGTTAAAATGGCAAAAAGCCCCTGAGAGTTCGCACAGTCCGGAAAAAGACTGCTCAGAATCTCAGTCTGTTCAGTTGGCTGCAGAATATATGTACCTTCTGGATGGCAGAGACCAAGTTCTCACAAAACACAACACACATGTGCGCACTCGCACACTTAAGAAGATCAAGTAGAACATTTACATCTCAGACACTGGGAGGGACTTGGAAGTTCCCCCAGAAGGGCTTTTATTTCTTTAAGGTCAGAATTCTGAAAAGATGGTTTATCAAGCTGCTTTCTCTAACTTAACTGCGTATGCAGTAAAAGAGCCCCAGGGCTTCCCTGGTGGTCCTTAATCGCTTCTACTACAGGGGGTGTGGGTTTGATCCCTGGTCCAGGAAGTTCGCATGCCATGAGATGCAGCAAAAAAAAAAGCCCCATGTGGGCTATTTTCAGGGCAAGATTTCCTTTAATTCCCAATTAAGTGAGTACTTGTAAGTATAAGTTTTGTACATACATAGACTTGGCGAGAGTGTTTAATTGGAGGCAAAGATGTTAGGCCAGCCTCTCACCTAATCACCCAGTCCAGACTCCTTATTGTCTCAACTGAGCAACTCCCAGTCTTTCCACCTGGTTTCCCCAGTAGCTTTCAACTGGGCAGTTAGACGCTGCCAGATAAAACTCAGGATCATCAACCAATAATCAGGAGATCCAAGAATCACCCAAATTCATCTGGACTCTCCAAGGAGGCAGACAGGCCCAAGAGGCCTCTGCTGGTACCAGGCCCTGGATCCTCTTAGAGTTTGGGCAAAGGAGAGAGTTCTGCTCTGGTTCCCTTCGTGGTCACCAAAATTGTTGGCTGAAAAACAAATGCACAACCTAAAAGTTGAGAATTATGTTTTATTCAGTGGTCTTGCTGAGGACTTAAGCCAGAGGACATCCTCTGAGATAGCTCCGAGGGACTACTCCGAAGAGGAAAGGGAGGAGCCAGGATATGTAGGAATTTTGCAAAAACAACCAGGTAGTCAGAACATCAAAAGATTAGTGTTAAAAGCCAGACATCTCAAGTGAATGAGTTTAGTACTTTTCTATGTGTGGAATGATTTAAGAGTAGGCCTGTTGAGATCATTCCTTTGATGTGCACCTTAACTGTATAGCACCCGTGTTGTTTTTCTCCATCCTGAATCCCCTCAGGGTATACAGTTGAGGGTGGCTGATGGCTTGATGGCTGCAGCATCCTTTATTTACTGATACCGCAGGCAATATTCTTCATCCAGGTGATCCAGAGAATTTTAGATTATCAACAGGGCCTGATCCAAAAATTAGCAAATTGAGTAGCCTATCAGCAGAATCTTCGCCTGATCTACGAATCAGCCTTCCTAGTGCCATGGGACAGAATCGGTCATGAAGTGCCTCCCAATTGTTGGTCCAGTTTATGGCCTAGAAGGAGGTGCTGAGGACAAAGAATGTCACCTGTCTTATCACTAAACAAAGGATGTTGGGACCATCAGCCACTGCAGTCACCCCCAACAGTGCACCCTGAGGGAAGTCAGGATGGAGAAACAGAATACTGGCCCTAGATAGTTAAGGTACAAATCAAAGGAATGATTTCAGTAAACCCAAATTCTGGTGTCTTTCCATACATAGAAAAGCACTAAATTCATTAACCTGAGACATCTGGTTTTTATTTAATTAGCAGTAATTTTTTGGTGTTTGACTACCTGGCTTTTGGGGTTGTTTTTTTGTTTGTTTGCAAAAACTCATATACATCCTGGCTTCTCCCTTACCTCTTCAGAACAGTCTCTCACAGCTGAGAGGCTTTGTCCTGTACTTAAGTCCTCAGTAATGCCCCAAATAACACACAGTTCTCAACTTTTAGGTCGTGCTTTTTTTTTCAGTTGACACAATTTATAATTGTATATCTTTGATTATAACTTGTATGTCCCTGATTTCATGGACATTAATATTTCTCAGGATGAGACCAAGTAGATATTTTTGATCTTAAAAACTGAGTTGTTTAAAGAAAAATTATAATAGTTTCAGTGTATGCAGAATTGTGCCAGTGATACTCAAATGACTGAAGTTTGGAAAATGCACAAGAAATAACTTCCCAACATGAAGGAGAATCATGAAGTCTTATTTTGAGTAACTTATCTTTCTGCCTAGAGGGGAAAATAAAATATCCTTTCTTAAAAAATGAGTGGGAATATTTATTTAGAATAAGAAATCTTTACAAAGTAATGGTTTTTAAAAACTGACAGATACCACAAGCATTACAAAATCCAGGAAAATAATGTACTTTTTTAATTGACTTCCTGGCATAAAATGTTCTTTTTAAGCTTTGAATTCTATGACAATGTAGGCTAGGGGAGAACGAGAAACAGGGAGTCAAGAGAGTACCCCAGTATTGGTTATAATAAGAGGGACCTCGATTTCTATGTGTGTGTCCCTCCCTGCCCGAATATAACGCCTGGCTTTTTTTTTTTTTTTTTTTTTTTTTTTCCTTTTTCCCCACAGGTTCAGGCCCCTCCGGTCATTCCTGCAACTCCCCCACCTACAGCAGTACCTGAGGTGGCTTCTGGAGACACTGCAGATATCATCCTGGCTGCTGCAGAACAGAGCTTCACTGAGCTTGGACTGGGGTCATACACCCCAGTGGGACTGATCCAGAACTTACTGGAATTTATGCATGTTAACCTAGGCCTACCTTGGTGGGGGGCCATTGCTGCATGTAAGGGGGATATATCTTGTACAACAGTAGGGGAAATGGGGGCTTAGGGTTAGAACTTTATTTATTTATTTTTGGCTGTGTTGGGTCTTCATTGCTGCATGCGGGCTTTCTCTAGTTGCGGCGAGCGGGGGCTACTCTTCGTTGAGGTGCGTGGTCTTCTCACTGAGGTGGCTTCTCTTGTTGCGGAGCACGGGCTCTAGGCACGCAGGCTTCAGTAGTTGTGGCATGCAGGCTCAGTAGTTGTGGCTCAAGGGCTCTGGAGTGCAGGCTCAGTAGTTGTGGCGCACAGGCTTAGTTGCTCCGCAGCATGTGGGTTCTTCCCAGACCAGGGCTCGAACCCGTGTCCCCTGCATTGGCATACGGATTCTTAACCACTGTGCCACCAGAGAAGCCCTGTCCCTTGGCTTTTGCGACAATCTTTGTAGATTTTCTTCCTGTCTTTCTGACCACACCCTCCCATCTCCATTGCTCAGTACTCTACCTGCCCCTTTAGTGCTGGGATTCCAGGTTCCATCCTTAGCTCCCTTCTCTGTCCACTTCACACCATTCATCATAATGTTGATAAAGCCTAAACCTGTATCTCCCCCTGGTCTCTTCTCAGCCCAGGCCCACTTGCTTACCCACAGATACCATCAACTAAATAAATATTTGTTGAAATGATCAAGAAATGTGAAGTGTAAGAAAAGAAATAGGAGGGAGCTAAAGCAGTAGGCCACCAGATTACCTCCTACTGCAGGCATTTCTAGAACAGTGGCTTTCAGACTTCATTCCTGCGAGCCCCAGAGTTCTGTAAAAGTGCTTCTGAGCAAAGCAAAGGCCAGAGCTTGAAAAATCTGTAGTCAGACTACCTCCTCACCCAGGGCAGCTTGATTTTATCTGTTATGTATATTGGGGTTACACTTAGAGTTGGGGAAAAAAGGAGTCCACTGATCATAGAAAAGTTTGGAAACCACTGATCTACAAAAGTGGCTTCTGTCACCTTTTTGTTCAAGGAAACAAGATTCCTGGTCATTTGCCTAGAGAAGTTAATGCCAGACTTTTGACGTCAAAGCAGAAGACTGAGCCTCGAAGGAACTGTCATACCCGTACCCGTTGTTTTGGGGCCCTTTGGGCACGAGTCACAGGGTGGAAAAGTCTGGGCTAGGAGACCCTTTCAGTGAGGACCTAAAAACCTTCAGCCTTCTAGCTGCAGAATGGCTTGAATTTCACTCCAGTCTTCGTTCGTGTTTTCCAGGTACAGTCCTTGCCCGCTGCCTGGTGTTTCCTCTCATCGTGAAGGGCCAGCGAGAGGCAGCTAACATCCACAACCACTTGCCAGAGATTCAGAAGTTTTCCGCTCGAATCAGAGAGGCCAAGTTGACAGGAAACCATACTGAATGTGAGTCAGTTGCAGAATGAGCATGGGTGAGGACCACATTGGCACTTTCCCTGACATTCAGCTCAGGTTGGGGGAACAGCCTAAATCAGGAGTTGCTACAGTTGGGCGAGTTCTAAGATTTACCTGCTTCTTAGGCCTAATGCTTCCAATGACTGGCCAGGGTCAGTTAGAATTCTCATGGGCCAGGTGATGAGGATGGTCACCTCCTCCAACCTAGCTGTTAGCCCAGCTGTTAGCTTCCACTCCCTTCACAGTTTACAGGGCCTCCTCGGAGATGACGTTCTACCAGAAAAAGCATGATATTAAACTCTTCAGACCTCTCATTCTACCTCTGACTCAGGTGAGCAAAAAACATTTCCCTTCTTTAACTTCATCAGAACCAATCAGATTACTCCTCTGTGTTTCCCATGCCCTAGACCCCCCAAAAAAGCATGTGGTGGTGATACTATGCTACATGGGTTTCAGTAACGGAGTAATTAAAATGTCCCTTCTACTAAAGGGTCCTGACACTGTTTATCCTGTGTCATAGGCCCCGATCTTCATCTCTTTCTTCATTGCCTTGAGAGAAATGGCTAACCTTCCTGTGCCCAGCCTGCAGACAGGTGGCCTCTGGTGGTTCCAGGATCTCACACTATCTGACCCCACTTACATGTTACCTCTGGTGGTCACTGCTACAATGTGGGGTGTCCTTGAGGTAAGCCCAGGTTCGCCGAGTGCCAGGCCTGCAGAATGGGGAGTGAGGGGAAAGTAGTTATAGAACGGTCATTCTTCACTCCCTGGAGAAATAGAGTTGATGGGTAAGAAATCTGAGCCACATTCAACTAAAATTGCCATGCATTTACTATTCTTCCCCTGCTTTTTTTTTTTTTTTTTTTTTTGCAGCTAGGTGCTGAAACTGGCGTGCAAAGTTCTGACCTTCAGTGGATGAGAAATTTTATCAGATTGATGCCCCTGGCAGTCTTGCCCATAACTATCCATTTCCCCGCGGTAAGTAATGTCTTAGGGGCTGGCTCCAAGTCTCCCGGCAGGCTGCCCAGGGACGCAGCTTCTGAGTACCTTCTCTTCCTTCTCATCCAGGCAGTGTTCATGTACTGGCTGTCCTCCAACGTATTTTCCCTGGGCCAGGTGGCCTGCCTCCGTATTCCAGCTGTACGCACTGTACTTAAAATCCCCCAGCGTGTTGTGCATGACTCAGACAAATTACCTCCCCAGGAAGGCTTCATAAAGAGCTTCAAAACAGGTAAGGGCCTGTCCTCCGTGAATAGGAACTGGGGAGAGTGGCCTAGAAGTGGGTACACGACCAAACTGCCTTAATCCTTTTTACACAGGCTGGAAGAATGCCGAAATGGCACATCAGCTACAGGAGCGTGAACGACGCATGCGGAATCACTTGGAGCTAGCAGCCAGGGGTAAATAACACTTGCAGGCTAAACTCTGTCATTTGTTTCTTCCTTTCCTTTGTTCATCGAGATTGGTTTTCTCCTTCCCCCAGGTCCCTTACGACAGACCTTTACCCACAACCCTCTGCTACAGCATGGAAAGAATGGACCTCCCAACACCCCCAATAGCAGCAGCAACAAACCAAAGTCAAAGCATCCCTGGAGTGACACACTTGGCTGAATTCTCTTCCCTGCTCATACTGGCAGGAACTCTCTCTCTTGAGAGACTCAGCCTTAGAACAAGAACTGATGCTGGGTCCTTGCCCCAGACCTAGAAACTGTGGGACATGTTGATGTTCATTTTAAAAGTGGATTCCACTACAGACTCTTCCACCTAAGTGTAAAAGAACACTGGGGAGCCAAGTGATCTTCCCATCCGCTGAGTTAGTAAACTTCCGTATTACGTGCTGCTCCCTGACACTTATTAAACAGGGAAACGGACTGAGTGCTTCAGAGAAAAGAATAGGTTGGGTGATGATTGTTCTTGTTGGCGCATGCTCTTAGGAGGCATCTCAGTGTTGTAGCCTGGCATTAAGGGCTTAGATGTGTTGTCCCGTCCATACTTGCTTTGTGGTCAGAGGTATGCATGGTAAGCGGAGACTGTATCTGGAGGAACCACATTCATTTACCCCAAGATTACCTATAAAATATTCTTCAAGAAGTAGATATGCTTAAGTTTTTAGTGATAATTAAGAGGAAGTTGATAAAGCTTTTATCGAACAACCTAGCATTTTGCTACAGCAGCTTAGGTGTTCTCTTGTGTAGAGACTGGTTGCATCAGCCTTCAGCAACTGGCTCAAGAGAGAAAGAAATACTCAGATTCTTTCAAGCATAAGATTGTTTTTAGTCTTCCTGCCAGGCTAATGGGAGCTGTCCTTGAGACACTATATAAAAATGAAGCCAGGGGCTTCCCTGGTGGCGCAGTGGTTGAGAATCTGCCTGCTAATGCAGGGGACACGGGTTCGAGCCCTGGTCTGGGAGGATCCCACATGCCGCGGAGCAACTAGGCCTGTGAGCCACAACTACTGAGCCTGCGCGTCTGGAGCCTATGGTCCACAACAAGAGAGGCCGCGATAGTGAGAGGCCCGCGCACCGCGATGAAGAGTGGCCACCGCTCGCCGCAACTAGAGAAGGCCCTCGCACAGAAACGAAGACCCAACACAGCCAAAAATTAATTAATTAATTTAAAAAAAGCCATTTCAGAGCTCAGGAACATACCCTTTTATTGTCTAGCACCTTTGACAGTTTGACGTCTCTCTAAAGGAGACGGGAAGTTTGGAGCATTATTGGGTCTTTCAGTGGGAAAGAGGAGTGGGCAGGCACACTGGAGGTGAGTGGATGTCTTAACACGTGGAAATGTGCCAATGGAACATCCAGGCCCACACCTGGCATGCTCCCCATCACAGTCTGCTTTATTGTCCCTTTAAAAGAAATACGGAACAATATGTAGCAAAACAAATAAATTACTCTCCATCTCTCAGAAAGCAAGTTCAGAGGTTGTTGAAGCTGCCTAAGAGGCTTCTGGACAGACGCCTCCAAAGAAGTGAGCTTTTCAGCTTCCTTGGCTCCAGCCAATAGGAGATGAGGCCCCTGCTGCCCACATCTCAGGATTTCTCGTGGTGTTTAGTTAGACTTGGGATCTTGTTGCTTGGGCGTCTCTCCTCCATCTTCCAAATCCATCTCTGCAGCAACTGACATACATAGGACCTGGACATACCACGTGGCAGATGCTACAAAGAGAAGTTTGAGTCAAAACAGAAGAGGTCAACTGGGCTGAGTTCAGGTGGCACTGAATGGGGCTGGGCCCGAGGGGACAATTACAGTTAAGCCTCAACAACGGGTAGGAGCTATGGCGAAGGTGATTTGGGAGACTAGATTTGCAGAAAAAGCCAAAAAAAAAAAACCAGGCCGTACAATAGCTGAGCCGACTTGAGGACCCAAGGCTTACCCACAATCCTGCGGAGGCAAAGAGGTCGTTTGTGCTCTGGCACTCTGATGATGAAGAAGTAAAAGGGCAAGCCTGAGAGGGCAATGCCGATGCCGATGAGGGAGTTGATGGTATCACTGTAGAGTGGAACAGCCACCAGGAAGATGGTGCAGAAGCAGAAGACAATGGGGAAGAAAATGCTGAGCTAAGGGCACAGAAGAAACAAGTGGAGGTTAGACAGCTCAGGGTGGACAGCCAAGAAAACCCCACCTGTGAACAGCAGAGCACTGAGTGTTCTTGTCATCCCCTTCCTCTCAACTCGGAACCACCGTCAAGTTCCGGGCAAAGGTTTCTGAATAAATGTAAGAATCCCCTGGAGTGGGTGCAGCAGAGGTGGGATGGAGAGGTCCTACCTTGAGAGGACGAGGCCTGTTAGGCTCCTTCCAGCGCAGATAAAGCTGACCCACGATAGAGAGCCCCACGAAGAACCAGTAGCTGAAGCTGTAGTAGTTAATGAGCTGGAAGATGTCCTCCACACACAAGTAGATCAGCGCCATGAGACCCTGCAGGCGCAAGCCCACATCAGTTCCTCTCAAGGCCTGTCACGCAAGGCACTTGCCAGTCCCCTTATCTCCCACAAATCCACCCCCTTGTCAAGTCCTCAGTCTCCCCAACTGTCCTTTTCTGTTCCCACCCCGTTTACCACCTTAGTTTCAACACCTCGCTCCTTTCCTATTAAGTCAGTAGCCTTTTTCAGCCCATTCTTCAAACTCTTGCCAGGTTAATCCTCTGTACAGCACAGCTCAAAACAGTTCCTCAAATAGCTTTTGCCCCAGAGCCTCTCCAGAATGGCTCCAACATACAATTCCAGCTTTTACCTTCTGCTACCCAACTCCACACTGCTTAACCTCCGGACTTTCTGATGCTGTTTTCTTTCAACCTAAAGCCCATCCATCGCTACCATTTGCAACCCTAACCTTAAAAATCCACTTCAAATTCACTTTCTCCAGGAAGTTTTTCCTTGTTCACCCTCTACCCCCACAGTGACCATTTCTTCCCTTGAACACTACATCACTGTCTGCCACGGCAGTCGTTACAGTGTATTCCATGAACTTTATGCCTCATCCCAGGCCAGAGGAGGTCACCATTCCTTAGAGAATATGGATTCTTTCAAGAACCACTGCAGCAGGGACTTCCCTGGTGGTCCAGTGGGTAAGACTCCACGCTACCAACGCAGGGGGTCCGGGTTCAATCCCTGGTCTCAGAACTAGATCCCACGTGCATGCCACAACCAAGGGTCCGCATGCTGCGACAAAGACCCAGCACAACCTAAATAAATAAATAAACCACTGCAGCAGTTACAGCACAGTGCCTTGCCCACAGTGGATGGTCCATCAACAGTTTTTCTATTAGAATCTTCTTTAGAGCTTCTGGGGAGCTAAGAACAGTTGTATCTACTGCTACTAAAGTTCCCCCACAATCTGGCTTTCAGCCCCAGTCTTGAGACCACTTACATTGAAGAGCAGAGCCGGCACTGGTGTGAACCGCTCAACATGAATCATGCAGATGGTGTCAGGGAGATGGCCTTCTCTTGAGCCCACAAAGAAAAGCCTATTTTGGGTAAGATAGGAGAGGCTGAGAAACTTGGGGGACGTGGGTGTGGCCTGGTTCTTGTGCCACAAGGCCCTCCCTCTCTGGCATCCCCTCCTTCAAAAGGGTTTGAATAATTTGGAACGGAGTTCAATACTGAGATTTGTAAGAACTGGAGGCTGCTGATGCGAACAAGGCCAAAGCGTTGTGACTGTCACTTGGGGATCGCGGTGACTAAAGTCTGGGTCCTGTTAAGTCCTGCCCTGCCCTGCCACAGCTCTTCACTTTACCCCTCAGTAAAAGGTGACACTCGTACCTAGACGCAGCCACAATGGAGGCATTGAGGCCACCAAAGCAGGATAACGCAACTGCCACTGGAATGGTCCAGTTGAACATTCCAAAAATCTGGTCTGCAAATGTCTAAGGGAAAGGAATGGAAAAGAGTCATTAGCAGGACCTAACAGGGATGGAAGGCAAGGACAAGCATGCCCCCTGGTGCCCCCTGCTAGCAACCCAACCCTTTCTTCCACAGCAGGGCTAACGACCTCGCAAGCCCAGTACTCTAAGCATACTCTTTTCAAGGACTACCCGCTTTCTGGGACTTTGAAGAGCAGCACGATACCCAAAGCCCACAAACACACCCTCACCCTTCTGCTAGTGAAAATCCTTTACCACAGCAACAGCATCGCTGGCCAGGATCTCTCTCATGTCGAGCACGGTGTAATAGGCCACATTGGTTAAGATGTAGATGATGGTGACAATGGGCATGGAAATGCCAATGGAGAGGGGCAGATTCCTACAGCCAAACAGAAAAGTGGATATATTAGCCCCACAGTCTCCTCCCCACTGTCCTTTCATTCTCAGACTCCACCCCACTAATCCGGGGATGGGGCCTCCCGTGGCAATTCCCCAGGGCTTTTGCCTTTGAAGTTGCCTAGGATAGGATAGGATAGTGGCTTAAGCTCTGAACTCAAGAACTAAAGAGCATCAGGGAGAGGAACATCACATTCGGAGAAAGGCCTACACAAAAAAAGGAAAAAGGATTGATGACTGTGTCACAGCATGATAATAGCACAGGAAAGTTTTGTTTGTTTTACTCTAGAGGTCTCTTAGTATCAGGATTCCTCCTCTAAGGCTGTCAACACTGAAAAATTTGTATTAAGGTTAAATATGAAAGAAGAAATTATAGAGGGGAACTGCAGTCTAGCCTCGCCAGAGAATAATACAGGTCCTCAGTAGAAAGAACAATGTGTATCTGAGCGAGCAATCTGGGAAATATGTGCACCCCGCCCCCTTACTCAGTTTGAGAGCTTTGAGTGCCGTCCTAACCAGAGGCCAAGAGAAAAACAGACGTCTCAAGGTCCCTCTGGCCCAATAAAGCCATGATCTTTATAAACGTTCTTCACAGTGAGAGGGGGGCAAATACTCAAGTCATTCAGTTTCTGTCCTGTAGGTGGAAGCACCGCCCAGGCCTCGATCTGCTATCATCTGCTCCCAGGGTTGCAGCACTAGATGTGTATCAGGAATACTCTGTTTCTCAAAGCCAAAAGGTGTTTATTATTATTATTTTGACTTAGAAATTTATAGAAACCTCACTCCCTGGCAAATCTTAGGTCCTAGAATCATTGAATTTCAGAGCCAGGAAAAGCTCTAGAGATCATATAATTCAACCCCCTCAATTACAGACAAGGAGCAGGCAGAGATGGCAGGGGATTCCCTCAAGGTCATCCAACAAATCAGTGGAAAGACAGGTCCAGGCCCTTTGACTCCCTGCCCAGAGTTCTTTTTACTCTGCTTGACTACAGGGCAATTCAGAGTAAAAATGGTGTCCTGAAACAAACAATACCACAATTCAAAGTCAGTATGAATTTGAGAAACAAGGAAGGGATCAGAAGAGAAAGGAAGGGGCTTCCCTGGTGGCGCAGTGGTTGAGAGTCTGCCTGCCGATGCGGGGGATGCGGGTTCGTGCCCCGGTCCGGGAAGATCCCACATGCCACGGAGCGGCTGGGCCCGTGAGCCATGGCCGCTGAGCCTGCGCGTCCGGAGCCTGTGCTCCGCAAATGGGAGAGGCCACAACAGTGAGAGGCCCGCGTACCGCAAAAAAAAATAAATAAATAAAAATAAAGTATACACAAGCACATGGTACAATTTGCTTTGATTAATGCAGAAATGCATGAACAAATGAGAAAAGGCCTGTGAAGAAAAAATTTTTTTTAACACATGAGAAAGTTCACCTCTTAGCTCTGCTGCTGTGATCATGGACAAGTTACTTCTCTGGGCCTCCGGCCTGCAGTCTATTAAAATGACACTGATAAAATCAACTAGTTGTGGTATGCTGTCTGGCACACAGTAGGAGCTCAATAAATGATGGCTATCATTGCCATGGAAAGTTGATGGTGAGGTACCTACCTCTCAGGATTCTTGATCTCTTCGGTGACATAATTGAGGGTATCCCAGCCCGAGTAGGAGAACAGAGCCGAGTACAGTGCCAGAGCAATGTTGCCCGCTGAAAATGATGAACCCTCAAAGGAATTTTCAAAGTGAGTCGAGGCTCCTGGAACCCAGAGAATATGGAAAGGCATAAGGATTAGTGGCCTACACCCCAACTACAAGGTGATCCGGTAAAGGAGAGGAAGAATGTGACGATAACAGAATGTGTGTGGCTTACAACACCTTGGCAGCAAGGGTACCAGTGAAAGAATGGGGAGCAGAAGAGAGACAGCTACAGTGATGGGCCAGAGTGCAGGGAGCAGCACAGGGGTCTTGACAGGAAGGACCCCGGTGGCTCTCTAGAGTAAGGATCCACGACAGAGCAGAGGGCTGGAGAACAGGGGTGATGCAGTTCTGTCTGCCCCCTTCCTAACCCAGACAGCTGATACGGAGTGGAGGAAGGGCAGGGCTCAGTATGCCCAGTCAACAGAGTAGTTGCAGGGTAGGTGTTCACACCTGGAAACTGGTAGAGGAGTGGGTACAAGAGGTTCATTTCTGCCCTTGTCTGCTCCCAAGGGAGAACAGTCAGAGCTACAGCATTGGGCTCGACAATCCGCAAAAGCTGGCTCCCGGGATATGGCTCTTTTTTGCCCAGATCAACCTCCTCTGGGAGGCAGCATGCAGAGAAATGACAGGACAGGCTTTGGGCTCAGTCTGCCTGGGTACAGATTTCAGCTCCACTACTTAAGCTAGGGACTTCAGGGACTTCCCTGGCGGTCCAGTGGTTAGGACTCCGTGCTTGCATGGCAGGGGGCACAGGTTCAACCCCGGTGGGGGAACTAAGATCCTGCAAGCCTTGGGGCATGGCCAAAAAAATAAAATGGGGATAATAATAGTACCCATTAAATGAAATCATGCACAGAGGTCACTTAGAGGGGTATGGCGTATGGAAAATGCTTAACAGACATTAGTTGCTGTCACTCTTATTTCTTACCCTGGCCAAGTCTAACAGTGCCTGCGATGATGACGGCGATCAGTGCCAATACTTTCGCGTAGGTGAAAACATCTTGTACCAGGGTTCCCCACTTGACATAGGCACAGTTAATGAAGGTTAAGAGACCTGAAAGAAAAATAATACTGATTGGTGACTGGCCCCACCGTCCAGAGGGCCTTAGACCCCCAAGCAGTTTTTCTGGTACCAGTCACCAAAATAGAGCCTTTGGCCAAAGACGGAACTGTTTGGGCTCTGACCTGCTCTTCATTGGAAACCTCTGCCCAGAATGCCCTCACCATTATCATTCAAAGGCTCTTGCTGAGCACCTGTGTACACAGCAACACACACACACACACACACACACACACACACACACGCCCTCAGCACTTATACAAGAGACACAAAACAAAGCGACTGGATTTGCTTACGCACAAAAGTGCTCACAGCAATAGGAGGCAACTGGTAGCGGAACAGGATTAGTGATGCGTTCCAGCTGTTGGCTCTGAAAAGTCATGGTCTCTCACCCTCTCCAGCCCTGTATCCCCTTATATGGGCTCCAGGACCCAACACTCTGATGCTGTGGGATTACTGTTAACCTTGATGAGTCCTGTTGTGACTTATCCAACGTCTGGGCTAGCAGGTCAGGATGTGTGGCCAGGATTAGGCTGGAGGCCAGACTTCCTGCTACTGCCGGCCAGCTCAGCTGCTTGTTTTCATGCTTGGAAAGACTCTTGGAACTGAGGTTCCTACAGAAGGGGGATGGGGCATTTTTCCTGACTGGACAATGCAAAAGTCAGAGCCACAAACATTCCTCAAGTCCTTCTATCCTGGGGTAGAGGCAATCCCTTTACTTGGATGAGCTTCAGCAAAATTCATGGATTGCCCTTAGAGGCAGGGTTCTTAACCTAGGGCTTCCACAGGCCTGAAATTCTTTGTAAAGTGTTATGTACATATGTCCAAAGAATATGCATTGTTCTAAGAAAAGGGTCGATAACTTTCACCAGAATCTCAGAGAACTCTACTACCCCACCCCCCCAAAAAAGCTATAATCTGCTGCTTCAGAAGAAGAAATTCAAGAGGGGAAGAAAATCAAAAGAAACAAGTCTGAAATTCAGCAGAACGTTCCTCAATCCCCCACCAACCTCTTAAACAAGCAGGCAGCCACATACCCCGCACCTTCCCCGCTGTGGCAAAGTGGATCGTTTCACTGCTCCCTCCTTCCCAGCTCAGCAACTGGAGCACTAGAAGGAGGGCTTAACAGCCGTTCTCCCAAGGGCTGCGAAGACAAGATCAGAGCCAGCCTGCCTTACCAGAGGAGAAAGTGCTGGGCTTGCCTGCTTCAGGGCACCAACTCAGTCCCAAGCACTCCCTGTCTCAGTTCTGGCAGTGGTGTGGCCCTCAGTGTCCCCAGCCCTTATGTTTTGTTGTGTCCTGGTCTCATCACACTCTGGCCCAGAGGCTACTTCATCCTGAGAGGCAGGAAAGAGCAGCCCCTCAGAACAGCTGTCTCACCTTCTGTCTCCCCCTCCCTTACTGCCCAAGTTCTTTTCCGCTCTTGCAGAAAGGGGGCATTCCTGTCCCAAACAAACACTTGCCTTTCTGCCTAATAAACAAGCCAACAAACAACCAAACCTTATCACAGGGCTGGGCAAAAATGCACCCACAACTCCAGGCCAACGTAGTGTTAATAAAGACACAAGCATGTAGTCTCCACAAGCATCCCATAAAACGGGCAAATCTTTCAGATCTGCTGATCCTCCTCAGCCGGTCACCCCTCCTTTACTCCCCACTGGACTTCTGCCTCCTGCCTCTTCTCTCCATCCTGTAACCTCCACCCCTCACCCTCGGGCTCTGCTGCTGGCTTACTAATATAACTCAAGCCAGGTTGGATTAGAAGCATCTGGGACAACTGGAGTTACCATATTCACAAGGGAATGGGGTCCCCTAATTAAAATTCATGGGTGGACTTCCCTGGTGGCGCAGTGGTTAAGAATCCGCCTGCCAATGCAGGGGACCCAGGTTCGAGCCCTGGTCCGGGAAGATCCCACATGCTGTGTAGCAACTAAGCCCGTGTGCCACAACTACTGAACCTGAGCTCTAAAGCCCATGAGCCATAAATGCTGAGCCCGTGTGCCACAACTACTGAAGCCCGCGTGCCTAGAGCCCATGCTCTGCAACGAGAAGCCACCGAAATGAGAAGACTGCGCACAGCAACGAAGGCCCAATGCAGCCAAAAATAAATAAATTTTAAAAAAAATTCATGAGTAGCCCTCAGGGTCACCAGGGTGACAACACTAAACTGGGATAGGCTTGAGAATTAAGAGACTGGTTCTGGTTCAGAGTCAGTCTGTAACCACATGCCACATGCTTCTGTTCTCAGCTCTGTCCAAGGAAGAGCCAACTCCTATCCTTTACTACAACAAATTCTGAAAAGAAAATACATGGATTGTTTACATTTTAATCCTTACAGCTTCTCTAGTCTACTTCTATATCCATGCATCTGTATCCTTCCTCTTACCCACCAGTGTTTCCTCCTCCCCCACTCCTGAGGCTTTGTTCTCAGCCACTGACCCACCATCTTGCCCGGATCTGCTCTCTGTATTGAGCACAGGAGGTTCGGTTTGAACGAAGAAGGGAATCCTCTGGAAAGAGCGCTGGCCCTCATCTTCCCCAGCGCTCAGCTTCCTACAGGGCCTCTTGGCCGTGGCAGCAGGAAATGGGAATGGCAGGCAGCAGTGCTGACTGGGCTCTCTGTCCCCACCCCCAGCGGATACAGCTGACCGGTGGCCCCAGAGCCCAGCCAAGTACACTGTTCTTGAAGTGGAGCCTGACCTCCTGCTTCAGAGGCAGGGAAAAGGGTGGGGGTAGGACATGGGGTTAGAATAATATGGAGGCAACTGCAAGTTAACCTCAAGGACAGAGATGCCCTACCCTCCTACCTCTAGGTGCAATTCAATCTCCACCCAACACTGGGCCAAGACCACAGAAAGATGGGCTGAAAATCACCTCAGACCCTTGACTCAGGTGCACCTCCATTCCTGCTTTGACCCCTGCTTTGAAGGAACAAGCAGCTGAGAAGAAGTCACTCCTATAATCATCTAAAGAGATGCTCCTGAATGGTCATGAAACCCAGCCTCCATGAGCCCCTGGAGGAGGAGGCTAGTTCCAGCACTGAGGCCCAGCATCAGCTCTAGAACTAAAAGCAAGGAGAGCAGATGCCTGGCTTGATCCAGAAGTGAACAAAGCTTGCAGGCCCATTCAGGATCAGACGCCCAGATTTAGTTTAGATGCTCAAACTAAACAGTCCCTGAAAAAGAACATTCAGCCTACAATTCTCCCAGCACCATTAGTTTTAAATACATACAACATAACACACAACTTAGGCTGCTATTTAAGCCATTTTCTCCTTCAAATTCCCAGGGACTGTAAAAGCCTCAGCAATTTATTAGGCCACTCATGCCGTCTGTAAAGAGACCAATAGCTCTTCCTCCCACCCAGCCAAAAACTTCTCCCTCGCAACTTCTCGCTAATTGTCCTGGACCTCTCCTCTGGAGCCACAAAGCATCAAGCTGAAGCCTCTCGCACATCACGATAAGCCCTTCTTATCATTAAGGACTGACATCCCGTTCCCCTTGAGTCTTCCCTCTTCAGTCCAAAGACCTATGTTCTTCAACATCTTGTGTGATAAATATGGTTTCCCACTCACCGGCCCAGTTCACTCCTCTGTATTAATTGCACTTTGTCAGTGTCTCCCTGGAAACTGAGACCCACACAGAAAACTCCAGCTACTGTTGCAGGCTACGGAGTCTCAGTTTGAACTCGTCAACTGTAACTCCTTTTTTTGCTCCCAAACTGATCAGCTTTTCCCTCTCCCTGTGTTTGGGCCTATTAAAAGTGATTTTTTTTTTTAATCCCAAATATGGGGCTTTACACTTGTTCCTAGTAACTTTCCTCTCTGAATTTTTAGGCATCATTTCCATTTATCAGAAATGGAGTTCCCCCTTCATTTTAATCAGTTAGTTCAAATGCCTTCAATTTTGTGAAATCTGCAAATCTGATTGGCAAACTTTCTGGATCTTCACTGAAGTCACTTATAAAAATGTTGACTAGGATAGGCAGAGCCCTGTAGTCTATCACTATAGATCTTCCTCTCTGCTGTCATTATTCCACAACGTCAACCAGGAATCCACCAAACTATTTTTTTTTATCTAGTCCGCCTTTTTCTACCTTGTCAACAAGAATATCACAAGAGTTTGCCAAGAACCTCTCTGAAATCTGTATACACATGTCTCTGCTCTAGAAATCTAATGATGCTATCAAATAATGATTCAAATGAAATTAGTACATATATATGCTAGAATGTTCATAGCTATACCATTGTCATAGTCAAAAATTTAAACAACCCAAATGCCAATCAACGATAGAATGGCTAAATGAATACAATGGAATACTAAACAGCAAATGAGAAAAAACCATCTACAGCTACAGACAAAATTATGGATGAATGTCACAAATGTATTAAGTGAACAAGCCAAACACAAGAGAGTACATACCCTTTATATCCATTTACATCAAAACAGGCTAAATTAATCTATGCTACTAGAAGTCAGAACAGTGATTTCCCTTAGCGTGTGCATGGGGGGCACAGGGGAGTGACTGGGAGAAACACACGAGAGGTTCAGGGGGCTGCCTTTTTGATGTGGATGCTGGTTACACGTGTGCTCAGTTTGAAAATTCATCAAGCTGTACACTTATGACATGTGTACAGTTCCTTTTGTATATTACACTTGAATAAAAAATTAAAATTGAACAAAAAATGAGGTTAGCTTGTTTTTAGCAAATCTGTACAGGTTACTAGAGATCCTCCTTTCTTCCCTTCACACTTTGCTAACCAGGTTTAACAGATGAGCCTAGAATTTGGGGAGGAATCAACCTCAGATTACCAGTGCAGCATGCTCAGAATCCACCTCCTTCTCTTTTTTAAAAGAAATTTATTTACTTTATTGATTTTTGGTTGCGTTGGATCTTCCTTGCTGTGTGTGGGCTTTCTCTAGTTGCGGCAAGCGGGGGCCATTCTTCGTTGCAGTGTGCGAGCTTCTCATTGCGGTGGCTTCTCTTGTTGTGGAGCACGGGCTCTAGGCACATGGGCTTCAGTAGTTGTGGCACTCGGGCTCAGTAGTTGTGGTTCACGGGCTCTAGAGCGCAGGCTCAGTAGTTGTGGCACTCGGGCTCAGTAGTTGTGGTTCACGGGCTTAGTAGCTCTGTGGCATGTGAGATCTTCCCGGACCAGGGCTCGAACCCATGACCCCTGCATTAGCAGGCGGATTCTTAACCACTGCGCCACCAGGGAAGTCCCTCCTTCTCTTTCTTGGAAAGCCAGGTTATCACTTGTGGTAGGCACAGTGGCCCTGAGAAACAGAAGAGTCAGTGTGAAAGTCTTTTTTTTTGCTCCGGACGCGCAGGCTCAGCGGCCATGGCTCACGGGCCCAGCAGCTCTGCGGCATGTGGGATCTTCCCGGACCAGGGCACGAACCCGTGTCCCCTGCATCCGCAGGCAGACTCTCAACCACTGTGCCACCAGGGAAGCCCATGTGAAAGACTTTTGATGTGAGAAAGACTTGACTAGCTACTGCTGGCTTTGAAGATGGAAGGGGGCTATGAGCCCCTAGAAGCTAGAAAAGGCAAGAAAATGGATTCTCCCCTAGAGCCTCCAGAAAGGGACATGGCAATGCTGACACCTTGATTTTAGCCCGGTGAGACCCTTTTCAGACTTCTGACCTACAGAACTGTGAAATAATAAATTTGTGTTGTTTTAAACCACTAAATTGGTTGTGATTTGCTACAGCAGCAATAGGAAACTAATAGGTCAGTCAACAGTTTCCTTTTTACACCCTTCCTCTTCTCCAAGGTCCTGGAGATGCCTAGTAGTCATTCTGTCATCTCAACTAATTATAAATTCTTTCCATTTGTTTGCAAGTGGATAGTTAAAAACATTTAAAGCAATGACACGCTTTATTACTATCTCCTCAACTCTCTTGGTCTTGTTTTTTGTTGGCCTAGATCTATCGGCCTGTTGGATTTTTATTGAACCCTTTCTTAGGTGAGCAATCCTTCTGCAGGTCAAGTTAGAGGAAAAGAGGGACTGTGGCCTCTCCTTTCCACCATCTAGTTATCGTAGATCTAACTGCCCCCAGAGCATTCAGCCTTGCCCCTGCTGTTCTCACTCTAAACATTGCTCTCGGAAACTTTTGTTGGCCTTAGTAACTTCTTCAGGTCTTAGTTTATGCTGGGCATTAACCTCAGGACACTCTCCTTGCAGGGTCACTCCTTTATTTATTTAGTCTTGATTATGTCACCTCTCATTATCTCTTGCATATCGTTTCTAAAAATCTGAGCTCATCAAAAGCTTTTGCACAGCAAAGGAAACCATAAACAAGACCAAAAGACAACCCTCAGAATGGGAGAAAATATTTGCAAATGAAGCAACTGACAAAGGATTAATCTCCAAAATTTATAAGCAGCTCATGCAGCTTAATAACAAAAAAACAAACAACCCAATCCAAAAATGGGCAGAAGACCTAAATAGACATTTCTCCAAAGAAGATATACAGACTGCCAACAAACACATGAAAGAATGCTCAACATCATTAATCATTAAAGAAATGCAAATCAAAACTACAATGAGATATCATCTCACACAAGTCAGAATGGCCATCATCAAAAAATCTAGAAACAATAAATGCTGGAGAGGGTGTGGAGAAAAGGGAACCCTCTTGCACTGTTGGTGGGAATGTAAATTGATACAGCCACTGTGGAGAACAGTATGGAGGTTCCTTAAAAAACTATACATAGAACTACCTTATGACCCAGCAATCCCACTACTAGGCATATACCCTGAGAAAACCATAATTCAAAAAGAATCATGTACCAAAAAGTTCATTGCAGCTCTATTTACAATAGCCCGGAGACAGAAACAACCTAAGTGTCCATCATCGGATGAATGGATAAAGAAGATGTGGCACATATATACAATGGAATATTACTCAGCCATAAAAAGAAACGAAATAGAGCTATTTGTAATGAGGTGGATAGACCTAGAGTCTGTCATACAGAGTGAAGTAAGTCAGAAAGAGAGAGACAAATACCGTATGCTAACACATATATATGGAATTTAAGAAAAAAAAAAAGTCATGAAAAACCTAAGGGTGAAACAGGAATAAAGACACAGACCTACTAGAGAATGGACTTGAGGATATGGGGAGGGGGAAGGGTAAACTGTGACAAAGCGAGAGAGAGGCATGGACATATATACACTACCAAACGTAAGGTAGATAGCTAGTGGGAAGCAGCCGCATAGCACAGGGAGATCAGCTCGGTGCTTTGTGACCACCTGGAGGAGTGGGATAGGGAGGGTGGGAGGGAGATATGCAGGAAGAGATATCGGAACATATGTATATATATATAACTGACTCATTTTGTTGTGAAGCTGAAACTAACATTCCATTGTAAAGCAATTATACTCCAATAAAGATGTTAAAATGAAAAAAAAAATCAATGTGTTCGGGGCTTCCCTCATGGTGCAGTAGTTAAGAATCTGCCTGCCAATGCAGGGGACACGGGTTCGAGCCCTGGTCTGGGAAGATCTCACATGCCATGGAGCAACTAAGCCTGTGTGCCACAACTACTGAAGCCCGCGTGCTTAGAGCCCCTGCTCCGCAGCAAGAAAAGCCACCACAAAGAGAAGCCCGCACACTGCAAAGAAGAGTAGCCCCTGCTCACTGCAACTAGAGAAAGCCCGTAGCAATGAAGACCCAACACAGCCAAAAATTTAAAAATAAATAAATAAATTTTAAAAAATCAATTAGTTTAAAAAAAAATCAATGTGTTCAATCACACCACTTTCTTCAGATAATTCTCCTATTCTTCCTATATAAGATAATTTATTGTATCAGAATTTCATCTTGAAGGGACTTCCCTGGTGGTCCAGTGGGTAAGACTCCGCACTTCCAATGCCGGGGGCCCAGGTTCGATCCCTGGTCAGGGAACTAGATCCCGCGTGCAGGCCACAACTAGAAAGTCCACATGCCACAACTATGAGCCCGCATGCCACAACTAAGACCTGGTGCAGCCAAAATAAATAAACAAATAATAAAAAAAAAAAGAATTTCATTTTGAAGACACCCCTGGTTTTTTTTCTGTTTTTAAATCCCTGGTTGTAAAATTGTAATTCTTTGCCCTGAACTTTTCTGCAATCTCTTTGCCTAAAATTTAGAGTACATTTTGGAGGAAAACCAGCATTTCTTTTTCTGGGACATAAACTCTGAGAAGGCATAATCACTTCCTCACAAGGATTCCACATTGCCTCTGGTTATGTCAAATAATAATAAATCCTTATCCTTTAGAGATACATATTGAAGCCTTTACAGATTAAATGGTTTGATGTCTTGGATATGATTTAAATAATCTAGTGTGGGTGAGAAGGGGTGGTTGGAGCATAGATGTTGATAATCATTGATGCTGGTGCTTGAACCCTGGGAGTTCACTGTGCAATTTGCTCTACTTTTGTATATGTTTGAAATCTTCCATAATAAACCATTTTTTTTTAATGTAGAGAGGTACTGCTTCTAATAGAATGCAACTGATTTTAGCAAAAGATGCTCAGGGAATTGAAGCTTCCATTGCTATCATATTTCCCTTTCGTACAAATTTTATGATTTTTATGAGGAAAGCAAAACACTTATTCTTCTGATCTGAGAGTGTGCAGTAAATGCCCACAGTTACATCATTCCTACTTCTTTTTGCTTTTATCTTCGTGTTCTCTTCACCATGCTTCTTCCCTTAGGATGGGGGTTTATTTCCATGTACTTTACTATGGGAGATCTTCAGGAAAAATCCCTAACTGTTATCTGAGAGCCCTCTGATAGCATTATGTAATAATTCTTCTTCCCAAGGTAAGCAGATGGGATTAACAGAGGCCAGGGCCTTGGTGTCCTTTCTAAGAGATGGGCCACGTATCTGTAATGAAGAAGGAAGAGACTTCTCCTGTTTAGTTGTGAAAAGCAGCCCTCCTGCAGGCAAAAAGCTGGAGGCAGTACTGGGTAGTACTGTCCATTACGTTTGTTGGGAAAGAGAGAAAAGGGAGGTGAAATCCTTTGACAGGTCTCTGTGTCTTGGTCCTGAAGTTTCCCTCTCACTGCAATCAAAAGAATCAAAAAGTAACCTTGCCCAGAGGCAGCAGGCATCCCTTATTATAGCAGATCCTCATACAAGTACATCTCTCTTTGATATACTATATCAATCTCAGCTTTTCTAGCAAATCCATCACTTCTGAACAAGGTATACTTTTTTTTTTTTTTTGGCTGTGTTGGGTCTTCGCTGCTATGCACGGGCTTTCTTTAGTTGTGGCGAGCGGGGGCTACTCTTTGTTGCGGTGCACGGACTTCTCTTGTTGAGGAGCACGGGCGCTAGGTGCACGGGTTTCAGTAGTTGTGGCTCGTGGGCTCGAGAGCACAGGCTCAGTAGTTGTGGTGCACGGGCTTAGTTGCGCCACGGCATGTGGGATCTTCCCGGACCAGGGCTCAAACCCGTGTCCCCTGCCTTGGCAGGCAGATTCTCAACCACTGCACCACCAGAGAAGCCCAAACAAGGTATACTCTGTCGCTGTCATATTCTAATCAAATAAATTGTTTCCTCCTTGCAGTAAATGTAAAAAGCAAATGTGTTTATTAGCCTCATTGAAATGTTGATGAGTCCAAAAGCATCACTCCCAATCTTCTAGCTTCTCCAAATGCATTACTGAGCAATTTTTCCAACTTTATTCTTCTTTCTCTGTAATACCTCATAGCCTCCAAACTACCCAGATGTATACTTTTATCTGTGTATTTTTCCCCTTCCTCTAAAATTTCAGTTTAAACCTTTATTAAGTGCATCTCTCCCAATCTCTATAACATTTGCTCCATCCCTCACCAGAGTGTATCCTCTGGTATCCTAGCACTTACATTCCAGGACTCAGTTCTGTGTTCTCTGTTTTCTTTCACATACACAGACTTCAAGTGACAAAGAGATGAAGATTCCACCTGCCACTCCATTTGCTATCGTGAACTTCAAAGTCACCAGTGACATATCTCATGTGTCTTCTGACTGGTGACGTCATTCATTCCCCAGCAATCAGCAGAAGTATAGCGGCCTGTGGGCTTAATTGGGGTGAGCAATCTCTGTGTCACATGTTACTCAAGAAAAACCACCTGTCTCTGCATTAGGCTAGTCTATGCATAGTCAGAGTCACACTGCTGGGGAGCAGTCCAGCCCCTTAACTGGTACACTCAGGCCCGCGAATAACCAGATGTCTCCGGAATACTCTACCAAGGCTGTTCCCTCAGAAGGACCAGATTTAAGCTCTCCAAAAAAGCCTCAGCTCTTCTGCCTAAAGCCAGACATTTCAAGTTTTTCCTTGTTTTCTTTACTGCTTGTTTTGTTTTTTGTTGTTGAATGCTGGTTTAGGATACTCTCTGCATCTTAAAAATCACTTTTTCTTTTTGATTCCTTGATCAATTATTTCTTCCACCCTTCCTAGGTGCCGTTGTATCTCTCAGATAGCAGCTGGTTCTCAAACACTTTTACCTTTTCAGGCTACATAACCATGTCGCTTACTCAGGCTTCAGGGGGGAAAGCATCCGGCAAGAAGACACACGGAGCATAAGCCCTGTGGGTCACTGGATCAGAGCTTCCCATCCTGCCTTCTGGGGCCTAGCCAGCACTTCAGTTGCTGTGGGTCTGCACCACAGGAGGGAGCAAGCAAGCACTTTGCACCAGGAGGCTCACCGATTAACTGCTCCATCGGCTCCCGCCTCAAAGCCAGTGAGTCCTTGGTAACAGGATCCTTACTGGTTTGCTCAGCTAGGTCCAGTTCAGGTTCTCAGAAATGGGTCCCCAAGGCTGACTGAACATCAGGATCGCCTGAGGATCCCCTGAGGAGTGTGAACCTACAGCTCTGGGGCTCCACCCCTTAAGTTCTGGTTCAGGAGGTCTGAGACGGGGCTCCCCAGCGGAGCCTGATGATTTGCCTGCTCTGGGCTACCTTAGGTCATCACAAAACAAAATCATCACTTAGAGAACCACTTGATCACAGCAAGCCCAAACCCTCACTTAACTCAGCATTCCTGGTTCCACACTAGCATCACTCTACAAGCTTTAACAAAGTTCAGTGCTCGGGCCCCACCCAGGACAATGAAGTCAAGCTCTGGGCTAGAGCCAGGCATCGGCATGTTTTTAAAGTTCCCTGGGTGATTCTAAAGCATGGTGACAATTGAGAACCTTTCTTCCCAAGGCCCCCAACAGTTCTCCTCAGCAGGAACCTTCTGCTTCCTCAAGTCTTGTTCTCCAAGCTAATTTCCATTCTTCTGCCCAGTGGTTCAGAGTTATTTGGCTGGGGGAAAAGAGAGGGAGAGGAAGGGGCCAGGAGTATTTTTTTTTTAATATTTATTTATTTATTTATTTATCTGGTTGTGCCGGGTCTTAGCTGCAGCAGGTGGGCTCCTTAGTTGCAGCATGCATGTGGGATCTAGTTCCCTGGCCAGGGATTGAACCCTAACCCCTGCATTAGGAGCACAGAGTCTTATCCACTGCACCACGAGGGAAGTCCCAAGTGTTTTTTTTAAACCCGCTAGGTGACTCCAACGGTCAGCCGAGGTTGGGACCCACTGTCCCTAGCTCCTTCCCCAGCTTCCTCTAGGCTGTTCCCTTAGCCTCTTCTGAGGCAGAGAGAAAGAGAATAGAAAAAGGAAGAGACCAAAGGTGAACCCCTGAAAAGCTTT
Source organism: Aethalodelphis obliquidens (assembly GCF_003676395.1). Classification (NCBI taxonomy): domain Eukaryota; kingdom Metazoa; phylum Chordata; class Mammalia; order Artiodactyla; family Delphinidae; genus Aethalodelphis; species Aethalodelphis obliquidens. The sequence continues at coordinate 460,768 of NW_020837954.1, forward strand.
GGGGATCAGGCCAGCACAGAGCTCCACCTCCCTCCCTGCTGGTGAAGAGTTTGTTCCGAAGTTCACGTTGACCCCATACCAGAAAGACCTCAGCGCTCTGACTCTAGTCCCCTTGCTGCTGTGAATGTGGAACATGAAATGTAAGCTTCCTGGGCTTCCCTGGTGGCGCAGTGGTTAAGAATCCGCCTGCCAATACAGGGGACACGGGTTCGAGCTCTGGTCAGGGAAGATCCCACATGCCGCCGAGCAACTAAGCCCGCGAGCCACAACTACTGAGCTCACGTGCCACAACTACTGAAGCCCACACACCACAACTACTGAAGCCTATACGCCACAACTACTGAAGCCTGTGAGCCTAGAGCCCGAGCTCTGCCACAGGAGAAGCTACCGCAACGAGAAGCCCGCGCACCGCACCGAAGACCCAACGCAGCCAAAAATAAACAATAAATAAAATAAATTTATTATAAAAAAAAAGAAATGTAAGCTTCCTCACTCCCAGCTTAAAATGGATAATCCCTCTGGAAGAGGCAACTAGCTTCCAAGTAGAAAGTTCAAAGGGCAAAAGGCAGTTGGGGGCCCAGCATCTGGCTGTTCCACCTCATTAGCCACAAGACATGAAGCTTTCCAGTACCAGGAAAAGCTGCCCAAGGACAGTGGCCAAAGCTCTCAGAGATCTGAAGTCCTACAGCGTCCACGAGTGGCTCGAGCAGCTGCCCTCCCCTCTGCCCGGGCCCCACAGTGGCCCTCAGCCCCCAACACCCTGAGAGCTAAGAGATGCAATGCCTTTCTCGGCCAAGCTGAATCTGCAGCTGTACCTTCTGTTCACTCCTCCAGCCGACATTCACTGAAAACCACCTACTACACGCAGATCACGAGGGTCAAGCGTCAGGGATGCCGAGACCGCCTGACCCCTAAAGAGTAGTCTGTTCACAGGCGGCCCCGCATGTGTGCTGCTGGCCGACGGGTACAGCAGGCAGACCGAATACACAGGAGATAAAACATCCCATTAACAAAAGGCAGAAATCTAGACCAAAAAAACTGGGTCACAGGGTCGCTGACATTCTTATATACATCACCTAATTTAATCTGACAGAGTAGGTTTATTTTCTTCATCTTACAATTGAGAAAACCGAGGCCACTCAGCCAGTGGCCAGCTCAAAAGCTTGTACACATTCCACTACACTATATGGCCCCCATTTGCATGCAAGGATGTGGGCCGGGGAGTGGGTCTATCTCCCCCTGGGGTAACAGGGCTTCCCGGCTGCAGAGAACTGGAGCAATCCTCAAAGAGCTCTGAGAAGCCAGAGTAATCAGCTTCAGGAGGGGCTGAATGCACACCCCTCTGGCTGGGAAAAGTAACCATTTATAGAGCCCTGAACGGGACAGCAAGGTTCCTTCAGAACGCAGAATTCATCCATTCATCCATTCATTCTTCCACGCATCCATCCATCCAATAAGCATGTATTGAGCTTGAACCCACTGTGTTCCAGACCCTGTGCAGAATCTTTGATTAAGACCCAGTCCCCAGCCTTCCCAGAAAAGTAAACTTGGGCGAATACAAGAATCAGGTGTTATGAAAGTCACTGAGAGGCAACCCATCCAGTCTGGGGGAGTGAAGTGGGTGCAGGTGGGCACCAGGACCACTGTTACCTGCACTGAGTGTACAGAGGCTGATGCTGGGGTAGGGGGAAGGGAGGTGGAGTTCCTGGTAGAGAGGGCAGCATGTGATTACCCTGACCATGCAATGAGTGAAGTCACCCATGCATACAAAAAACTTACCTAAGCAATAATCCGTAAATGATTTCAAGGTCTATTAGCAATACTAGCTTATCTAGGGCTGTAGTTAGTTTATCAGCAGTTCTAAAGGAGGACTACACCTGTAAAGGAAACATAAGCCACCCGGACAGAAGTAAAAATCATATATGCTCTCCCGAAATTTGTCACTGATGAATAGGAAAGGGTGAAAGTATGGTAGAAATATAGATCACGCCTCTGTGAGGTAGAGTCCTATTCTACAGATGAGGAAACTGAAACTAATGAAGTTAACCTGCATGATGCCGTGCTCCTCACCACCATGCACCGTTGCCTTCCAAAGGGATGAGGATGTGCCCTGGACTGTTCAAGGGACAGAAATGCTGACTCCAGGATCCCAAGCATTCCAACCGTGGGGAAGACTTCATTGTAGGGTATGAATATTTCATCCAAGTTTTCCAGAAACGCACCCCCAAACCAAACTAAGGCGGGCTTAAGTCTTTCCCATAAACTCCCCCCTCAGCTTTGGTCCCTTCCACTAACAACCGCCTTCCTTGCCTCCAGGGTCCATCTTCTAGAAAGCACATCTATATTCCCTTCCCTGCCCTTTCTCCACAATGCAGTCTGACATCTGCTCCACTACTCCAGTGAAAAGCCTGCCAAAGTTCCCCTTGACCTCCTTCTTGTCAATTCCAACGATGTTCCATTCCATATTTTATTTAACAGTTCTTCCGAGAAAGGCTACTTTTGAGTGTAAACCCACCTCCCTTGGGTGCACTGCCTTTCCTCAGAACACTTTACATATCTGTCCCTCCCATCAGCTGTGAGCTATGTGAGGGTAGAGATTGGGTAACAGTTATCCTTGTATCCCCAGGGCCTAACCCAGAACTAGGCAGAGCTGATACTCAATAAACCATGCTGGATAAATAAACGATCTCTCTGAAATCTGACTCCGCCCTCACTCCCCTGAAATTTCCCTCTCCAAAGTCACCAGTGATCTTCATGTTGATAAATCCAAACAACTCCACTCAGTCCTATCTAGCTTGACCTCTTAGCAGACTGGACACTGTTGGCCAAACTGCTCTCTTCCACTCACCCTCTCCACGTTTCCCTATTTCTCTGGATGCTGCTTCTCCCCCTTTTTTGCAGAATACCTCTCCCTCAACGTTGGTACTCTAAGGATTCTTATAATTCTAAGAATTCCAAGAATGCTATCCAAAGCCCTTTTCTCTTCCCTTTCCATATCCTGTCCCAGGATCATCTCATCTGCTACTGTGATTTCAACTACTATACACTGATGATTCCCAAAAGTATATCACCAGCCCAACTGTCATGATTCCAGATACACAGGAATATGTAACCACCTACTCAACATCATCAGGCACAAACTGATCCCATCAATTTCTTGCAAACCTACTACTGCTCCTCCAGTGTTCTCCCTATAAGTAAATGGCATCACCATTCACCCAGTTGCCCAAGCCAGATGCCAAAGCTCAGTATCTTATCATCATTGACAATCTCTACCCATATCTAACTGGTGTCCAAGTCTTTTTTTTTTTTTTTTTTTTGCCATACACGGGCCTCTTCCGTTGCGGAGCGCAGGCTCCGGACGCGCAGGCTCAGCGGCCATGGCTCACGGGCCCAGCCGCTCCACGGCATGTGGGATCTTCCCAGACCGGGGCACGAACCCGTGTCCCCTGCATCGGCAGGTGGACTCTCAACCACTGCGCCACCAGGGAAGCCCGGTGTCCAAGTTTTAACCAGTACCTTCATCCCCAAAACATGACTGTAGTCCAAGCCACCAGCATGTCTCACCAGGATCATGGCACAGCTTCCTAACTGGTCCCACTGCTTTTCGTCCTGCAAAGTCAGAATAATCTTCCTAAAAATCACAAATATCACTCCCCTACTTTGAAAGCCCAAAAAGGTTTTTCATTGCCTTAGAGGAAGCCCACCAAACTCCTTAATATAGCATGTGTTCTAGGTTATATTTTCCAAAGATATCTCGACAATATCTCCCATCCCACATGCTTTTCATACAATGTGACTTTAACACTCTGCCCATCAAGAGATAGGGTCTGTGCCTCTTAAAACTGGATGGTCTTCTGTGAATGTTTCTACCTATATAGTGCTGCAGGAGTGATACCATGTGACTTCAGAGGCTAGGTCATAAGAGGCAATGCAGCTTCCACTTTGCTTGCTCGGATACTCATTCTTGAAGCCTTCAGCCACCGAGTAAACAGTCTGATTGCGCTGAGGCTGCCAGTATGTGAGAAAGCTCAATGTAGTCCATATAGAGAGACCACATGGAAAAGCCCTGACGTGACTTGAGAAAAAGATGCCCATCTAGTCTGCATCTGCTTCAGCTTCCGCCTGTTTCAGCTCCTGCCACCATCTGTCTACAACCACATAAGACCCCGAGCCAGAACTGCCCCACTTAGCCCTTCCCAAATTCCTAAACCATAGAAACCACGAAAGAATAAAATGACTGTTTGAAAACACTTAGTTTTGTGTGATTTGTTACACAGCAATAATAACTAGAACAGTTTAGATAAAGCCCTGAACAACCTATCCTGTGACCTCCATCTACCTCTGCAGGCCAACTCTCAACATTTCCTACCTTAAACGCAATACCTGAGCTCCTTTCAGTGTCTCAAAGATGTCCTTTCTTGTCTTCAAGTTTTCACACATTCGTTCTTGCTGCCTGAGATGCTCCTCTTCCCTCTCTACTCGGTTAATTCTTCTTCACTCAGGTGTCAACTTCCTTATGGAGAACTTCCAAACCCCTAGGCTATTCAGGTTTCCTCCTGGGCTCCCTCTGCCTCACAAGTCACAACACTCATCATGATCCATTGTAATCTTGGACTGGGTTGCCCATCCTGTACACACACACACACACACACACACACACACACACACGAGAGCTCCATAACGACAATGACCAGTGCTGGGAAAACAGCAATTCAGGCTTTTGTCGTTTCCTACCTAGATTGGTAAGAAAGGTATCTAACCCGTGTCTCTGTCTCCAGACTTGCTCTTAGGTCCCACCCCAGCTGCCCTGCTCCCTCCTTCCCATCCTGCAATGGCTCCTTATAGGCTTCAGGAGAAAATCTAAACCCTCTAGGAAGGTTTGGCCTCGTGCGCTAACCCCTTGCCTCCCCTTGTCCCCTCACATCCCACAATCCCCCATGCACAGCCCGCGCCCCACACTTCTTCTCACCTTTGTGCCTTTACATTGCCTTTCCCTGTGCCTAGAATTCCTTACGCCTTCTTCATTCAACAGACATTTACTGAGTACCTAGCGGACGCCAGGCACTGTTCTAGGTGCCAGAGGCTCAGCAGTGAGCAAAACAAAGTCCTTACTTTCATGATGTTGATACTCTAGAGGCAAAGATAGATAATAAACAAGCAAAGAATTAATGTCAGGTGGTAAGAAGTCTATAGAGAAAAACAAAACCGGCTGGGAGACTGCGAGTGACCATTTTAGATGGGATAGGTCTCCGGTAAGGCAATATTTGTGCAAAGACTTGAATGGAGTAAAGGAATAAGCTCTGAAGGCATCTGGGGAAAAAGCCTTCCCGGCAGAAAGAACAGTAAGTACAAAGCCCCTGAAGCGGGAGTGTGGCAGGCAAACTGGAAGAAAAGCAAGAAGGGGAGGCCTGGAGCTGCAGCGGAGAGAGTGAGGGTGAGAGGGATGAGATGTGTCAGAGCGTCCGATGGCGTCGGCTCTGTAGGCTGTGGTGAGTGGGTTCCTCACCGTCCCTCCTTGACTCCTCTCCGTCCTTCAGTGTTGGGTACTAAGTGCGGACCTCACCTCCTGAATTAGCCGCACTCAAGCCCCCTCCAGCGCTCACCATATACAATGTTTCACTGACTGTTTTTGCCCTTCTTCTCCACTAACCATGAGTTCCCTGCAAGAAGGGCTCTACCTTTCAGCCTCATACTTTAGAGAACCCATCGCATTCAGCAAATTTTCCTCAAATAGTCAAAACTTTCTTCCTTTGTTCTGGCTCCATGCCCTGCAAGGAATTCCCTGATTACTAGATGGGTTCCGCAGTGACTATGGTACTAGGAAGCGGGTGTCTTGATAGCGAACACATGCCTTCTGCTCATTAGAAATCATACGTGTGGGACCTCTCTGGCGGTCCAATGGTTAAGACTCCGCACTTCCAACGCAGCGGGTACGGGATTGATCCCTGGTTGGGGAACTGAGATCCCACATGCAGCATGGCGTGGCCAAAAAATAAAAATAAATAAAAATAATTTTAAAAAGAAATCACATATGTATGCTCACCATGTCCATTAATAGACTGACGTCAACATGTACCTCTTTTTTAGGTAAGTGTGACTCAGTTGGGGGAAAATGATCAACTCTGGGTCACAATGACCCTAGGAAGGCACAGCTCTTGGAAGGGCACATAAGCATCCCAGCGGAAGCCTCAGGTGACCCTCATCACTCAGCCCACCTTCCCTATTTCAGAAGGTAAGCCCATCCCCCCCCCATCTGTCCAAGCCTGAATCCTTAGCATCATCTCTGAGAGCTCCGAAGCCCTCCACACCCAGAAGTCCTAGAAATCCCACCTTATGACTATTTCTTTTCTTTTTTTTTTTTTTTTTTGCGGGCCTCTCACTGTTGTGGCCTCTCCCATTGCGGAGCACAGGCTCCAGAGGCGCAGGCTCAGCAGCCATGGCTCACGGGCCCAGCCGCTCCGCGGCATGTGGGATCTTCCCGGACCGGGGCACGAACCCGCGTCCCCTGTATCAGCAGGTGGACTCTCAACCACTGCGCCACCAGGGAAGCCCATGACTATTTCTTCATCCATCCCTTCATCTCCCTTCCAAAGGCACCGCCCGCAGTGCAGGCCGTCACTACCCTTCAGGTTGCAGCTCCCTAACCTGGTGCCCCTACCTTCTGTCTCTCACTTTTTTCCAAAAACACTCTCCACAAAGCCAGAGTTCTTCTTCAAAGCAAATGTGATTTCATGTCTCCACTGAAAGTCAATAGCTTCTGCCTGCTCTCAAGATAAAGTCTAACCTGTTCCGGCACCATATAAACCCCTGCGGAGCTGGCCCTGGGACTACATTTCCAGTCTCTCCCTTCTCATTCCTCTCCTACCCACATTCCAGCCATACCAACTACCTGGAATTCTTGAACCGGTTCTGCGCCTTTTTGTACCCTGCACCTTCACACGCAGTTCCCTCTGTGAGAAGTGTCTGAGGAGACGGCTATGTTTCTATTCAAAATTCAGTTCAGACATCACAGTCCCTGCACTGTCGTCCTAAGCGCTCCTCCCCACAAGAGGAAAGTCGTCTCGCTTGCTCTGAGGGGGCCTCTTTCCCAGCTGCTTGTAAGCCTCTTCCTCTCCCTACTTCTTGGTTTCCTCCTGAAGGGTTACGGTTAGATGAATGAGCTATTACTGCCTAGAGCCTATCTGGACAGAATATCTCAGCATCCGACCTGTACTGGTTGCTCATTAAACAAGAGCTGAAGGAAGAAACTCATGAATCGTATGCCCCTAAATTCTTACTTACAATCTCGGTTGCCCTTCTGAACCTTCTTCCAGATCTCTATGTCCCTCTGAAGATTATTAGAGATAGAACAAAGTCCTATAAGCAACCGAGAGAGAGGAATTTTAATCATAATCATTAATACTTTACACTTGAGTCATGATTTATGGTTTTCACTGAATCTCATGTCATGCTCACAGGAGTCTGGAAGTAACAGTCACTACACACAGTTATAGAGCCCAGCCTCAAACACAAGTCTGGTATGCTTTTCATTCTATCAGGCTTGTCTCAAATATATGCCATAAATCCAGCACGAAACTCTGTCTTTTATTAACTGGGGAGCTGTCTAGACTAATTGTAACTGTGGCTACTCTGCATGTATTCTTAGGAGGGTGCACATGTGTGTGTATGCGTACTTGGGTGCACAAGAGTTTGAGTACATCTCTATTCCCAAATTAGAAGCAGCAAATTAAAAAGACTGATGAAGGCAGGCCCAATGCCAGAATCAAGGAACAATAGCTGTCAGAGACAACACACATCAAAATCATGAAAGAATAAAACCTGAGGCACTGAAGTCGGGCCAGCTGTCTGAGGCCACTGAGGAAGCAAACATTCATCCCCAGACCAGGGGCCTCAGTCATACAAGCTTTGACATGTGCAGTGGTGACCCTGAGTCACCAGAAAAAAAAAAAACAAAAAAACCTCAAGTTATGAGGGCAAGCAGACATATCACTGGTTTTAAAGAGATTTCAACCAAGATGGCTAATATAGAATTCTGGTGCTTAAAGGGATGCAGCCCTCTTGGAAATTTTACTTAAGTGGAATAATCCTTACTCTACACAAGATACGTAAGTATATGTCCACGTTTGAGGGGACCCCGAGACCAACAGATCCTAAAATTAGTTTCATCAGAAAGTCAGCCCACCAGCTCATCGGTAAACGATGCCAGAGAAACTACAGGTCACATTTAAGACCTCAAGGGAAAACCCCCTTCCTGCAACCTAGGGCAGTGCCTTTGTACCTCCCTGACCGTTGCCAGAATGACAAACAGCCCCACACACAGACATGAGTCTGAATCCACACATGGGCACACGAAACACCACGGGAGGAGCCTACAGAGGACAGCCGGCTCTCTGCACAACAGTCAAAAGAGGGAGGCTGGAGAGGAAGCTGAGAGTAAAATGAGGCAGTGGAGAAACTGAAAGGAAAGAGCATATGAGGCTGATTGAGAGGGTTGATCCAGCAAGCAATTGTACCTGGTGCAAAATGCCTGTCCCCCCCACAGCTGCCCCTGAAACTGACAGGACCGCTCAGCTTCTCCACAGCCGGGGGTGGGCGGGGTCTCCAATGTCCCAGGGTCTCTCACGCTGCGAGGGCACTTTTCTAGAACAGAGGCAGCTGAGGGAAGGGGTTGCAGAGGATCAGCCTCTCAGCACCTCCAAAGTGGCTTTGCTGAACGTACAAATTTAAATAATATTTTATTTATGAGATGGAGAAAAAGGCAAGGTAGATTGAAATGACAGTTTTAAGAATCTAGGCCACAAAGAAGGTAAATTGGTGCAGCTACTATGGAAAACAGTATGGAGCTTCCTCAAAAAAACTAAAAACAGAGTTGCCATATCATCCAGCAATCCCACTCCTGGGCAGATATCTGGACAAAACTATAATTCAAAGAGATAACATGAACCCCTATGTTCATAGCAGCACTATTTACAAGAGCCAAGACATGAAAACAACCTAAATGTCCATCGACAGATGAATGGATAAAGAGGACGTGTAACATATATACGGTGGAATATTACTCAGCCATAAAAAAGAACAAAATCATGCGTTTTGCAGCAACATGGATGGACCGAGAGATTATCATACTAAGTGAAGTCAGACAGAGAAAGACAAATACGATATGATATCACTTATATGTGGAATCTAAAATATGACACAGGGACTTCCCTGGTCGTCCAGTGGTAAAGAACCCGCCTTGCAATGCAGGGGATGTGGGTTCGATCCCTGGTCAGGGAACTAAGATCCCACATGCTGTGGGGCAACTAAGCCCATGCACCACAACTACTGAGCTCACGCACCTCAACTGGAGCCCATGTGTCACAAACTACACAGCCCACACACTCTGGACCCTGCACACCACAACTACAGAGCTCGCGCACCCTGGAGCCTGCACGCCACAACTAGAGAGAAGCCCACACGCCGCAACGAAGAGCCCACGCACCGCAACAAAAGATCCCGCGTGCCTCAGTGAAGATCCCACGTGCTGTAACTAAGACCCAACGCAGCCAAAATTTTTTAAAAATTGAAAATAAATAAATAAATAAAATACGACACAAATGACTTATCTATGAAACAGAAACAGACTCACAGACATAGAGAACAGACTTGTGGTTGCCAAGGGGGAGCGGGGAGGGGAGGGATGGACTGGGAGTTTGGGATTAGCAGACGCAAACTATTACACATACAATGGCTAAACAGCAAGGTCCTACTATATAGCACAGGGAACTATATTCAATATCCTGTGATAAACCATAATGGAAAAGAATATGAAAAAGAATGTATACATAAGTATAACTGAATCACTTTGCTGTACAACAGAAATTAACACAACATTGTAAATCAACTCAACTTCAATGAAATAAATTTTTTAAAAAAAGAATCTAGCCCACAGAAAAACTCATGCAAACGCAATAGGATATTCACTGGAGTGTTATCTGTAAGACTGAAAAACTGGAACCAACTGAAGTGGCCATTACCAGAGGCCTAATTAGCTAAACATACAATACATCCTTAAAATTAACATGGAATAACATGAAGCATTGTTTTAAAGTAGATCTGTAAATCGAAAAGAGCATCACTGATAAATTCTGGGGAAAAAACCAAACTGTAGAATTACATGTGTACTATGATCCCATTTTTGTAAAACAGAACAAAACTACATCCCTTGAAAGAAGAAGAAAAATGTCAGCAAAGGTAGAGACTGCTAATGATGTTTACCATAGGAAGTTGGGAGAAAGGATTTTTTTTTTCTTGGACACTGATGCTGTTTGAATTTTCACACTTAGCGTACATTAATTTAACAACAACAAAAAAGTGTCTGTCAGAGGCATTCCTTTCCATCTCCTTCTTACTGACTAAGCAGACTCACGTGCTGGCCTCTGCCCCACGCTCCACCCCACCCCTCCTGCCCAGCCCCACTTACAGATGCAGGCAGCAGCCAGCAGGCGGCCAGCAGCATAGGGGGCTAAGCAGTTCGGGAAGATGGGCTGCACCATGTAGTTGGCAAAGGTGATGGCAATGATGGCCTGGCTGGTGGGCTCGATGATGAGGAGGGAGGTCCAGAGTCGGATGAAGGCAAGGAGCTCTCCGAAGGCCTCGAGGATGTAGGCGTAGCTGGCCCCAGATTTCTTAATGGTGGTGCCCAATTCCGCATAACAAAGGGCCCCAAAGACGGAGAAGAGGCCCCCAACAGCCCAGATGACCAGGGAGAGGCCAAAGGAGGCACTGTATATGAGCACGCCTTTGGGGGAGACAAAGATGCCCGAGCCAATCATGTTCCCCACAATCAGGCACACGCCGTTCAGCAGCGAGATCTCCTTCTTCAGTTTTACCTGCTCCGACCTGGGGCTGGCTTCATCTGCCAAAGGGGAGGCGTCCCTCTCATGCTGGGAGGCCACTTCATACTTAACGCCGTCGACCATGGTGGAGGAGGAGAAGAAAGCCTTCACCAGCTTTCTGGCATTGCCCTCTAAGGAAGAAAGGTGAAGATATATAGCAGGTTGGCAATTACAGAGAACTCTCCTCCACAGGGGCCAGAGTGGGCAAGCCACCCACGCCCACCATTTCAGAGACCTCTCTCTCACGTCCCACTTCCCATGAACCTCTTTTCCATCTGGCTCGAGTCTTTAAAGGATGGCACTCATTCCCCAGAGAGAAAGCATGTTTCTCATCATTAGACTAGCACTGCCCACCTGATTTACAAGATAGAAAACTAAATCCCGGTTCTATCTGAGCTCACTGGAGACAGGAAGACGAACAATTTGGCAGCTCCCACATGTAACCATAATGATTTGAGCCTGTGCTTTTCAGCCTTACCCAAAAAAAAGTCTGTCTTCCCTCCAATTTCAGTCTCACCTGTCACCTGTGATGAGATGCAACCTTGGGAGCCAACCTTGCAAGCAGCTAGTCTGTGGGTTCTCCTCACAACACTGCCCTTTTCCCCCAAGGACCCTGGCTCTGGCAAAGGCTTCAGAGAGCTCTTGTCGGAAACTCACAACTATCCACCTGTTCCGGGAGTATCCCTTAACAACCCTCAGCTGAACTCTTCAGCCCCAGCAAAGCCCAACCAGCCCAGCCCCACCCAGCAAGAAGACAGGCCTCCTCTTCTCCGTGCTTTTCCTTTCCCAAATACCGTTCCCAGCCCCTAGGTGTTGTAGGTCTCTGGCCATGAAATCCCTGCATAGTTGCATCACCCAAAAAAAAGTATGGATGAGAGATCAGTGATCCAAACGTGCAGCCCAACCTAGAGATGACTGGAGGCAGCCGATGACCACTCCCCACCCGGCAGGTTGCTGCTGGAGAGACAGCACCAAAGCAGAGGCAAGGAAACAGCTGAAGCGGAGTAGCAAATGCTGGGCATCACAGAGCAGGAGGTGATGAGAGGAGGTCAGGCCAGGCTGGCCAAGCAAGTGGACAGATCCTAGGGCTAGAGGCACTCAGGAAAGGAAGCAATTGGACACAGCAGAGCAGCAAAGGGAGAGTGGGCAAGATGAGCGGGGCTGAGGCAGAGGGTGGGAAGCACACTCACTCTCTGGCCCTGGGTGGAAGCAGGTCCCCGAGGCAGCGGCCACACAGAGACACAGCCTCTGGGAGCTGTGATCTGACCACTCCTGCTCTTCAGCCAGTAGTAAAAGGAAAGGCCGGGCAAATGCTTATGGATTTAAGTCATATCAAGAAGTCAAGAAGGGCGGAGGGACAGAGGGAGGGGGAGAGGGGTGTTAAGCAACTGTCTGGGTCCAAGGTTCACTGGCCCTTCCCGTCTGCAAGGGGCAGGCTAGGAGCTCTTGGCTCAGCACTTTCTGTGATAAGAACGCCCTCTCTCAGAAATCTCCTTTGTCAGCTCTGCTCCAGGACCAGGCGCCCAGAAGAAAGGATGGACGGTCAGCTGGGTGGGTGCAGTTTCTGCAGCCCTGGGGAAGCTGTCCCCAAGCAAAGTAGCTGAGGACAGGGCTGCGGCTGAGAAAGAATGCACAGCCCTCTCTCTCTCCAGGCCCCGGCTTAGCCCCACTTCTCTCTCACCCTGAACAAGAAAGGCAGGAAGGTTGCACATTGTGCCACAGAGGCTTGTTCACATGCAGATTAGAGGAAGTGTAAGTACAGTCCAACTCGTGATCGGGCGTCCTAAGAGAACTCTGCACACTTCCCCACACAGAGTGAGAGGTGGCCGCCCGAAACTTGCGTCATGACCCCAAGGCTGATCCTCAAGCTGCTTCCGAGGAAACAAGGTCAAGAAATGAGACTGAAACCTCTGGCTGCATCCATGCCCAACTCACAGGCCCTTTCATCCTTAAGAAAACATACCAGGATCTATGGGCTAAGCATAAATTCCTATAAACACCTTCCCCAAATACAAGTTTACTCTAATTTCCTAAAACTATGGGTAAGTAAGTTTTCACTGAGCTATACTGGACAGGCCCAGAACAGACAGAGGAAATTGAGCAATTTGGGGAAAGCATATATTCTGTTTTTAGAGTCTACTTAACTCCGGTATCCTGGGTCTCCTTTACCAACAGAAATACACCCTACTTATTCTGAAATCCAACTGTCTTTCTGTTCCTTCTCGTGCCCTTTCAAACCCCCTTTGGTTATTCAACTACCAGAGAACAAAGATCTAAAAAGCCCTGGGGTAAGGGGGGTGCTTATCTTTACCCTACAACCTCTCCTTCTCGTCCCTTAAACTTTTTTTTTCACCCAGGAGGGGGACCCCGATGTTAGCCTTCCCAGAGATCATATCTCCCAAGCCACTCTCACAAAAACTTCTGAAATCCATCCAGAAGACTGTCCTTTTCTCCCAGCTCCCACTTAAACGTTCCTATAATAATAGTAACTCATTTATTGAGCACTTAACCAAGCCAGACATATTGCTAAACACCTACATGTCTTATCTCATTTAATCCCCCCAGCAGCCCCTTAAGGCAGACACTAAGTAAGTCACCTGCCAAGATGCCATAGCAAGGGAGGCAGGTAGGTTAGCCAACAAAGCCCAAGCTCTGTGCTCTCTCTCCAACCTCCCCACCCGCTCTGACCTGCCCAGTCTCTAGCCCTCCTCTAAGGCAGGAAAGCCCTTTAGATGGCTCTCTAATGAACTACCTGGGGGAGGATGTGATTAGATTAAAAGAAAGTCTCTGCTGTCCTTCAGTCTAAAGTCTAGGCTAGGGCGCAGTGGTTAAGAATCCGCCTGCCAGTGCAGGGGACAAAGGTTCGAGTCCTGGTCCGGGAAGACCCGCACGTGCCGCGGAGCAACTAAGCCCGTGCGCCGCAACTACCGAGCCCGCGCTCTGGAGCCAGCGAGCCACAACTACTGAAGCCAACACACCGCAACGAAGAGTAGCCCTCGTTCACCGCAACTAGAGGAAGCTCGCGTGCAGCAATGAAGACCCAACAAAGCCAAAAATAAGTAATAAATAAAATAAATAAATTTAAAATAAAATAAAGTCTAGGCTAAAGGCTCCAACAAAGCCCATCCATCTCCTTCCTGGCTGCTCCTCCCCTTTCTCATCCCTTTGCAGGAACGAGAAACGATTACAAGTCCTCTTGGCAGTGCTGCTATATTGCTAGGGTGCCCACTTCTAAAGCAAACAAAAACACACGGAAACACATCATCACGCTGGGCCTTTTAAGATCAAATTCCCTGGCACCAAGGGTGAGCATGTGTCCTAATGGGGCATAGGGAAAAGGAGTGAAGGGGCGACAAATGAAGGGGAAACTGTAAGGTTAAGTGGGGAGAGACGTGTGCAGGGTTTATTTTCTGGCTGGTGGTATCTGAAAGGTGAAATCATCATCGTGGAATCTTGAGACAAAAACCCACTGGGGTGAAATCCACACTCCAGCAAACAGCACACCCTAGTGGTCTCACCAGGAAGTGCTTATCTATATGAATGGAATCCCTTTCCTAGCCTACTCTTCAGTAGACCCACTCAAACTGGATGGAGGAGGCTGACTTCAGAGAAAAGATGCCCCCTCTTTTCTCAACCACTGCCCAGCACCAGCTCCGTGGGCAGGAAGGTACCATCCTTGGCGGCTCGCATTCCCTCCTGAGACCCCAGCTCTCAGGGTCATGCCTCCACCATTCAGGCAGCCTGGAACCAGCAGGACCTGTCCTGAAGTGCTCTCCCACCCCAGGCTTTACAAGAGAAACTTGCAGAGCCTGGAATCCCAGGCGATAACAGAGTTCCAGATACGCAGCACCCCGTCTCCTTCCTGTCTGAAGTGCATACCTCTCTGAGGACCTAGTGGAGATTACTGGACAACACACTCATCCTACAGGAGAAGTTTCAGATTCAGGGGTTCAGGGAACACAGGGAGCAGGGCCCCAGCAGGCAGGGAAGCCCCGCACCCTGACCCCACCTGTGAATATGGCAAAACCAAAACACGCTTCCTCCAGGGAACAGCATACCGTTCAGCGTCTTGGTTCCTCGGTCAAGCTCAGGGAGCTAAGGTGAAAAGACACTTTCTTCCCCAGACACCCGCATCCTGCCTTCCTAGCTCCCACTGGGCTGTGCTGCCTCCCCGAATATCAGGAACAGAAAACAGACACACTCTGCTCCAGATGGATTCCCCCATCTCCCCAAGCTGGGAGCTCAGTTACTCCCTCCCCCATTCTCCATTTGTTTTTCTATATTCCACTGTAGCTATGACAGTCCCTTTAAAAAAAATTTTTTTTTTAATTGCAGCAAGAAAGAAAGTGTTTACTTCTGTGGCCAGGGCCTCCACGAATGCAGCGCTGAAGTCTCTGGGCAGAGGGCTCTGCATGGGGAGGGCTGGGGCTGGGAAAATAACAAGCTCACGGGTCTCCGGTCCAGCCAGTTCTCAGGACTCACTCCATCCTCCTCTGACACTTCCCCTCTCGCCCATCGTCCCTCCTCTCCCATCTCTTACCTGTCCTGAGATCTTCGGGCAGGTGCGAGGAGGAGGAGGTACCAGCACTCGGGAGGAGGGGCAGGTGCTGGGAAAGGGAACCCGGGGTAAGGCTCGAGCTCCAGCAGCTGTTGACTCTGAAGAGCAGAAAAGGCAGAGTGTGACTCCGGGGACCGATCTGGAAAACAGGAAAACACATGTGTGACTCTGGCCGGCAGCAGGGAGGGGCCAGGGAACGGGTTGGAGCTGGGACAGCCTGTTCAGACCCAGAGGACCTCAACGCCTGCCTGCCTCCAGGCACCTTCTCCACTCGGAGCCTCAGCTCCTCCTCCCCTCTACCTCAGCCCCTGAACTTCCTGCTTGTCCTGCATTTACTGAGGTCTTGAGTTTTCCCAGTGACCTAGGACCTAGGTGCTCTCCTGATGCCCTTTACAACTCCCCTCCCCGCTCATTCCATTCCCTACTCATCTCCCACTCACATACTCTCCTTGGCCCTGTGGAGGGCATAGGATCCATGGTTAGGGCGTTGGAACTCTGTGGTCCCATCTCAAGAGCCTCAGTGCCATTTCAGCCCCTATGTAAGCCATGCATACCAAGGAAGGCCAGTTGTGGGGTTATAGCCACGCACACACCCAAACACTAAGCAAGCCCGCTCACGTATCAGGTCCCCAGGTGGTTCACGTGATGCAAGTGTTGCCAGGTAAGAGCCGGCCAAGTGGACCAGAGCAAGCCCTGGCACCCTGGGCAAGCCAGGGAGTTGGCACCCCCTCAAACCAGCATTATTTAAATATCTGTTGAATGTTTATGTAGCAGAAGTGGGGGAATACCGATTTTCTCGGAATAAAAACTGGAAGCCTCATTCTTTCTCTTCAAAATTAGAGCTTAATGCATGAATTCATTACATGCAGTTTTCTGAAGCAGACAGTTTCTTGGTAGGCATATCAAACCATTCTGAATGTAGACAATGGCATAAATCTCAGGGAGTGGCACGTCACAGCGCATAGCACATTTTCAGAATTCCAGCTGTGATCACTGCCTCTAGGCAACTATCAGTTGTCTGGTCTAACCCTGCAACTTGTACCTGTACCTGCGTGTTGCAGAATTATTCTAGAGACAGGTGGTCTAGGTGAGCAGTCGTCAAGGATTCTGTCAGTGGAGGGGAGCCAACTTACAGTTCACCAAGAGACAGAAGTCCGAGCTCATTGGCTCCAAACGTCTGAATTACCCTAAGGATAATTTAGCGCCCTTTTAGACCCAGGCTGCTTGCCCAGCTGGCCTGCCCCTTAATCCCACTCTGGGCTCAAATCCAAGTTGTAAATGAGGGAAGTTCCTAGGAAGACAGCCCTAAAGCTGCCCCTCTTGGCACTGGCCCCTGTTCCCTCTCCCTCACTGCAGCCACACTGGTCTCCTTGCTGTTGCCACACAAGCATGCTCCCTGCCACCTCAGGGCTTCTGCAATGGCTGTTCCTTCTGCCTGGAACATTCTCCATGTTACTGTTCATTCCCTCACTCACTCCATTCAGGTCTGTACTTAAACACCACTCTAATCAGAGACCTTCCCTGAGGAGTCTCGGAAGGAGTAACTTCTTCCCTTTGCCAATCTCCATCCGCTTCACCGGCCGGACTTTTCTTCAAAGGCACCCACTATCACCTGGAGTTTGTTTGTTTGCTGTCACCTCCCCCACTAGCATGCAGCACCACCAGAGCTTTACTCGCTGGCATCCCCAGCGCAAGGCCCGTGCAGACAAACGAATGTTTGCTGGAAGCATAAATGAATGAACAATGCCCTTCCTCCCAGACTGATTTCCCAGTTGGGCTCCGGGAATGTCCTGAACTTGCCCTTCAGGCCCACCTATGCTGCAGCTGCTCTGGCTCCTAATCGACGAGTTTTGAGGGGGGAGGGTATTTATTCTTTTTGATTGTAATGGGTTGAAGGAAAGGAAGAGAGTATAGTTTTCACAGTTTTACTTGGCGGTCTAGAATGATTTGAAAGGGACTTTCCGCTTCCTCAGTGGTAAAACAAAAACAAAAAGCCCCTCATCTAACGCGCCTTCCCCGGCTTGGAAGCTCCCGGCTGCTCTGCCCCACACCCAGGCTCAGGTGGCCGGTCTGGGTGCGGCGAGCGCAAGGTGCGACGTCCGCGAAGAAGGAGTGAAAGGGCAGAGGGGACAAAGGCAGAGGGAGGCAAGCGCTCAGGCTCAAGCAAATGCAAGCGGGTTCGAGGAAAAGTGGAACTGCACGCCCTTCGGCGGGAACTCTCCCCAGACCCGCCCCCGCTGCGCTCCTCGCCCCGCCCCACCCCCCTTCCGCCCACGACCCGTCCGCGCGCAGAGCTCACCTTTGCCCGTTTCTCCCGCCCTGCCCCCCCTCCCAGCCTAGCTCTCCCGGCCCTGCCCTCTGACGTCGTCCCCGCCGTTTCCCGTTACTTCCCTCTTTTTCTCGGCCCCCGGTTCCGTGTCTGCGGCCCGAAGATCTCTCCTTCGCACCTCGACCCAGCCACCGCCCGCCCCCAAAGGCCCTCTGGGAGGCTCGGTCGCCTCCAAAGTCCAGGTCTGGCTGCGGCGGCCGAGGCGGGCTCTGCCCTGGGGCACCAGGACCCCACCCCACCCGGACTCCTTCGTTCCCTCCACCTGGCCAAGCAGTCCCCGCCCCCCCCCCACGGGCTCCAGGAAGCGCTAGAAGAGAGCTTGTGGTCGGTGTAGGCGAAGATCGCAAAGGTCCGAGAACCGAGAGGCCCCGCAAGCCGCTACCCTGCCCTGTCCTGGCTCAGGCACAGCTGCGCTGCCCCTGGGAAATGAAAATGACCGCGGATACCCTTAGACGCTTCCTCCGCCCCAGGAACGCTCAGCTTCCTCTTCCCCCCCTCCCAATCCAGCTCGAGCTGGCGGGCCCGACGGGGGTCTGGGCAAGGGCCCCGAACCCAGGCAACCCCGCCTCCAGCCCCGAGACGCTCTCGACTGAAACTCGGGAGGGACTGTGGATCGACAAGCTCCGTGGGGGAGGGGAGGGAGCGGCGCCCGCTTGGAGCCAGGGGAGGGGTCTCCCGGAAGGGCGACTCCACTCTCCGCCCCCTCGGGGAAGCTGTTGCATCAGCTTCAAGATCCCAAATTAAAGAAAGTGGTCTCCACCGGGCCGGGAAGGTGTCGGGCCGTAGGGCCGCCGCCAGGAGGCAGCACTTAACCAAAAATGTCCGGGCTGAGGGTGTCCAGGAGGCTGGAGTCCCCACCGCACCTTTCATCTGAAGAATCTTAGTGGCAGAGTGGACCAATAAAAGAGGAAGTTGCTGGACTAATTAAAGGAAAGGGATGTGAAAATGTTTCACCACGTATTAAACCTAAAAGATGACTTGTAAATAATACAATTTCCTTTAGTAGACTTTATGGACAGTCCAGCTTTGGCATCTTTTAAAGCCACTCTGCAGAGATTCATAGAGAACCACCCACCTTCAAGACCAGTCTGGTGGAAAGGCACACAGCTTAAGAGACTTCCCAGCTACCAGACGAGAAAAAAAGAGCGTAGCCCGAGGTCATAATTTACCCATCCTGAAGCTGGGTCATTTAACACAGAATTTAGCCTGTACTGATTGAGCAGAGATTTGACAGCCATGGGAAAAGAAAAGGAATATGTTACAATAAATTATGTAAGTAATAAGGAAATAATATGCAAAGCAATGTATTGTGTGAGTGGGTGGTTTATAGCTGCCAGTTCCCACAGTTCTTGCATGGAGTGACAGTGATTTTGATCTTTTTTGAGCCGTCCTAAGGAGGAAGCCAATGAAGGAACAGGAAATAAGACACTTCCCAAATAGTTCGCTCTTCTTCAACCTTAGAATTTAGTCACGGTATGCAAAAAGGGGAAGAGGTTGCAAAATGAGGTGGAATTAGCTACCCAGAGTCACCTTCACTTAATGTTCTTTCTCCAACATCATCATTATTCATCACAACAGTTTAAAAAGCACCAACTTGCCCAGTGCACTTGAACAAAAATTACTGTATACAGACCTGACAGAAGGATATTTGAATAAACATGTTGGATGAAAACATCAATGGACAACAATGTGTTAAAGCCAAATGCAGGCTGTGATGCCCTGGAGAGGCAAAGGAATTTAAGTAACAGAGGAAAGACATGAAGCTCAGATTCCGGATGCTTCCCACCATTGTTAACTCTAGCCTTTGCCAGATGAAGTCCAGAGGCTGAAAGACATTCAGTTAGGGGATGATGAAACCGCTTTCCTGTGGTTTAGAGTCTGATGAAGTCATTGAAGAGTGCTGTCCTAGTGCCAGACCCACTCCCCTGCAACAGTGTTCCATGAGGTCCCTGAGAATGCTGATGATGTTAGCTGTCAGCACTAGAGTTCTCTTTCTCTCTCCCTCTCAAAATCCTAACCCGTATTTCCAACCCATGGATTTCCAATCCATGGATTGTCCCCCCTGCCACATCACTCTAACCACATCAAAGGCTGAACTCACCTTCCTTCCAAAGACCTTTCCCCTCCCAGTTTTCCCAGTTTTACAGATCAAGATTCCCATCTGCCCCAAAGTCCTCCAGCTCTGGCTCCTTGACTCCCACGGCTATTAAATTAGTGCATGTGTTCAGTTCTGCATGTGGAGTTAATATTGTCCACATTATTTGTTCCCCTTAATGCATGTGGCCTTTTTCATGATTTTGCACCCATAGTGTGTGAGCTACTAAAAGATAGAGGAGTGTTGCTGGTTCAACTCCTTTATATAGTGTTGATAGTAGTGCCAGCCTTTCATCTTTCCTACGAATCTTGAATATTGACACCGACGTTATTTTTCCAGCCCTTGGCTCCTACCGCGTGATTCTCCAACTGTAAATTATGTAATGGGATTGCAGTGCTGTCTGCCTCAGCTGTCTATCTCAGAAGCAGCCAAAGGCACATGGAGTCTAGCCTGGGAAAGGTGTTACTCAGTCATTATTGCAACTGTAAAACAATAAATCCACAGCCACATTTTGGTTCAATTTCCTGATCTCTGAAAATTACAAGCTATCTCTACAGTGATTGCTTCCTGGTCTGTCTTATCTATTTTATGGGTTTATTATGAAAATTTATAAAGAAGTGTTTTGTATCATTTATACAGAAGTGTTTTGATAACTGAAAATTAAGTGTACAAATGTAAAATGGTAATGGTACTCTATTGTCTTACTTCCCTTGCTTAGTTTTTTGGGTCCATCCGTTGGCTTACAGCCAAGGTTCTTTTATTCCCATCCCTTCTTCTAGTTCAGCCCTCCCCTATACCATTCTTATTGTTATCAAAACAGCTGCTTTTACTTCTTAAACCAGGACCCACCCTTCCCCTCTTTCAAAGCACAGTTCAGAGCCACCTCCTATGGAAAAACTTCCCAGTCTTGCAGAAGGAAACGATAAACTTCCAGATAGGCCATTACACCACTCCCTCAGGTTCCCCCAGTCAGCATGTGTTTAAGTGTCTATAGCCTAGCACAAGAGTAATGGCCACTTTTGTAGGAGCTTCACCATTTATAAAGCACTTTCACTTACCTTATCGTTCTTAAAATGTTTTCATAAATGTGATATATTTTAAGCTTTTTCTTCAATGAAGAAATTAGGGATAAATGACTTCCCCAAGGGCAAGTAAGGCATACCTCGGAGCTAACCACCATAATAAAGCAAATATCACAATAAAGTGAGTCACAGGAATTTTTTAGTTTCCCAGTACACGTAAAATTATGTTTACACTATATTATAGTCTATTAAAAGTGTGCAATAGCATTATGTCTAAAAACAAAAGTACATACCTTATTCGAAAAATATCTTATTGCTAAAAAAATGCCAAAACAATTACAATAGCAACATCGAAGATCACTGATCACAGATCACCATAACAAATAATAATGCCAAAGCTTGAAATATTTCAAGCATTACCAAAATGTGACACAAAGGCACAAAGAGAACAAATGCTGTTTGAAAATCTGGCACTGATAGACTTGCTCTATGCAAGGTTGCCACAAACCTTTAATTTGTAAAAAATGCAATACCTGCAAAGCACAATAAAAGTTATGTATGTGAGTGATAAAAGAAAGAGGGAAGGAGCCACGGATCTGGGTTTGCCACTTACTACTACCTACCTCACAAGGTTTTTGCGAGGATTATATTATACAGTGTGTGGTGGTAGCTCTTATAAAAATGGAATCAGACGTTAGCTCCAATACCTCTTCCTCAAGAAAGCCTTATTAGACAGCCTACTCCAGATCGTTCCCATCATATGCTCACAAGCAGCACCTACTTCCCTTCCCAGCATTCATCTCAGCTGTAATATTACAGTAATGTGTATGATTATTTATCTTCATCTCTCTCTAGACTAGGAGCTCTATCTGAATAGGGACGTCTGCTCTGCTCTCGGCACCGAATACAGTGCTTATCACATACAAGTTCTTCAATTTCGTTTGATAAATGAGAACTGAAACCCAAATTTTCTGATTCACTCTAAATTTGACTCTTAGGCTGGAGGAAATATGTTACAGTGATGCCAGAAGACAGAATGCGGTCACGTGGATGTTACTCAACTGATATAAAAGAATAAATTTCAAAGGACTAGAGACCGCTGCTGGGCAATGGGGGGGGGGGGGGGGGGAAACAGTTCGGAACGGTTTAGTCTGGGCGCAGGCGACTTGCGCACGGTTGTAACCACCACTGAGAATGCATACGCTGAACGACCGTTCTCACCCCAAAATTCCTGGAAGCGGTTTTGTCCCTCTTTTCCGTACGATGAGCCAAGATGGCGCGGCCCTTGATTGAAAACCAGATTCAAGATGGCGACTCCCGGCTTCCTGCGCAGCGTCGGGCGTGGCCACGAGGTCACGCCCACTTCCGGTTCGGCGCTTCAGCATGGCTGCTTTGCGTTTACTGCTGTCTAGTAAGCGGGTGTAGGGGCCGGGGGCTCAGGGGTTCGTGGAGGCAGGCCCGGGACGCCTAGGCTGGCTGCACGGCCTCTTTCCCAACTCTGCCGTTTTCCCAGCAGGTGTCCGGAGGCTGCACTGCGGCGCCGCGGCTCGGGCGGGCAGTCAGTGGCGACTCCAGTGAGTGCCGGTCTGGGGGGAACTGAGGGGCCAGAAGCTGGGCTGAGTCCTCACGGAACTGTTTTTCTCCACCCAGGCAGGGCCTTGCCGCCAATCCCTCCGACTACGGGCCCCTTACGGAGCTCCCAGACTGGTCTTACGCGGGTGAGCGCTGATCTGACAGTTAACTCTACTTCGGAGATTTTCACCCAGAGGGAACGCCCGTGGTCGGAGGGGAGTTGGGGGGAGTGTCAAGGTGCGGGTTGTGTCTGAGCGGACAACGTATTGAACTTTGTATTTGGAGTTGGGGGGAAGAAATCCTATTGTTTATTTTATAAATTAAACTACAAACTACGCCTATGGAAAGTAAAGCTAGACAGGATCTTCTTGGCTTGTGGGGATAAGCAGAAGCTAATTGTGATGTGGGGCATCCCGCGGGAGGGACAAGACTTTATGTGTCTAAGAGGGACGTGGTTTTTTTAAAGTTACGAGGAACCGCCCTTCTGTGTGGTGAGTACATTGTTGAGAATTTGTTACCAAGTGCAGGTAGAGCTCTTTGAGAGGCTGCCTAAACGAGCGTCTCAGAGAGAGGCTTAGAAAGAGCGAGGACAGAGGATGACGGGCTCTCTTCAGAAAAGTTTCTTCCTTTACCTTAAAACAAAACAAAACAAAACGCCCTAGAAAGGAAGAACCTTAGAAAAGTTGAAGCCACTCCCCACTGCCTTGGGACTCCAGTTCACAGGTGGTAAAATTGAGGCCTACAGAAGGAAATTGCTCAGGAGCACACAGCTAGATAGTAGCAAAGCCAGGACTAGAACTGGGCAGAGGCCAGGCCCCCTTCAACAGCACAGCAACCTGAGTATTGGATTCTACAGGAGTATGAACCTTCTTAATCAGATATTTGGTGGCTGAGGAGGATGGTGAAGATTTTTTTCCTACTTGTTATTTACTGTAGGATACCTAGGAGCTCCTTGAAGTAGTATGGAATACTGGGAAGACTCTGGAATTGAATTTTTTTTTAATTTATTTTATTTTTACTTATTTATTTTTGGCTGCGTTGGGTCTTCGCTGCTCCACGCGGGCTTTCTTTAGTTATTGCGAGCAGGGGCTACTCTTCGTTACGGTGAACGGGCCTCTCGTCGTGGTGGCTTCTCTTGTTGGGAGCACGGGCTCTAGGCGCGTGGGCTTCAGTAGTTGTGGCACACGTGCTCAGTAGTTGTGGCTCACAGGCTCTAGAGCGCAGGCTCAGTAGTTGTGGCGCACGGGCTTAGTCGCTCCGTGGCATGTGGGATCTTCCCGGACCAGGGATTGGTCCCCCGTCCCCTGCATTGGCAGGCGGATTCTTAACCACTGTGCCACCAGAGAAGCCAATGGAATTGATTCTTAATCCAGGCTACTCTACTTGCTAACTTTGTGGTTAGCAAGTTACTTAATGGTATCTCTCAGTTTCCACAAATGTAAAGGAAGAATACCTATCTCAGATGGTTCTTGGAAGGATAAAATGAAACAACCAGTATAAAGCACCTGATATACACAGTATTGGTTCCCTTTCCTGATGAATATTATCTCTTATTTGTCTTGCCTTCAAACTTTTGGACAGAGTTTTCACTGTTTCTTTCTTTCTTTGTAGAAAGTAAGTATCCTTTTAATCTCTGTTGTAAACTACTTGAGATCAGATACTGCATTTTTTCAGCAAGTCAGCAGACATAAGATTTTTATTATGGGCCTACACTATACTACAGTGAAAGTAAGGGATACAGTCTGTAATCCCAAGGAACTTAAAAGTCTAGCTGGAAAACAAAGCGTGGACATTTTAAAAATTAAGTAATAATATTTCAGTGCTCTGCCCCTTTCCAGAAGGATTTGAGGTGGCTAAATAAGGCTAAAACCAATCAGTAGTACAATAAATGTCCCCAAACAGAGAGATGAATATTAAATGATGGAGATGCATTTCTTTCAGAAGAGAGAGCTGACAGAGTTGAAGAGATTAGAGAAGGATTTCTGGGACAAGTACAGCTTGAGGTGGGCCTAAGAATGAGAATTTGGCTGGAAGGAAAGGAAAAGAGGGTGTTTCATTATAGAGTGAGAGGGAACTCAGCAAGGACTCACTGGTAAGTAGAACAGTAATCAGATTGCTTGAGTGGAGGGTTTCTGAAGATAAAACAGGAGATTCAGCATTGCAAAGGACCTCGAATTCTAGGCTAATGAGGGAGGGGTAAGTAAAATAGAGTAGGAACATGCCTAGGAGCTTATTCTTGGTGGTTCTGGCATACCTCACCATTGAGGGAAGTGTTCTAGGGGAATTAAGCTACAGTGGGTGTGAAATGGAAAAGAGGAGCTCAAGATTTGTTCTTCCCTCTTTCCTATCACAGCCGCTTTCCCAGGGTCCTGCAGGCCATCTCTAACACTCGCCTTTTCTCTCACTTCTATCTGCAGATGGCCGCCCTGCTCCTCCAATGAAAGGCCAGCTTCGAAGAAAAGCCCAAAGGGAAAAGTTTGCAGTGAGTGGCCAGAGCCCACACAGAGCAAACTGTGTGTAATCGGGGAGAAATGTTAAATTGTAATTTGTCTTTAGTTGGCACCTAAGCTAACACGTACCCCTCACTCCGAGGTTTTATCCGCCAAAGGTTTTAACAGTACCGGGAGAAGGGAGGGTAGAGTGGGTCACTCCTAGGGCAGGAACCAATAGTAGACACCCATTTTGCTGCCTTCCGCCTGCTTCCCAGCCCAGGACCTGGTTCCACCCCTTCCCCAGTCAGGGGTGTCATTTTCCAGCTGAAACCTCTGACTTTGATCTGTGAATGAAAGGATATATGGTGCGGAGCTCAAGCCCCAGATGTTATCCACACTGTTTTCCTGTCTGTTTCAGAGACGAGTTGTACTGCTGTCACAGGAAATGGATGCTGGATTACAGGCATGGCAGCTCAGGCAGCAAGAGAAGTTGCAGGAAGAAGAAAGGAAGCAGCAGAATGCTCTTAAACCCAAAGGGGCTCTACTGCAGAACCCACGACCAAGTCAATAAAAAGCAACTCCTGTCTCCCCCGGCCTGGCTCTGGCTTTCTTTTCTATCACCTAGATGTGTCATCCCAGCCAGAAGAAAGTCTTTATGTTCCCCATCTGTCTTCAGGGCAAAAGAGGATGGACACCAGGAAGAACAGGCTGTAAGATCACTGCCTGGAAGTGTTGGCACAGTGCCCTCACCACAGCTCCATTCCGGTTCAGCAGAATCTTGCTTGGGGGTATTGACCCCCTCTTTTGCAGGCCATAGGACTGGCCCAACTTTGCTGCTCTGCAAACATGAAAAAGAGGGCAACAGTTTCCCTGGCTTTAGCCACACACTAAAGCTTTTAACAGCCCATACAGAGCTCAGGCCTCATGCAGTTACGCATTAATAAATGTTTTGATGAAAAAGGCTTTCCAGCTGAGATCCACTTTTTGGCAAGCAACTGGTATCAGTTCTTGTAAACTTCAGATACATGGCCCTAGAGGATACTCCCACTAGGAAGGCTGACACGGGAACAGCAGACTTGGGTGTTGCATGTTCTGCTGAAGAGTGGGATCCTGAGGTTTCTGTGGTTCTGACTGAATTGCAGAGGTTGGTTGGAGAGAGGCCTGTACTTCCCAACCCCCACTTGTGCAGGGGAGCCCTGTGGTGCTCAGCCCCCAAACAGTGACTGTGGAATAGGTACCTAATAGCCACCATATACTTCCCACAGATCTGTTAGCTGCACAGGCCCCAGGGAAACCTTTCATTTTATTGATCATGGCTCCTCCCATGGATTCTGAGGGAAAAAGGACCTTTGCTCCCATTACAATAACGAGCACTGGGCTTTTCTTCCATTCTCCTGCCGCAAATAATGTGACAGTTCTTTTATCTCTAGGATTTCTGGAACTTCCTACCTGACATAATTTCTGTCCAGCCTCCTTCCCTTGCTTTCTTTCCCTCCCTTCTTCTCCACCCCCCCGCCCCAACCTCCTTCCTCTCTTCGCTGACCAATGCAGTTCCTGGATCTTAGATTTCGCTGATGGTTGGGTTTTCTGTGTCCCACACTTTTCCTGCCTCTGTTGTGTTGCTTTTCCAGATCTAGCCCTCAGCCTCTTATCTGTCTCCCTTTCCTACCATCAGCTCTAGCCTGCCCTCCCCCTTCCCTTCATACCTCCACCTTTTGTTCTCAGAGTCTAGTCAGCCCCTGAAGGAGGAGATTATACTCTTTCAGGGATTATCTCCTTTTCCGGTATAGAGCGGGAACTAAACCCCCGTAGGCCTGACTCCCATTCTCTCTTTTCTGCAGTTTCACCAAACTTGATTTGCCTTTCCCCGCGTTTCATGGCCTTGCACTCCTTTCCTCCCCAGCCAGGTCTAGTTCAAGGGGCAGCAGATTGCAAAGGACAATAAAAAAGGGGGGGCGCATTTGTCTTTCTCCAGGGACAGGACCCCCAGATGCAGTGTGGTGGTGGGATTTGTCAGTGGGTAGTTGGGTTTCGTTATTGTTGCTTTTTTTTATTATTATTTTTTGTTAGGGTAGCGACAGAGGTGGCTGACAAGAATAAGGGACACAATTTTCAATACAGTTGAGCCACAGGCCCTAGCAGATGACCCCGCACACCGGGTCTCGTGGACACGGAAGATGCCCCCACCATCCCAGGCTCTGAGCTTCCCAATGCTTCCCACAGAGGTGAGACGAACGGTGGAAGCAGAGGAATCAAGCCACCCAAAATATGCTTAGAAGGAGAAAGTCTCCCACATCCCGTCCCTTGAGTTCCCCCAAGCCCCCCGCTCTCGGCTGTGGCCTCAACCCCTGCAGATGGCAGCCTCCACCACAGAAAGGCAACTTAGGTTTTTTTTTTTTACCCTGCTCTTGGCTGTAATTGGATTCAGACTGAAACAACCACGTCCGCACCGGGAAAGGAGGGCATTGGGGCGGGGGCGGAGGGAGCCTGTGGGAGAAGGGAGGGACCAGAGGAGAGAGCGAGAGAGGGCTCGCCATCCAGTTCGCAGACTAAGCAGAAGAAAGATCAAAAAACGGGAAAGCGGGGAAGAGCAAACAGGCGCTTTCAAGAACAATCCCCTCATCTCCAGGCGGACAGCGCTCTAGGAATCCAAATTCAGTGCCTACGGAAGACAAAAGGCGCCCCGAGGGAGTGGCGGTGCGACCCCAGGGCTTGGGCCCCTACGCGGAGCCCGCACGGCCCGGCTGCCCGGACGGTCGCGGACCATGTCTCTCGCCCCACGACCCGCCCGCAGTCTGCTGCTCCCCCTGCTCGCGCTCGCCTCCGCGCTCGCCTCCCTCAGCTCTGCCCAAAGCAGCTTCAGCCCCGAAGTAAGTGAGCTCCTCCGGCCCTGCCCGGAGTCGCGCCCGCCGGGGAGGCGAGCCCGGGGGTCTCCGAGGGGACAACCCCCATTCGGAGAGGAGGGCTCTCGGCGTCTCCGCTGCTCCGGCCTGCAGGGTCCCCCTTCCTTTCCTTTCCCTCCTCATCTCCAAACTTCCAAGTCGATCCAACTTTTGCTTCCTCCAACTACCAACCCCCCAACGCGCGGGCGCGCGCCGCCGACTTTCTTTCCCATTCCTTTCCTTGGAAGAACTTTCCTGCCGGGGCCCACCCCCACCCCTCCCCTGTTCCCCTGGGCTCTGAGCTCAGCTCTGGAACCGGTCAGGAGCCTGATAAATATTTGGACTCCGCTCAGACCCCGCGCTGTCCTGGTTTCTTGTCATGTGCGAGAATTTGTTGTTTCTTCGACTTTACAGTTCGCAGGCGCTCTCCCGCCCGCGCTCGCCGGCGCTGTGCCGGCCGGGAGGGCTCCGGGGACGGCGCCCCTTGGCCCGGGCCCCCCACGCTGCGGCCGCCGCCTCGCTGGCGCTCCCGGCCCTCCTCGGACGCGTCGGCTGCCAGGTGCGGTCGGGGGTGGCCGGCGGAGCGGGCCCGACCCCCACCCCATCCCCCGCCTTTCCGAGAGGACCCTCTGTGTCCCGGCCCGGAGCCCTGGCGTCGAGGGTCGCGGCGCTGCCGCCCTGGCCCGCGTTTCCGGACACACAAAGGTCTCCTTGTGAGCCGGGGCCTCGGCCGGGCTGCCGCCTCTGCTCCCTGCTCCCCCTTCGGCGCCTTTAGGCTCTTTTTGTTAATTGCTTTTCTGTGTTAATTGCAGGGAGACTGGGGGCGTCGTACGGGGAGCGGGGTGAGGGCCTGGCCCTGGGTTCCCGCGCAGGTCTTGACTGACTCGGTTGCCCCCCACCCATTCCCCGACGCTGGCCCACCGGGCTCGGGAGGAAGCCGCGTGGGAGTTGTCTGAGGAAGTTTTTCCTCTCTCTCTCTTTTATTTTGGGGTGAAGGTGGGAGACGGATTTGATCAGCTTCTTATTTTGGGCCATCCCAACCCACTCAGCTCGGCCAGGGCCTGGGTGCGGTCGGGAGGGGCCGGGAAGGGCCCCTGAGCAGGGGGAAGGGATCAGGACTTGGCTTCCTCCCTCCTGGTCCCGGCCCTGGTCCCACCCCGGGAGGAAACATCTCCAGAAAGAACACACTCTCTCTGTCCTGAGACTGACAGGAATAGTGTGGCCCTAGGCATGGAGGTGACCACGGAGAGTGAAAAATCTGCCCAGGGGCTAAGCCTGACAGGGTCCAGGAGGGAGGAGGAGGCATCCTCTTTCCGGGCCTGGAGTCTTCATCAGAGGCCCGAAGGGGAGAGCGCCTAACAAAAGGAGCCCGGGTATCTGGGGGCTTCCCGCTGCCAACTTCGCCTGCCCTGCCTTCCTTCCCTCCCCTGCCCCACTAGGTCCCCTTGGGGAGGGGCGGCAGCCCTGGCTCTGTTTTAAGCGGGTCATGGGCAGTCCCAGTGCCAGAACCATCATTTGCTTCTGGACCATGGAGGGGTGGGAGGCAGAGGGAGGGAGGAGCAGGCCCAGAGGCTGGGATCCAGGGCCTGCAGAAGAGCCAGAGATTCACCCCAACCCCCTCCAGGACTCCTAGGCCGGTGAAGTGGGCCTAGGAGTGGGAGGGGTTCCTTGTCCTTGACTTTCCCCTAGAGGAATACCTTGCACCACTCAGTTTTCAGGACAAAGCCAGCCGACTCAGTTCTCTGACCCTGCAGAGTTGCTCCCTCTCCAGGCAAATCTGGAGGGAGAGCTGGGGTGGCCCAGGCCTCAAACAGCCGGCCTCCTCCCACCACCTCCAGGGTCCTGCACCAGCTCCGGGACAGCCCTCTCCTCTCCTTGGCCAGTCTGGCACTTGGCCCTTCTCCCACTCAGCCGCAGACACAAGAGTCCTCTCTTCTGTGGTTCCGACCTCATAGTCTCCTCTGTGGTTCTTGCTTTGCTCGGAGCCTAGGCCTGGGAGGAGGAGAGGAATGGGGGCACTTCCTTTCCAGGACTTGTGGCTCTCTCGACTCCAGAGAAGTCCCTTTCTTGACCAAGTCTCCACCTTTCTCTACTGCATATGGGGTGGGGGTTGTGGGAATATTTAGACCTATCCACCTTCTTGAAAGACTCATCAGGAAGAAGGATGTATCCCAGAGCTCCCAGATGTGGATTCGCCCTATCTCTCTGCCACCCTCCCTCCTGTCATCCTGCCCTAGGAGCTTTGCCCCCTGAGAGTTGAGGGGGCCTGACCTCAGTCTTCCAGCTCCAGCAGTGGGCTGCTCCCATCCTTTCCCAAAGCTGAAGCAGCTGCTCCCCCACCACAGGTCATAAACCCGGGATGTGACTACCCTACAGGTGAGGCCAGGGGCAAAGGGAGATTCCTGCATACTTGGGCACAGGCCACAGCAGGCCTCCTGCAGGCACTAGCTGTGGCATCAGTTAGCACAGGTCAGGGCAAGTTTAGAGCTCCCAGGAGAGCAGCCCCAAACGAGCCTCCTGCTCTGATCCCCTCTGGTATAACAGAGGTTAAACTTCGCTCCCTGCCTTCTTCCCCTGAGGAGAGGCTCTCAGAGCGGGTGGTGCTAGGGTTGTTCTGGCCAGGCCTGTTGGCTGGGGAAAGGCTGTGTTGTTTACATCTCGGGCCCTAACTCCCATCATCAGCCGTAGGGGTTCACTTCCCAGAACCATGTTGCAATTCTTGCCCCTGCCGGCTCAGGTCCCCAGTCAGCTGCTCCTGAATCACCCCCAGCCCCAGTGCAAGAGCACTGCACCACCGTCAAGGCCTGGGCCTCGAGGTGAAGGGCCACGTGGAGAGCCATCCTAATGACCTGGAGTAAGGGATGCAGCGCCACTCTGCACTCCAAGCTCCCGCCCTAGGCAACCTGCAGCCTCCTCTGGACTCCTTAAGAAGGCAAAGCTGGAGCAGGGACCAGAGCCGTCCGAGTAGCATCTCCCCATAGGAGGATCTGAGCATGTTCATGTTCCATATAAAACTTGGCTCATTTTACTTTTCAGGCTTTAGGAAAAGACTCCATTTTTCTTACAATAAAGGCTGACTTTTCCCTCAACAGGGCTTTGCAATGTGGGTACCTTTCAATCAAACACCAAAAACCTAACTTTACTTTAAGGCAATATGCCAGCCTTTATATCATGAACAGTTTCACATCATACCTAAAATAAACTACAGTCACCAAAATACTAAGTAAAGTACTAACCCTAATCCTGACCACCATCCCAATCTTCCACTCCCTCTACTGAGAACCTTAAATGGGTCTTTAGGTCCCAAGCCCTAGGTCAGATGCTGCTTGGATGGCGACAGTGGCAGGATCCAGACTCTGTGACTGGATCACATCCGCACCACCTCCAAACGCCCCAGCTTCCCCTATCAGCAGCCAGCCGGAGCCCTAGCTCCTTTTCTGCTCTCCTTTCTGAAAAGATCTCAGCCGTGTATACCCCAGAGGCACAGCATGCCTGTCCCAGGAGAGCCTCATGCCAGGCCCCAAAGCGGAGCCCCTCAGCCTCTCCCCTCTCCATCCACCATGGGCACACCCCAGCCTCAGGTGGGACACGCTGTATTTACAAGAACACCGACACAGAGGAGAAAAGCACTAGAAGGAATCTCAGCTCTGAGAAGACGTCCTAGAACTCAACTAAACCACCAGGGCTCCCATCAAAAGAGTTACAGCCAAAGCCCAGCGCTGTGGTTCCCCACCCCTCCAAGAGGATCAGCCATACTAGGACCCGGGCCAGAGTTTGGGTCCAGCCTGGGAGTTCCTCCAGACCCATTGCCAGAGCCAGGCTGGGAGCTCACTGCCCTTTCCACACCAAGCCAAGGGTGCATTCCAGGTGCCGTGAGGAAACAGGCTCCCCTCGGGCCAGGTGGGGATGCTCCAAGCCACATCCCTTTCCCTACAGGCCTGGCTGCAGCAGTATGGCTACCTGCCCCCTGGGGACCTGCGTACCCACACACAGCGCTCGCCTCAGTCACTCTCAGCTGCCATCGCTGCCATGCAGAGGTTCTACGGTCTGCGAGTGACAGGCAAGGCTGATGCAGACACCATGAAGTAAGTGCTAGACCCTGGCAGGAATTCTGCCCAGCACCCACCGACACAACACTGAGTACCAGAGAGGCTGCCACCTGAATGCCTGATTCCACCCCCATACCTCATCCCCACAAGCTGATCCTGACCCTCTCCTGTTCATCCAGACCTCATGACCTTGTCTCTTCCCCACACTGACCCTGGGGCCGGACATTCCCCCTCTCCTCTGAAGACCTTTCTCTTTCATACGCTCTCCTGACCACAATCCTCACACCCCAGGGCCATGAGGCGCCCCCGCTGTGGCGTTCCAGACAAGTTTGGGGCTGAGATCAAGGCCAATGTTCGAAGGAAGCGCTATGCCATCCAGGGCCTCAAATGGCAGCATAACGAGATCACTTTCTG
Source organism: Aethalodelphis obliquidens (assembly GCF_003676395.1). NCBI lineage: Eukaryota > Metazoa > Chordata > Mammalia > Artiodactyla > Delphinidae > Aethalodelphis > Aethalodelphis obliquidens. The sequence goes on from NW_020837954.1 coordinate 493,001, forward strand.
GTGAGTCCAACAGGCAAGTGGCCTTTCTCACATCAGGTCACCCTTCCCTATCAGTGGTGCTTAGAGACCCTGAGGCTCCCTTCCCTACTCACGCCTGTTCCTGAGAAGCATCCTCGGGGGTAGGGAGGAAAATGGCTCTCATCCTGGAGACGGGTGCAGCCGGTAGAAGGTATATCCCAGGGCCAGAAAGCCCTCAGTTCTTGGGACAGAGGCATCGTGAGGCGGCGGGAAGAGCTGGGTCAGACAAAGGTGGCTGGACGGCTCAGTCAGACCTGGGAGAGTACAGGAAAGGAGTTCTGCCCCTTGTTGTCCTAACGCACTCCCATCCTCTCCCCACGTGGCTGGACCTCAGCATCCAGAACTACACCCCCAAGGTGGGGGAGTATGCCACGTTCGAGGCCATCCGCAAGGCGTTTCGTGTGTGGGAGAGTGCCACGCCGCTGCACTTCCGAGAGGTACCCTACGCCTACATCCGTGAGGGCCACGAGAAGCAGGCCGACATCATGATCTTCTTTGCTGAGGGTTTCCACGGCGACAGCACGCCTTTCGATGGCGAGGGTGGCTTCCTGGCCCATGCCTACTTCCCAGGCCCCAACATCGGAGGGGACACCCACTTTGACTCTGCCGAGCCCTGGACTGTCCGGAATGAGGATCTGAATGGTGAGCGAGGTAGCCCGGGGACTCTTATCCCTGGAAGAGTCAAGAGTCATTTGTATGGGGGTTCTCCAGCTTCCTCCCCAAGCCTCAGACCCCCAAATCTCAGGGCTCTGGGGGACCACAAACATCTCCCGGTCTGACTTCCAATGAAAGCAGGAATCCTGTTTTGAGCTATTTACATCTGGTCCCTTCTCTCGCCCAATAACTGACTTCCCAGTCAAAGACTTCAAAGCATCTGCATCACTCACTTTTCCAGGCAAATGTCATGTCTGGCTCCTGGTAGAAACTGAGGCCCAGATAGGACCTCAGCTTCCCGATCCTTGCTGGGATTTGGATCCGGCCCCAGAACAGTCTCTCGCCTCTACCCAGAAGAGTTGCTGGCTGGATTTTGCCTCTTCTGCCAGCTATGAGGCTGGAACTCAGGATCTGGTCACTTTGGGTGGAAAATTTGGCAGGCGGGCTTCGTTGTGAACCTGAAGATTCTGATGGGAAAGCAGGGAGTCTGAGGGAAGAGACCCAGGCTGCCATCATAACCATCCCCATCCCTCCAGGAAATGACATCTTTCTGGTGGCTGTGCACGAGCTGGGCCACGCCCTGGGGCTTGAGCATTCCAATGACCCCTCGGCCATCATGGCACCCTTTTACCAGTGGATGGACACAGAGAACTTCGTGCTGCCCGATGATGACCGCCGGGGCATCCAGCAACTTTATGGCAAGTAATCTATGCCCACATCTGCTCCTTCCTCTCTGCCCCTTATCCTCTCCTGTTCTCCCTGGCCTGTGCATTTTCCCCTCCCTCATGCCCTACAGTCTCCCGCCGGCCCCCCCACCTGACCCTGCCTCCATCTGCTCCCACTTTTAAAAGACCCCACCTTTTCTGTCCTTGCCCAGCTGATTGCTTCAGCCTCCCGCAAAGGCCCAGCCACACCTCTCCAAAGGTGTTATCTGCCCATATGTCTGTCCTGTCCTCCTACTCTGCCACCAAGTCTGAAGTGCCCCTCCTGTTCTCTGCCCCAGGGAGCGAGTCAGGGTTCCCCACCAAGATGCCCCCTCAACCCAGGACCACCTCCAGGCCCTCTGTCCCTGATAAGCCCAAAAACCCCACCTATGGGCCCAACATCTGTGATGGGAACTTTGACACCGTGGCCATGCTCCGAGGGGAGATGTTTGTCTTCAAGGTGAGAGGGAGAAGTGGGTTGGTGTGGGGGACAAAAGGGCTCCATGACCGGGAGGCTGGGTGGAAACAGCAGCAGGAGGACTAAATCCTAAAACTGAGGCAGTGGGAGAGCTCTGGGGACTGAGCTGGAGGACAAAGCTAAAGATGTAATGAACTGCCTCCCAGGAGCGCTGGTTCTGGCGGGTGAGGAAAAACCAGGTGATGGATGGATACCCCATGCCCATCGGCCAATTCTGGCGGGGCCTGCCCGCATCCATCAACACTGCCTACGAGAGGAAGGATGGCAAGTTTGTCTTCTTCAAAGGTAACCGGACATTCTGCCTTAGTCTTTGGGTGTGGGGAGGGTCGCCCTGGAGGAGCACATTCCACCTGACTCCTCCAAAGACCGTAGAGCCCAGGTGGAATCAGATCCTGCCCTCCCCTCTCCTCCCCAGGAGACAAGCACTGGGTGTTTGACGAAGCTTCCCTGGAGCCTGGCTACCCCAAGCACATTAAGGAACTGGGTCGAGGACTGCCTACCGACAAGATCGACGCTGCTCTCTTCTGGATGCCCAACGGAAAGACCTATTTCTTTCGGGGAAACAAGTAAGGCCTCAATCCCTGGGCCCCAGGCCTCCCTCCTCAGACACCACCACCAGGTTCCCTCAATCCTGGAGGAAGACCTACTTTCCCCCTGAAATGTTTCCCTGGAGAAGAAGCTGGCTGAGCCTGTGCTGTTGCCTAGCAACGGGCAGCCTCCAGTGGGTGCTGAGTGAGTGGGGTATGACCGGGTCACCGTTTCAGACCTGCTCATTTGATGCCTCCTGCCCCCAGCCCTGTGCCACCGCTCCAGCTGCCAGGCACTGTCATTAAGGGCCGCTGGTGGCTCCTTGCAGCCTGGGCCCTCCCTCCCACCCCCACCTTCCACTGCTTTCAGCTGCAGGCCCTCATTACTCAAAACCCCTGTCCCCCCGCCCCCATCCACAGACACCCTTTGCTCACCGGCGAATTCAGTCCCGGGTCCCACTCCCCTCGGAGGACATGCCCAGTGTCCAACCACTTCCCTTCCCTGCCTCTCCCCCAGGTACTACCGTTTCAATGAGGAGCTCAGGGCAGTGGACAGCGAGTACCCCAAAAACATCAAGGTCTGGGAAGGAATCCCTGAGTCTCCCAGAGGGTCATTCATGGGCAGCGATGAAGGTGAGAGGGGCACAGGAGGTGTCTGTGAGGGGAGGACCGGAAGAGGGAGTTAAGAGGGAGCAGGAGGAAAGACGGAGAGGATCGGGTTGAAAATAATGATGAGGAGGACAGGGGAGCCCCTGCCATGTGCCAGGCACTGAGTAAGTGCTTTCCACGCTTCGGACCCCTTAATCCCCACCACTGTCTCAACCTGGTGCTAGAGTTACCTGGTTTGACAGCTGAGGAAACTGATGCTCAGAAAAGAGAAGCGATTACCTCAGCTGGCGCGCACGCTGACTGGATTCTCTCCCGCTCTTCTTCTCTCTTTGCCTCTTCTCCGGACGCTGCCCGCACCTCTCATCTGCAATGCCGCCTTCTTGCTGACCCCTGCAGTCTTCACGTACTTCTACAAGGGGAACAAATACTGGAAATTCAACAACCAGAAGCTGAAGGTCGAGCCTGGCTACCCCAAGTCAGCCCTGCGGGACTGGATGGGCTGCCCGTCGTCGGGGGGCCGGCCGGATGAGGGGACTGAGGAGGAGACGGAGGTGATCATCATCGAGGTGGACGAGGAAGGCAGTGGAGCAGTGAGCGCGGCTGCCGTGGTGCTGCCTGTGCTGCTGCTGCTCCTGGTGCTGGCGGTGGGCCTCGCCGTCTTCTTCTTCCGACGCCACGGGACCCCCAAGCGACTGCTCTATTGCCAGCGCTCCCTGCTGGACAAGGTCTGACCCCCACTGCCGCCCGCCCACTCCTCCCACGAGGACTTTGCCTTTGAAGGCCAGTGGCAGCAGGTGGTGGTGGGTGGGCTGCTCCCGCCGGTCCCGAGCCCCCTCCCCAGCCCCCCCCCACGTCCCTTCTTCTCTGTCCCATGACTGGCCTCTCCCCCCCTCCGCGCTGGCATTGCTTCTTCCCTAGATGGGTCCCCCGGAGGCTGAGCAGGGGCCGGCCTCCCAGCCCCTGCCCCTCAGGGGCCCCCGTGGCTTGGTGTGTGTTCAGCCCCATCTGAATGTCCGGGCTCTGCACTTGAAGGCAGGACCCTCAGACCTCGCTGGTAAAGGTCAAATGGGGTCATCTGCTCCTTTTCCATTCCCTGACATACCTTTAACCTCTGAACTCTGACCTCAGGGGTCTCTGGGCACGCTAGCCCCGCGAGCCCCCGGGGGTACCCAATTGGCAGCCTCCCACCACTCTTTCTGGTTGAAAGAAATCTAATCTTGTTGTGAGGGGGAGACCCTGAGAGAGTGAAGGGGTGAGGGCCACTCAGCTACCCTAAGACCTTGGGAGGAAAGCTCAGAGAGGGTCAGTCCTCTCCACCAAGATCCGCCTCTGCCCCACCTGCCCCCGAGAACTTCCACAGAAGGAGCCTGAGCCATTAAGGACTAACCTGGGGCTGCAGAAACCCTTGACAGCCCTACCCTCCCAAACGTTAGCCTCGGATGGGGATGTCAAGGTTGGAAGAGCTGAGACCAGGGGGTGCAGCTACCGGGGTGGGCCCCAGGAGTCCTGGGGGTGAGCCTGGGGCCCACAGAGAAAGAACCTCACTCAAATGCAGGCAGCTGGGGTAGGGACCCAGGGGCAGAGCAGTCAGAGAGGACAGGACAGGACCAAAAGGCAAACCAGGGAGTTGCAGCAGGAGTGGATGGCGGGGGGCCGGGCAGGCCAGGCCGGCAGGGACGCCACAGGGTGGGCTGTGGTAGCCGGGGGAGGGCACGTTTTATTGGAGCTCTCAGGAAGGGCCCGAGAAAGGCACACCTGCTCCCGTTTGGTGCCCTGGCTTCAATCAGACCGCACGGAGGGGAAGGCGGGGAGCCAGAGAGAGGAGCAGAGAGGGCACGCATGGGGGACTGGCGACCCGGGACCTTGATGAGAGCAGCCACCTAGCTAGGGAGCCGAGGATCAGCCTGCCTCCGCCAGCCTCCGGGAAGGGGCGGGCGCCTGGGCGTTTTGTCAGGTTAGCCCCTCGCTTCCCGACGACCCCCCCCCAGCCCTTCCTACAGGTGTCCTGCCCTCCCCTCCCCACCCAGCCCACCCATTTGAGGTCTCCTTGGGCCGCCGAAGGTGGTCCTGGTACCCGGAGACCTGGGAGAGTGAGAGACCACGTGGGGGCAGTGAGCGGAGAGGGATGTCAGGGGTGGGAGGAGCGCGGTGAACGGTGCTGGCAGTCCGGCTGAAGTTGTCTTGTTTGGGTTTTTTGTTTTGTTTAATGTATATTTTTATTATAATTATTATATATGAATTCCCATCAAATCGTTCCTTTTTGTTAACAAGGGGCATGGGGAGGGGTGGGGGTGGGGCAGAGGCGTCCGACCCCAGGAACCTGCAGGGCGGGGCTGGGTCAGTGCCCTCTAAGGACATTTTCGACCTTGTTCAACCTTTCCACAAAGAATAAACAGTGTTTCACGTTCCTCGTGTGGCTGCAGTTTGTGTGCCTGGGATGTGGCTGTGAGGGGAATGGGAAGCAGGAGGGCCGTGCGGTGTTTTCCGTGAGGCGGGGTTTTGGTATTTTTCATACATAACGGAATATGTTTATTCTCGGTGGGCGAAAAGGATCCAGGGCCCAGATATGGGGAGGAGGGCATACTCCACGGGGGCCGGCGAGTTGTCCGCAGAGCTCAGCCAGCTCCCCTCTCCCAGCCTGGCCTACAAGGCTACCTTTGAGGCCCAGGACTGCAAAGCAAGAGGAAGTGGCCAAGGGGAAGTCACTCGGAAAATCTTCCTAAATTGATCTTCCTAAATTGCGTTACCCTGTCGTGTGATCCAGCCGCAGACCCTCCGTTTGCTCAGGCCTCGCGCAGCTGCTGGGGGATTCCCCCACCACAGTCAGCCTCGGGCTTGGGCGGGAAGCGGGGGACAGGCCCTTCTCCCCAGCCCTCAGGATCTCAGCCTCTCCCAGGCCTGGGGCTCCACTGCAGGGGCAGAAGGAACAGAGGGGAAAGAAAGAGGTTGCCCCGTGGCCAGTTAGGAGCAGCCTATCTCTGGCAAAACAGGGATCTCACCCCAGTTGCCCAGGAGAGGCAGGATGGTCGGGTTGGAAGGGCAGAATGACAGGGCTTTGTTTCCTCTTTCCTTAGAAACTGCTGCCCCAGACAGGGTTCCCAGGCTGTCGACCCACCCTTCCTCCAAACCAGCCTGGAGGGAGCAATCGCTCAGTTGCTGAGTCAGCTCAGCTGAAGGGAGCAGCCCTCTTTCTCCCCTCCTTCCCTTCCTGCCTCAGCCCGGCCCTCGCTCCCTCCCGGCTCCAGCCCAGGCCCCCTCCACGGCCTGCCTCCAAGAGGCCTGGCCCCGCCTAAGCCAGGCGTTTGATGCAGCTGCTAGTCAGGGTTGGCTGGTGTGATTGCTTTGGCAGAAGGGGTACCCCCCCTTCCTGCCAGCCAGGAACCCTGACCTTATGCCTGGCCTCCTGCGCCTCTCCTGCCCAACAGCTGTTTGGCAGGGCCTGTGTGTTTCACTGGAGTTGGACACCACCTCCCCGCCACCCTCACCGGAGGGGATGGGGACCCTGAGAAGTCAGGGGCATCTGGGGGTGGTAGGGCCCGAGCGTGTGGCAAGGAGCTCAGAGATGAGCTCATGGCCCTTTTGTGTTTTTGTGGCCCACATCTGGAGGCAATTACAGATGTTATCCAGTGGGAGTTCTGCAAAACACAGCTGGAGCCAGTGGAGGAGCGTGGGGAGGGGGGACTGCCAGAGGGAAGAGGAGAGGGAGCCTAGGGCTCTGGCGTCTGGAGTGTGGTTTCCCCATCACGAGGAAATTGTTTGGCCCTGATTCTGGAATCACAAGATTCTCTCTGAAGCCAAGGGAGAGAGATGGGAATGGAATGGAGGACCAGAGACAAAGGGGGAAGAGGTGGAAGAGGCTTCACAAGCTGGGAGAATTGCAGGGTGAAGGCTGCAAGGTCCCGTGCTTCTGACGTGCCTTGGGTCTGAGGGATCCAGCCCAGTGAGGCTGCCCCGGGGACCCCACCGGGCCCCAGCTGAGTGAACCACCAGGTCAGGCTGGGTAAGGGGAGAGCAGAAGGCCCCGGGAGACCTGCAAATATTGCTTTCACTGGCCCTACCCTGCTTTGTCCGTTGGGCCCGACCCAGTTTCTATGGTTCCAAGTTCCTTTATTCGAAAGCAGCACATGTGAGTTAGAGCAGCCAGGAGGGAGCCAAGGGGAATCTGCAAGGAGGTTTGGGCAGAACCCAGAGAAGCGGGCTCTCAGGAAATTGGACTATACTCTGCCCATCGCTGCACCCCACACATTTGGGGGATCCATGGACGCCCTTGACATCGACTCCCTTCTCGGGGCTCCTGCCACCAGCTGGGCCCATGCCTGCAAGGCTGCCAGCCAGGTGCTGGGTCCACGGGATGGGAAGGGAGGGGAAGATCTAAGAGGAGCTGGACTCTCTAGAGGAGAGGGGACTGAGCGGAGGGACCCCCACGTACAATCTGGCCAGCTCTGCTGGTCCTTCCCTGTCCTTCTCCCGGGCCCCACTCCCCACAATCTGACAGCCTTCCCAGTCCTTTGTTTACCCTCTGTATTCCCACTTCCCTTTCCAGCTAAGGGGAGGTGGTGGGAAAGCACAAACATTGCCCCATTTTACAGATGCAGAAACTGAGGCCCAGATAAGACTTGCTCAAGCTCACAGCTCAGTAGTCCAAAATTAAAACCCAGGTCTGTCTGACTTTTTTTCCTGTACAGGCAGATTCTGACCATGTCTCTTGAGTGTCTCTTCCATTGTGGACTCCATGTAGCTGGGTGTCTGCATGGCAGTGTGTGTTCTGCGGAATCTGTCAGCATGTGTGTGCTTGCCTGCTGTGCTGTGTCGCAGGAGCGGTAGCACAGGGGAGAAGGGCTCTTCCTCAGGAGTCCTCTTGGCCAGGCCAGGAGTCACCTTCCTTCTTGGGTGCAGGAACAGGTATTCTGAGGGGATGGAGGAGGCATAGGACTCAGAAGCCAGAGGAAGTGAATGGGACAAAGGCAGCAGCTGGGGGAGGGATTCGGGTGGTGAACGTCTGAGGCAGGGGCCTGGCAGGAGGGGGAGGCTTTCAGGGCAGTTCCCATTCCTTAAGGCCCCGGGGAACCCCAGGTGAGGTTGCTCCATTGTTCTGAAGTCCCTGTACCCCCATCCAACCCACCGCCCCAAATCTGAATTCACCTCCTTTAGGAGAGCAACTCCCAACAGTCACCTAGCCTGAGGGTCTCTGCCTTCCTCACTCAGACAGTCTTGGGAGACTGGGGAGACCCAGAGGCAGCCTTCTTCGAGGGGGCTGGGCAGCCAAGGCCTGGAAAGGAGGCAGGCCTGACTGGCCAGAAGCCACCTTCCAAATGAGCTCACACACATACTTTCCACCCTGGCCCAGGGCCGCGGCTGGGTGCCTTCCAGCCAGCCTTCCCCAGCCAGGCCCAGCCCCCTCTGTCCTCCTCTGTCCCTCAGCAGGCCTGGAGCCCGGGTTGCACGACAGGATCGATCGGGCACCCCAGGCCAGGGCCGTCACCACACCCCAAGGGAGCAGCTTTCCCTGCCTCCAGGCTGAGACCAGGTCTCCGCAGGGTCCCTTATTCCTCCAATGGGCCTTCGTGGCTTAGAGGAGGAGGAGGCCAGTTTCCTGCACCCAAAGACCCACACCTGGATAGGGAGGGGCAGTAGAGGGGAAAGGAGAGGTGTCCACATTGTAGTGACCTGGAAGAAGCACTTCCTCAGAGAGCCTGAAGCAGCTCATTGACTCAGGGACTGGGCCACGTCTGGAAGCTGCCTCACCATGGGTCACATCCTGCCCACTCACTTGATTTCCCGCTAGGGGCACTTCCCCGATTTGAGGCAGGATGGGGTCTGGGTGGAGCAAGGCCAGGCTGACCACAAAGCGGGGGAAAGATGGGTGCCTCCGAAGGGCCCAGCGGATTCACACGCATGTGACAGGCTCCAGCTCATTTTGATCCAGCCTATGGTCAAAGACTTCACCCTTCGCCCAGCTTCCAGAGACATGTAGCGCCAGGCCAGAGAGCAAGATCAATTCCCAAAAACGCTCTCCTTGGCCACTCTGTGCCTGGCTCTGTGCTAGGAGCGAGGCTGCCCTCACCCAACATCCTGGATCCGATGATATCTTCCTGAGGTTCCATGAGTTTGTATGTACAGACACAGCAGACAATTGCTCCCATTTTGGATTCCAAAAATATGGGCACTGCAGGTAGATCACACAGGCAGCCGTTGCCCTCCAAGGCACGGGTGGTATAGTTCTGTTGAAGAATGACTATGATTCATAATACCACTGACCCCATCACAGCCACCAGCCGAACGTTCTGTCCTCACTTCCTTACAAAAGAGTCGGATGGTGCTAGGCACACAGGAGCCCCTTAATAAATGTTTACTGACTTGAATTGCCAGTGAGAGCTGTGATATACATACGTTAACAGCTGTAGTTGTGAATACAGAAGTATTCTATACACGTGTAATAAGCATGTGTATACATAGTAAATTTATAGGTTTAAAAAAATCACTGAGCTGTACATTTAAGTTTAGTACTTTTTTTGAATTTTACTGTATACTTCATATCAATCTTTAAAAGGTTCAAAAAAGAAAGAAAATATATCAAGGGAAGAGGTTCGCAACTCCAGAACAATGGCTTTGTCCCTACAGACCCCCTCCTTATGTGCCAGCCCTATCCCAGAGCCTGCCCTTAATCAGGGAATGGTTGGTATTGGGTTGTGTTGGCCTACCTCTTCTGGAAATACCAATCCTCCAGGCTGCACTCCCAGGACAGCGTGCACCTGGACCCTGGAGCACCCAGCAGGAAGGTCTCTCTCCCTTCACTCCTCTAAGCTCCATGCCAGGTGTCCCCAGAGTCCTCCTCCACTCTACTGGTCTGTGCTCCAGAGGTCCCCCACCCCCACCCCATGCCTGCACAAAACTGCACATAAGTTCTGGGTGGAGGAAAGCTGGAGAAGGGGCCCAGAGCAACGCCCACCCCATCCTCTCTGTCTGGGCGCAGCCTCTTCTGCAGCAGAGACCGCTGGGGAGGGTTTGCAGGGTGGTAGCGCCCCCTCGTGCTCGGTGTTGGCACTGCAAGCCAAGCCCGGAGAACCGAAAGGTGGGGGCAAAGCCAGCAACGCTCAGGGCCAAGGACACCACCGGCCTGTCCCTTCCCCCTTTCCACTTTCCATGCTTCAACCCAGGACACCTGTACTTAAAGGGGTGGGACTATGGGCGCGACAGGATGACAAGCCTTAGTCTTCCAGCTGCAGAGAGGGAAAAGTCAGTTTCCGTCGTCTGTGCCTGTGCTGGGGGTTGGTGAACAGTCCTCGAATAACTCCAGGAAGGAAGAGGGAGTGGAAGGGGTGCAGGACAGAGGGTCTGCGGGAGGAAGTAAAGGGGGCACTGGAGTCCTGTCCTCTGAGTTACCACACTGCCCTCCGGTGGACGCCTCAGACACTGATCCCTCCAGGATGCCTGTCCCCTGGGCTTGTCCAGGTGGGTCTGCACTCCTGGACCTCAGAATGCTAGAACAGAGCTCCCTCTGGCCAAGGCAAGCGGGCCTCTGCGACTCCTGTATCTAAGAATGGGACATTTCTGTGCCACTTCTCTGAGGCCTTTGTAGGTCATGCCCAAGCCTCCTGGGGGGCCTCTTACATGGACTCATCCTCCTAAAGTCATCTGCACCCTGGGGCTGGGAGACTCCTTTAATCCCAGTCTTACATTTATAAAATTCTTAAATTTTGTAGTTCATAAAAATACCTATAGGTGTTTTGTGATTATCACTATATTATTGCCTATTTATGCTAAAAGTTTTCATTTGTTAAATATAAACACTTAAAATACACCAAGTTGGTGGACTTCCCTGGTGACGCAGTGGTTAAGAACTCTCCTGCCAATGCAGGGGACACGGGTTCGAACCCTGGTCCAGGAAGATCCCATATGACGTGGAGCAACTAAGCCTGTGCGCCACAACTACTGAACCTGCGCACTGAGAGAGCCTGTGCTCCGCAACAAGAGAAGCCACTGCAGTGAGAAGCCCATGCACCGCAACGAGAAGAGTAGCCCCCCCCACTTGCCGCAACTAGAGAAAGCCCGTGCGCAGCAACGAAGACCCAACGCAGCCAAAAATAGAAAGATAAATAAGTTAATTAATTAATTTTTAAAAAATACACCAAATTGGGACTTCCCTGGTGGTCCAGTGAGTAAGACTCTGCACTCCCAATGCAGGGGGCCCAGGTTGGTCTGCACTCCCAATGCAGGGGGCCCAGGTTGGATCCCTGGTCAGGGAATCCCGCGTGCGTGTCGCAGTACCGCAACTATGAGCCTGCATACCACAGCTAAGACCTGGTGCAGCCAAAATAAACAGATAAATATTTTTTTAAATAAATAAATAAATAATAAATAAAATACACCAAATATTTTGAAAACAGTCTTAGTATTTAATTTTTTATACACCCGAGGCCCCCAAAATGGACATGATTGAGGTGGTTCTCAAACCTCCAAGGGGTGTCCCTGACCCGGCATCTCATTCTTTCCAAAGCACAAGGAAACTTACTCCCATCAACATATGGTAGAGTCTTCAATCCCCATTCCCTTCAAACACACAGGTTTCCCCATCTTGAAAAGCTCTCCTGGATTCTGCTGCAGTCTTGAAAGATTTTTCTCATTTTCCCCTTTTCTCTCAAGCCAAGGTTTTCCAAAAGCTGTCTGTATTCCTTCCCCAGTCATTTCTTTTTAACCCAACCTCTATGTCTGCATCCCAACCAGGCATTTACTGAAACTTCTCCCTAAAAGGCCCTCGTGACCCCTTTCTTCCCACCCCAGGGGGTGCTTTCACTTTCTTTGGCCTTGTATTAGCATCTAACACAGCTTGCTTTGAGAAGCTCCTTTGCTCTTGTCTTCCCGGACTTTCTGCCATCCTACAATCCACAAGTCACAGGGTTTTCAAGGAGCCCTGAAAGCCCAGGGCTGGTATCTCTCTGCATCAACCCTAACTGTGCCTTCAGCTCCTCTACCCTGAGCAGGGACTATCTTTATTTGTTCCGTTAATTCCAGTTTCTGCCCTTCAGACTGTACAGAATAAACAAATTCTTGTTCCACGCTACAGCTCTTCAAATATTTGGATCTAGTTTTCATATATACAAATGCTCACTACAGTTAAGCTTTTTTTTAGGTGAAAAGCCTTTCTTCTTCCATAAACAGCTTTCATACGGAGCAGCTTAGAGACCCCTCACTATTCCTATCACCCTCCTCTGGATTAAATCATTTTGTCAGTCTTTTAAAATGTAGCTTCCCAGAGAAGCAGTACCACACAGTGGTTAGGACAAGGACTCTGGAGTTACACAATCTGGATTTGGATCCAGCCTTTATGACTTATTGGTAGGGTGCCCTTCAGCAAGCTGTGTATCCTCCCAGAGCTTCAATTTCCTCATCTTTAAAATGGGCTAATAAAAAAAAAAAGGGCCAATAATTCAAAGGGTAGTTGAGTGGATTAAAAGACATAATCCACGTGATGCCACGTGATGCCTATGATCGGCAGTCACTGATTCATTCATTCATTCATTCAACAAATATTTATTTATTGACTACTTTATGCCAGACATTGCCTTTGGCACTGGGGATTCACCAGTAAAAGAATAGATCCTTGCCCCTATGGAACTTATATTCTTGTGTGTGGTGAAGGGAATAAACATGATAAGTGAGTAAAATATATTATGTTAGACAGTGATAAGAATTTTCCAAATTTTTAAGTTCTGTGTCCTTTTTGATGAACAATTCCACCTTTGAATCATTTTTATCTTTTACTACAAGCATCCGAGAGAAACCAGGCTGCTTCTTCAACACTTTGCTTAGAAATTTCCTCAGCCAAATATCCAATTTCATTCCTCACAAGTTCTCCCTTCCACGGAACACTAGGACATGAACACAATTCAACCAAGTTCTTTGCCCCTTTATAACAAAGATCGCCTTTCCTCCAGTTTCCAACAGTGTCTTCTTCATCTCCTTCTGAGACCTCATCAGAATAACCTTTACCATCCATATTTCCACCAACATCTGTTCACTTAGGTATTCTCTTGAGAGATTGAGTCTCTCTCTGTAGCTCTCTTCTTCTGAGCCCTCATAAGAACCACCCTTAACAGTCCATTCACAGCAATGTAGGCTTTCTCTAGCATGCACCTCCAGTCTTCCAGCCTCTGCCCATCACCCGGTTCTAAAGCTGCTTTCACTTTCTTATGTATTTGTGACAACAGCACCCCAACTTCTCAGTACCAAGTTTCCATCTTAGTCCATTCAGACCACTATAACAAAATACAACCAATTGGGTAGCTTATAAACAAGGGAAATTTATTGCTCACAGTTCTGGAGGCTGGGAAGCCCCAGATCAAGGTGCCAGCATAGTCACCTTCTGGCGAGGGCCCTCTTCCCGGTTCACAGCCAGTGTTTTCTATGTCCTCACATGGTGGAAAGGGCTAGGGATCTCTCTAGAGCCTTTTTTACTAGTCCCATTCTGAGGGCTCCACCTCATGACCGAAGCATCTCCCAAAGGCCCACTTCCTAATACTATCATCTTTGGAGGTTAGGAAATCAGGAGATGAATTGGGGGTGGTGGAAGGGACACAAACATTCAGACCAGAGCACCTCGGCTGCGGCACATGCTAGTAGTTTGATCTTGAGCAAGTTATCTAACCTGTGACTCAGTTTCCTCAATTATAAAATGAGGACAAAAATAACACCTACTTCCTGGAGGTGCGGTGAGGGTTAAATGAGATGATATATGTGCAGTGCTGAGAAGAGTGCCAAACATATGGTGAGTACTCTATCAAAGTTAGATACTGGTGGGACTACCCTGGTGGTGCAGTGGTTAAGAATCCGCCTGCCAATGCAGGGGACATGGGTTCGAGCCTTGGTCCGGGAAGATCCCACGTGCCACGGAGCAACTAAGCCTGTGAACCACAACTACTGAGCCTGCATTCTGAAGCCCGTGAGCCACAACTACTGAGCCCATGCGCCACAACTGCTGCAGCCCGTGCACCTAGAGCCCGTGCTCCACAAGAGAAGCCACCGCAATGAGAAGCCTGTGCACCGCAAAGAACAGTAGCCCCCGCTCGCCGCAACGGAGACCCAATGCAGCCAAAAATAAATAAATAAATAAATATTAAAAAAAAAAAAGATACTGGCATTTTGAAAACCAAATATCTGCCCATCTTCCAGTACTTCCACTACTTTTCACAATTTCTCAGAGTTCCAAGAACATCTCCACAGACCCATTTCTAAATGGACTTGGTCTACAGTGTGATATATATGGGCTTGGACACTTAAAATCACTAAACGAATTAAAGCTTAAACTAATTATAGGTTCTCTTTCACTTCTTCCTATTTTCTTTTGGCTCAAATTCACTCTTTTATTTGCCTGCGTTGGGTCTTCATTGCTGTGCGTGGGCTTTCTCTAGTTGAGGCGAGCGGGAGCTACTCTTTGTTGCAGTGCATGGGCTTCTCATTGCGGTGGCTTCTCTTGTTGCACAGCACGGGCTCTAGGCTCATGGGCTTCAGTAGTTGTGGCACGTGGGCTCAGTAGTTGTGGCACATGGGCTTAGTTGCTCCGCAGCATGTGGGATCTTCCCGGACCAGGGCTCGAACGCGTGTCCCCCGCATTGGGAGATGGATTCTTAACCACTGCACCACCAGGGAAGTCCCCAACCTAGATCTTGATTTTTTTTTTTTTCAAATCTTAGTTTATTCAGCATTCCAGACCATGGGCTCTTCCTCCTCCTCCTGCCCCTTACAACTCTTCCCGTCTCGCCACCACTTTTCCAGTTTTATTTCTAAATTCATTTCTAAACTCCTCACAAGCCCACTCCCAAGTACTCCCCATGGCTGACTTTTTAAATTTATATATCTGACCTCTCTTCCCAACTATTCTGTAAGCTCCTTGAAGTTAAAGTGAACTCTTACAAGTTCCAGGCATCTGCTAAGTACCCAGCATAGAGAACACAGCCTGCACTCAACTAAAACTTCCATGATCGCTTTCAGGACTTAAGTATTTTTAATTTCCCCAACCTCTCTGCCCTGCTTCCCTTTATTCAACATCCTCCTCCCACATTTAGGGTTCTATTTCACCCCTCATTAATCCCAAGGGCTATAGTAGGGTACAGAGAGAGACCAAGGAACCAAGTTCCCTTGGCATGGGACCAAGATCCAAGTGGCAGAAGGACTTTTTATGGCCAAGTCTATGGCTTCAGGCCCTGCTGAGGTCTCAGTTTTGAACACATCAAAACTGATGTCAACAACAAATGTCATGAACGGAAAACTGTTTGTACCATTTGTAAAGAGGCGAGAGTAGTAAGGTTCTGAATGTACACTCTGTCCAAAGCCAGATCGCTTAGTTTCAAACCCTTGTTTCAGCATTTACCAGATCCATGATCTTGGGCAATACTAAACCCCTCTGTACCAGAGTTTCCTTACCTGTAACATGGGAGTAACAGTAATAACCACTTCACAAGATTGTGGAGAGGATTAAAAGAGCAAACACTTGAAAAGTGCTTAGATCTGTGCCTGAAATGTGAAAAAAAGCTCAAAAACTATTTGCTATTGTTATTGTTTACTATTATAACCTATAAGTGCCACAAGAAACATGCAACCCAAGCCCACATAAATTAGAAATATCTCTTGTGACTAATAATAATAATTGCTAGCATGTATGAAACACTCCCTAGATGCTCAACTTGTATTATCTCCCTAAATGTTGACAATAACCTTAAGAGGGAATTGTACATTATTAACCCCATTTTACAATTGAGAAGCACAGAGAGGTTAAACAATTTTCTCAACGTCACAAGGCCAGCAAGAAGGGAAGGCACATTTATTCCTTTATTGAATTACAGTGTCTCAGCAGGAGAGAAGCCTTGTGGGTACAAAGGTAAACAGTCTAGGCCCCAGCCTACAGGAAGTTTCAGTTTCCACAGCAGGGGAGGGGCAGGGGCGGGAAAGAGTAAACAAATAGTTACAACACCGTGTGGTAATTGCTATAATAGAGGCTCATCGAGAAAAGTGCTACCGCATCCCAGACACTGGGACAAGAAAAGTACTGAGAGCTTAAGGATTCAAAGGAAAGACATGACAGTTACGGAATAAGCAGTTGCCCTTTGACAGACGTGTCCTGTAACTAACGTTACACGGAAAGGACTAAACAAAGCAGAGTTAAAAGTGGAAGCTGAGCGCCTTCAAAGCCCAAGTGACAAGACCCTGCACGACCGGAAAGGCGTTAAGACGGTCGGGTGGGCGGAGAGTGCGTTGATTGGCAGGGGTGGGGCCAGGCTCGTCACCCGCCCCCTCCTCCGCCCGGGCTCCTCCAACCCCTGGGCTGGCGGGGGTACAGACTGAGCGAGGGATTGGGCGTTGTGCCGAGCCGCCTGTCCTCCTTCCCCGCTCCCCTGCCGCGTTCCGCGGGCTGGACGCGCTGGAGAAGTTGAGCAGCGCCCGGGCCGGCCCTGGGGGCTGACAGTCGGTAAAGTTTGGCCCAAAGAGGAAGTGGCCTCAAGCCCCAGCAGGTGGCGGCCAGGCCTGGACCGGGGCGCTTGCGGCCTGCGGACCGGCTCTAGGCGAGGGCGCGCCCCAGCGCCGGTCTTTCAGCCGATTTCCGGGGGTTCGGGGGCCGGCCTCGGGAGAGAGCGAGGCGGCAGCCGGGGAAAACAACTCCGAAGTTGGCGAGAGGCACCGCCCCTGCGCTCGGGCCGCCTCCGCCCCCCACCCGCCCCCAGCCCTGGCCTCCAGAGCACCGGTCGAGGAGCCCGGGCCATGGAGGCCCCTCAGGGAGGCGACACTGGGAGGCCAGGACGCCCGGAGCGGCGCCGCCTCCCCACTGGGTAGACCACCGAAGCTCCGGGACTTTTCTTGCACCTGCGGACGGCTCACGATGCTGCCGGCCATCCTTCTCCTCCTCCTGGGTAAGAAACCGAAAACGAGACTACTCGCCCGGCAACCCGCTCCCAGGGCTGTCACCGGGCCCAGGGGCTCTAGCTCCCTTCCTCCTACGTGGCCCCTCACCTTACCCTGCCTGCCCGTGCCCGGCACTGCCTGCCCCAATCCCCGCGAACTCTCTAGCCGCTCTCCTCAGCCCGCAGCCTCTCTCTGGCTTCCGTAGATCACCGTACCCACTCCATAGGCCGTGCTGCCGGACCTTCCTCCGAGGTCACACACCGCTGCCTTCCTTTGCTCCACCACCCCTTCCTGTAAACTACCCGGAAGCCGCAGATGGCTCCCTTTCCTACGTGACTCGCTCAGGTGAAGAAAACTCCGGAGCGTGACTCTTGCCCTTTCTCGCTCTTCCTCTAGGAGACGCTGTGGCCCACCCAGACAGGATCATTTTCCCAAATCCTGGTGAGTAGAGGATGCCCCTGGGGTCCCATGGGCTTGGTAATGAGGCAGGACCCAAGAGAAAAACTCTCTCTTCCTTGAATTCCTCTAGTACCTACCATAGTTTTAGAGTGGAGCTCATCCACCCTTTATTTTACAGATGGAGAAACTGAGACCTAGCATAAGCCCTCAGCTGGTAGTTATGTATTTTTTCCCCAAATATCCATCCTTGATCGGCCTAGCCAAAATGTAGTCTTCCTGAGGATAGAAACAGTATTTCCCGGTTCCTCCTGGCCCAGTGGCTGGCACAAAGCAGACCTCATATTGTTTGTGGTGTTGATAGTTAAGGTGGAACTATGATGAGTGTGGAGAGACAGGGGCCTGCTGAAGACTATGCCTCTAGAGTGTGTGTCGCTGGGGCAGGGGAGTTTCTGTGCTCCTTCTTGAAGAACCCAGGCCCTTGGAGGAGGCGTGGCATGGTAAGAGGCTCTCAACCGATGTCCCTACCTTCCTCTCTCTCTCCAGCCTGTGAGGACCCCCCGGCAGTGCTCTTGGAAGTGCAGGGCACCTTACAGAGGCCCGTGGGCCGGGACAGCCGCAGCTCCCCTGCCAACTGTACCTGGCTCATCCTGGGCAGCAAGGAGCAGACGGTAACGGTCAGGTGAGAAGCAGAGCAAGACCCTATTCCTTTCCCCCACCCCTCCTCCTCTACCATGGAAAAGACTTCAGGGATCTTCTCCATGGAACTTCCATCCCTGTCAACAGGGGGAAGAGTAGAATTAGACTTGGCCTAGTCTTCCCTAAAAGCCTGGCTTGCTCCATGGTGAATTGGAACTGCCTGGAGTGGACATCTAGCTTGGGTCTTGTCATCTCTGAAGGACAACAGAAACAGTCCTTTCCTCTAGAAACAGTCCTTTCTCTCTGATATGGCTGCTTGGAGGAGTCCTTCAATCCATTGCACATCCTTGCCTGGGATTCAAATCTATTCCTTCATCAGCTTAGAACCTTCCTCAGCCTCCCCAGACCTTTTTTTTAAAAAAATATTTATTTATTTTATTTTGGCTGCACTGGGTCTTAGTTGCGGCACGTGGGATCTTCGTTGGGGCATGAGGGATCTTTAGTTGCGGCACACAGACTCTTAGTTGCGGCACGCGGGCTTCTTCGTTGTGGAATAGGGGATCTAGTTCCCCGACCAGGGATTGAACCCACGCCCCCTGCATTGGGAGCGCAGAGTCTAACTCACTGGATCACCAGCGAAGTCCCTCCCCAGATCTTTTAAACAGTCCAGGTCTCCCTGGGCTCCTCCAACCGTGGGCCGTGGGGTTGGGGCCCATGTTGAGTACCTAGCTATTTGCTTCCCACAGCTCACTTCCCATGGATTTACCCAGAAAAGGGTAGGTGAAGGGAGAGGGCAATCTGGGCAGAGGTTGTTGGGGCAGAGAGATCAGAATGCCATGGTGATCTCAGGTCTCACCACTGGGCACTGGGAGGGGATGGTGAGTTCTGGTTAATTAAGCTGTATGGTAATTGCCGGTTACTGCTAGCACCAGACACAGGTGACAGTGCTGCAACAACAGGAAAGCAATGAATCTGTTCTAACTCAGTCCAGAACACAAGGCAGTTTTTCCAGAAGGCTCTAGGATGTACTCATGGTCTCATGGTGCCATAGGCCTCTGTTAGGGCTCTTGCCTTGATCACAAAGGAATTTGGCTAACTCCATTTTCATTTGGCTATTTGGATTGTGGATAAGCAGGTGTTCCTGCTTCTTGGAGTAGAACAGGCGTGACAACACTGGGGGAGGAAGAAGCCAGCAGTGGTCAAGAATATCTTATGGGGGCTTCCCTGGTGGCGCAGTGGTTGAGAGTCCGCCTGCCGATGCGGGGGACACGGGTTTGTGCCCCGGTCTGCGAAGATCCCACATGCCGTGGAGCGGCTGGGCCCGTAAGCCATGGCCGCTGAGCCTGCGCGTCCGGAGCCTGTGCTCCGCGGCGGGAGAGGCCACGGCAGTGGGAGGCCCGCGTACCGCAAAAAAAAAAAAAAAAGAATATCTTACGTCCTGCTCTCCTTCACCCCTGTAGGTTCCAAAAACTGCGTCTGGCCTGTGGCTCAGAGCGCTTAATCCTGCGCTCCCCCATCCAGCCACAGATCTCCCTGTGCGAGGCACCTGCCAGCCCTCTGCAGCTTCCTGGAGGCAACGTCACCATCACCTACAGCTATGCTGGGGCCAGAGCACCCATGGGCCAGGGCTTCCTGCTCTCCTACAGCCAAGGTGGGCTGGACAGGGCTGTCTGTAGTAGTGCCTAGTAGTGTCTAGTGTAGTGCCACTAGAACAGGCAGTGGAAGCCTGAGGGAGGAGGGGAGGATCCTGGCAGCTCCAGTGCCTCACAGCCCCTCTCCATGGTGCCTCTGCAGATTGGCTGATGTGCCTGCAGGAAGAGTTCCAGTGCCTGAACCACCGCTGTGTGCCCTTGGTCCAGCGCTGTGACGGGGTCGATGCCTGTGGCGATGGATCTGACGAGGCAGGTTGCAGTTCAGACCCCTTCCCCAACCTGACCCCGGGCCCTGTCCCCACCCCACCCTGCAATCACACCTTGGAAGACTTCTATGGGGTCTTCTCCTCCCTCGGATACTCACACCTGGCCTCAGTCTCCCACCCCCAGTCCTGCCTCTGGCTGTTGGACCCCCATGATGGCCGGCGCCTGGCGGTGCGCTTTACGGCCCTGGACCTGAGCTATGGAGATGCAGTGCACGTGTATGATGGCGCTGGGCCCCCCGAGACCCTCCGGCTGCTGCGCAGCCTCACCCACTTCAGCAATGGCAAGGCTGTCACTGTGGAGACACTGTCCGGCCAGGCCACAGTGGACTACCACACAGTCGCCTGGAGCAGCGGTCGGGGCTTCAATGCCACCTACCACGTGCGGGGCTACTGCTTGCCTTGGGACCGACCCTGCGGCTTAGGCTCTGGCTTGGGGGCTAGCGAGGGCCTAGGCGAGCGCTGCTACAGCGAGGCACAGCGCTGCGACGGCTCATGGGACTGCGCCGACGGCACGGACGAGGAGAACTGCCCCAGCTGCCCACCTGGACACTACCCCTGTGGGGCCGCTGGCACCCCCGGTGCCACAGCCTGCTACCTGCCTGCTGACCGCTGCAACTACCAGACCTTCTGTGCTGATGGAGCAGACGAGAGACGCTGTCGGCACTGCCAGCCTGGCAACTTCCGGTGCCGGGACGAGAAGTGCGTGTATGAGACGTGGGTGTGCGACGGGCAGCCAGACTGCGCTGACGGCAGCGACGAGTGGGACTGCTCCTATGCCCTGCCCCGCAAGGTCATTACCGCCGCGGTCATCGGCAGCCTCGTGTGTGGCTTGCTGCTGGTCATTGCCCTGGGCTGCACCTGCAAGCTCTATGCCATTCGTACCCAGGAGTACAGGTCAGTGGGAATGCAGCTGGCGGTAGAGGCGTGGGGACTGAGGGCGGGACAGGGCCTGTGCAGCCACAGAAGTCCAGAGGGCGCCCACGTTGGGGACGGGTTCTGGTGACCAGCTTCTGGGTTGGCTCCTAGGGTTGTCTAGCTTGGCAGGCGTGCTTCTCTGAGAGGGGGACCGGTCTAGATCTTGAAAGCCATCTCAAGGAAGGAGGGGGATGTCAGATGACTTTGGAAAGCCGTGGCCTAGCTCCGGGTGCCCTGGCTTGGGTGCAGAAGAAAGAGGCCTGTCCAGGCTGGGGCAGGCGGCTCTGGTGAGCAGCACCCGTGACCGAGCCGTCCTCGTCCCTTCCAGCATCTTCGCCCCCCTCTCCCGGACAGAGGCCGAGATTGTGCAACAGCAGGCGCCTCCCTCCTATGGGCAGCTCATTGCCCAGGGCGCCATCCCACCTGTAGAGGACTTCCCTACAGAGAACCCAAATGACGTAAGTCACCCTCCGCAGCCGGACCACCTCCCACTCCCAGCCCTTCCTTCTTTCAGGCTTCTGGCCGTCCCCACCCCCTCTGACTCTGGTGTCTTCATCCTCTCCTTGCAGAACTCCGTGCTGGGCAACCTGCGTTCTCTGCTACAGATCTTGCGCCAGGACATGACTCCAGGGGGCGCCTCAGGCACCCGCCGCCGCCAGCGGGGCCGCTCTATGCGCCGCCTGGTGCGCCGTCTCCGCCGCTGGGGCCTGCTTCCGCGAACCAGTCCCCCAGCCCGGACCTCTGAGACCAGATCCCAGGTCACACCTTCTGCTGCTCCCCCTGAGACCTTAGACGGCAGCACAGGTCCAGCCCGTGAGGGCGGGGCGGTGGGTGGGCAGGATGGGGAACAGGCACCCCCACTGCCTGTAAAGGCTCCACTGCCACCTGCCAGCACGTCTCCAGCCTTCCCCACTGTCCCCGAGGCCCCAGGGCCACTGCCTGCGGCGCCCCTGGAGCCATCACTGCTGTCTGGAGTGGTACAGGCCCTGCGAGGCCGCCTCCTGCCCAGCCTGCGGCCCCCAGGACCAACCCGGGCCCCACCTGGACCCCACACAACAGTCCTGTCCCCAGAGGATGAGGACGATGTGCTGCTGGTGCCACTGGCTGAGCCCGGGGTCTGGGTGGTCGAAGCAGAAGATGAGCCACTGCTGGCGTGAGGTGACCTGGCTCCCCTGGGTGCTCTATTCACAGTGACAGCAACCCTGTAGAGGGCAGCTCAGCTTCCCTTCCACTGCTTCCCTCCCTGTCCCTCAGTGTGAGGGCACCTGATGGGCCTCCCATGGATCCCATGTAGCTGCTATAAAGTTAGGTGTCCCTCAGGCAGGGAGAGGGCTCACACAGAGCCCCCTCTCTGCGCATGGCCAGAGACCACAGTCCTCCACTACCCTCTCCCCACACCACCACCATTTGGGTGGCTGTTTTTAAAAAGTAAAGTTCTTAAAGGGTCATAGGCCTGGACACTCCATCCTTGCCAAACCCACCCAAAAGTGGCCTTAAGCACCAGAATGCCAATTGGCTGGAGACTTCCAGCCCCCAAGGGGAGGATTTGGGCAGGCCCTGGGGTTTTGCCAATGGTGATCCCTCCCACAAGGCCTAGCTCATAAAAAGAGCACAGCAAATGCTTTTGTTCCATAGCCAGGTCATTGTCCAGGAAGCCAAGGTTGAAAATAAAGGAATCAGAAATTTAAGATTTTTGTAAATGAGCTGTGAGCATGAGCCCCGCCTCTCTGCCCATCTCAGCTTATGCTCCCCTCACCTTACTCCTCCCTATGAAGCCCTTTGCTCTGCCCTCCACCTCCTGGCCTTTTCCTATTTATCTTCCAACCACCCATCCTTGTTTTTTATACCACTCAGAGGGTAAGAAAATTCTAGGAACCCTAAGACTAACCCTCTCCACCTCCACTCGCTGCCTGGGGCCCAGCTCTACAGTGACTGACACCAGCAGTGAGCACCTAGCCTCCTTACTCACCGCCAGGCCGGAAGTCATGAGCCCGCTGGGCCCTGCAGCTGAGAAACTTCCCATTTATGGAGTACTCGCAGAGCACTAATCACAGAAGCAGACTGTCCCTGGTGAAACACTCCTGCCCTCCATCCTCCACCCTACCAGGCATTTTCAGTCTGTCCTAGGCAAGACAGATGAACTCGCAGCCAGGATGCCTCAAAGCGGGAAAAGATGCGTCCAGAGAAAAATCATAATCATTCAGGGTGTGAAGATGCTAGCATCACCTTGGCCAGATCCAAGAGGTCTTCCTGGAAGAGGGCCCAAACTAGATCCTAAAGAATGCTGTCAGTAGTTGGTATAGAATTGTGAATTTTAGGCAAGGTGAGAGTCCATACGATAAGCAAACTAAGGGGACAGTAAGGGCTAGGGCTGTAAGAGGGACCCTGGACTTCCTGAGAAAGGGGCGCAGGAACACAAGCAATAGCCAGAGCCGTAGAGCTGGAGAGGGTAACGGAGGAGGGGGGAATGATCTGTGAGAAATGTTGGGACCCAGCCTGTGGTAAGCAAGCTGACAGAGCGGTCCCAGAGTTTAAAAGGAAAATCAGCCAGGACAAAGGATTTAGAAAGAGCCTGTGGGAGTGGGTGTGATGCCCACAGGAGCAGAGCTGAGGCATTCCCTAACAATCAGTCCCCGGAGAAAGGGCTCCCCCTTAGGCTCCCTTACCCTTCCTGCCTGGCCCAGCCTATCCCCACCTCCCTGGTGGAGGGGCCCTGTTGATGACACACTGCCAGCATCCTCACACCCAGCACTAATTGCATACCGTTCCCTCTCCCAGCAAGCAGGAGCCTAGGGAAGTGGCCGAGGGGACATAGTACAGTCCTGGGACACTGGCATCTTGGCTTGGGGAAGACTCAAGCACCTTTCACTCCACGCCCTCTCCAGAGATTGGGGAAGGGGCTCCAGAGATTCTCATCCTTGCTTGCTGTTCTCCCTCTGGGCCTGCCTTCCCCAGTGTAAACAATCACTGGGTCCCACCAGCGTTAGGCCCAGTGGAAACAGTGAGGCAGGGAATGTTGATTTCCCCTCCCATGCCTCTCCATCACCTGGCCTCTGCCTCTCCCTGCTCCTCTTCTTCTCCATAGCCAGCTCAAAACCTTCAGCCTGATATCCTCATCGTTGTCCTGCTCCAGACCTTTCACCTCCTAGGGGTATTTGAAACTTGAAAGTGGACAGAGATTTAAGGTAGAAGAATGTTCCTCATGGTGGAACGCTTCAGAATGCTGGAGGGAGGACTTGAAGGTAGAGTTCACTAGGAAGCCCTGTGCATGTAGATTTATGGGCCTGAAAGAAGATTCCTCTACGTGCTGGGTGTGTGATCTACGAGGTGCAAGCAGTAACACCGTTTTTGTCAGCCACAGTGAAGCCCCAGGTGGCGGGGAGAGGGGACTGACCTTGTACAGGCAGAATGGGGAAACTAAGATAGAGGGTCTTACCCAGGCAAGGGTGGGGCACTAGGGGGCTGTCACCCAAGTTATTTTCACCACGGCCCAAGGAAAAAGAAATGAGGCGACTTCAGATCCTATCAGGATAGACACCACTGTCCAAGGTGCCCAGTATCGGGGGTGTGGGACTCATGCAAAGGCCCTTGGTGGGGAGGAGGGAGGTGATCTCAGTTATGAGATGGGGATCAGGCTGAAAATCTGAGATAAATCTGAGCAGATACCAGAATTCGGTCCTTAAGGAGCAGAATCTGGGCCTGAACCAAGCTCCAGGCCACGCTGGGAGGGGAAAGGGACCCCCAGCCACACAGCCTGAGACTGTGGGAGCACCAAATTGTTGGGCAACCTGCTGAGTGCCAAACCCTTTATCACACGTAGCTAACCCTCACAACAAGGCTGTGCCGTGGGCATCACAGCCCCAATTCACAGGCTCATGAGCAGCTTCAGAGGAATACTGCTCCAGTCTCTACTGAGAGGCAGACTTAAATCTGGATCAGCTCGGTTCCAAATCTCAGTCTGTCCCACTATTACACAGGACCTCCAATTCCTGAGGGAGCCTTGACCTGGGCAAGTGCACAGCCTCTTACCAGTGGGACAAGAGAGATGGTGGTTCAAGATGAAACCAAGCATGCATCTATGGCCTAAGGCTGGATTGAGGGCAGGCAGAAGTCATGGTCAAGAATCTTCGCTGGGGTCTCCAGCCACTGACACTCTTATCTAGTATCATAGAAATGAATTCTACCACCTAAATGAGTTTTCCAGAAACATAAAGCTCAACCCTTTACAATTTAAAACTTTTAAAAAACTCATTCTGGAAGGAAATCACTCTAAAACATTACACTCATCCTCAGCCCATCCGCACTATAAATCCTTCTGGATAGCTGAGGATCATTCATAGACACCAAAAACCTCGGCAGCAATGTTTTCAGAAGCTGTAACAGTGTCAGAAAAGCAATTTGCCTTAATGCCAGGTGACCTTGGACCACTTTTTAAATGCTTACAACTGCTTTAAAAGTTTTCTGTGATATTGCTTCCCTTGCTACCAAGCTATCAGGGTCACTAGCTGCTGTAAATGTGCTTCTAATCTTTGAGCACAGGAACACACATGGACACATTAAAATTGTGAATAGGGCTTCCCTGGTGGCGCAGTGGTTGAGAGTCCGCCTGCCGATGCAGGGGACAAGGGTTCGTGCCCCGGTCCGGGAAGATCCCACATGCCGCGGAGCGGCTGGGCCCGTGAGCCATGGCCGCTGAGCCTGCGCGTCCGGAGCCTGTGCTCCGCAACGGGAGAGGCCACAACAGTGAGAGGCCCACGTACCACAAAAAAAAAAAAAAAAAAAAAAAAAAATTGTGAATAAAGTAAGAACAAGTAGGCTGTAACTGAGGACTGTAGAGTCTGTCCAGTGAGTGAAGCACATGAAGACTAGCTGCTTAAGAGTTCTTTCTGCTCCCTCTAGACCCCACAACGTTACCCTGTAGTTGACCTCCACATAAGTGAAGCGTCACTGCACTAGTAATCCCTAGATCACTATTTGCTTCTTCAATTGGAAAAGTCCACTGAAGATCGCAATATAGATTGTCCCCAATAATAGGAGACAGCTGGAATATTTAAGACAAGGAAGGCAGCATAGCATAGAGACGAAAAACAGTCTTTGGCATTGGAAAGATCTGGGTGGGAATCCTGGTGTCCCCATTTTCCAGCTGCATGATTGATTTGG
Source organism: Aethalodelphis obliquidens (assembly GCF_003676395.1). Lineage (NCBI taxonomy): Eukaryota > Metazoa > Chordata > Mammalia > Artiodactyla > Delphinidae > Aethalodelphis > Aethalodelphis obliquidens. The sequence goes on from NW_020837954.1 coordinate 518,912, forward strand.
GGCACAGGCCACTCACCCACCACTCTGAGCCTCAGGGTCATGAGGATGAAAGGAGAGAATGCAGGAAGGTGCTTAGCACAGCATCTGGCAAAAATGGGGAGAGAAGGGGCCAGGAAATCGGAATGTGTGTTTGGGTCCTTGGGGGCACCGGGAAGACAAGAGTGGGAGCCTGAAGGGAAAGGGACCGGGCAGAAAAGGAGCAGTAAAGGAGCCCCGCTATCCTGGCTTCCCTCCTGCCCCAGAGGTAGGTGTCATTGTGTGTCTGCCCTGTGTAGCCCAGAAGGCCTGGGGCTGCCCCAGAGAGCACTGAGAAGGGGGCTGGCACCTGCACTGGGGATTGGGAACTTCTAGAGGGCTAGCTGTCTCTCCCTTTTTTCCTGCTCTGATTAATACGAGGTTGGTGGGCCAGGCAGGGAGGGAGAGATGGGGAAGAAGTCCCCACAATGGTTTGTACCCACCTGAACCTAGTGAAAAAATGAAGCTGCCAAACAAAGCAGCCATGTCTCCTTCCTCAAAGCCCCCATCTGCCTAGGGGCCAGGCCGGGAAATGGGTACTGCTGTGGGCCTTAGCCCAGAAGGGGTAATATGGGGAAGAGGGGGTGGCAGAGAAGCTTGGTGGCGGGGTGGCTGTCCTCCTGTCCCTGCGTCTTTTTTGGTTTCTTCCTTTAGCCCCTCCATTTAGCTACTGAGCTCCCACTCTGGGCTGAACACTGGGCTAAGGGGCTGGGATACGGAGACAAATCACACATAGTCCTGGCTCCTGGAGAAAGACCACCCAGGCCCTGGGTCCTTGCCTCCTCCCATCCTCAGCTCCCTTGCCCACTGACCCCTCACCCCACTTCTCTGAACCCGTCTCTTCTGCCCCTCTGACTTTGTTCTGTTCATGTCTTAACCAGACTCCGCAGTGTGTGTGCTCCCAGAGGGAAGCGACGCAAAGGGGGCGGGGGGGGGAGGCAGAAAGGAGGGAATCCCGCTGACATCACGGCTCATTAGCATATGTGACCTCATCAGGGGGTGGGACTGTTTCCCCAGGTGTCTAGGGGGAGGGCATGGGGGGGTGGTATTTAAAGGGAAAAGCTGACAGTGCTGCTGAGTGAGGGAGCGGGTGCTGCAAGCCGCCAGGCTGCACACGCACACGCACACCGATGCACACGGACCTCGACACCGACATGGACACGGACACAGAAACCACAGCACTCTGCCCCGCCAGCAGCCACCGGGCCTCCCCGCCAGGGACGCCCACACCAGGTGAGGGCTGAGCTGGCAGGTGCTGGCTGCAACCATGGGGGTGGGAGCTGAAGCTTTGGTGGGGAGGTCAGAACTAGGGGTTTAAGGAGCTCGAACGCAAACAGCAAGAGGGGAAGAGCAACTCAGGAAGTGGGGAAGCCTCCTGCCCACACTAGGACTGGGTCTCGTATGAGGTGTGGGGCTAGGGGACAGAGGTGGGCTGCCTAAATGTCCCCTCACCCATCACCCAGGGCTTCCCTGGGGAAACTGGTACTTAGCCCCTAGGTCTGCCTCATTCCCAAGAGGTTGGGACGGGCAGGAGGGAAGGGGGAAAGACGAGGGGCAGCCCACAAGCCTGGGAATCACGGGCAGGGGGCTACCCTGGGGAACCGTTTTGAGGGTTTCTCTGGCTCCTGGAGGCCCTGGCTGCCAGTCAAGTATTGATCCTGGGCTATTTCCAGCCTCTCTCTATCCCCCTTTGTTATGTCTGTGGTTCCTCCTCCAGTTACCCTGGCCCGTGCATTGTCACTCTCCCTGCTCCTGCTCTCTCGCTATTTCTCCTCCTCCCTCCCTTTCTCTCTCCCTCCCTCAGCCTCACGACGAACACAATATTCTGTCAGACTCACAGGGACAGCCAGGGGTGCAGAAGGATTCTCACACACAGACATGCATTGGGGGATGCTTACCTACAGGGCCATGGGAAGAGGCAGCCCCTTTAACACACCCATAGAGACCCAACACATACATCTCAGTGAGCAAAGGCCCTTCCCTGGGAACAGACTCCCCACAAAGTTTTTGACTCTATCAGTACCCAACCCCAGAACCTGGGCAGCAGCTTCAGTTCATCCCCTGTGTGGGGATCATCAGTGTAGGAAGCAGGAGGGGGCAGGGCCTCCCGGTGGAAGGAGGGGCAGCCCCCGGCCAGAGGCCTAGTCTGGGGGTGTGCCTGTGTGTCAGTGTGAAGTGTGAGTGGGTGTGCAAGCCTGCACACAGGTGCCTCCCCTGCATGGGGCATGTTTTGAATGGGTTGTGGCTAGAACCACACTGGGCAAGCCTTCAGGTCAGCCCCTGGGAGCCCCACCAGTTCAGGCTTCTGGTGGAGTTCAGTGGAAGAAGGTCAGACCAAAGATTCTCAGCTCCTTCTGGGTCACGGTCATGGACTGGGCCTCTGAGGCTGGAGCAGCCAGGACTGAGTCCTCTGCAGGTGTCTAGGCATACCCCACTCATAGCTTCCTTCTCTTTGCCCCCCGAGAAGCAGATGCTACACTGCTGAAGAAGCCAGAGAAACTGTTGGCAGGGTTGGACTGGGGCGGGCCACCCCCTGCCCCGGGGGCCCCCAGACGAAGAGGAAGTATGCCTGTCCCCTACAAGCACCAGCTGCGGCGGGCCCAGGCTGTAGATGAACTTGACTGGCCACCTCAAGCCTCATCCTCTGGCTCCTCTGACTCCCTGGGCTCAGGGGAGGCAGCCCCCACCCAAAAGGATGGCATATTCAAGGTCATGCTGGTGGGGGAGAGCGGCGTGGGCAAGAGCACCCTAGCAGGCACTTTCGGTGGTCTCCAGGGAGACAGTGCTCACGAGCTGGAGAACCCAGGTATTTGGGGGAGCCCTGCAAGAATTGAGGGTGCCTCTGGAGCCCTAGTCAGGGATGGAAGAGCTCAAGGCATGAACAGTCCTGGAGGCCAGAACCTAAGAGAAACTGTTTCAATGCTTTCTGTGGCAACCTCCCTGGAGGGAGGGATCTAAAGGGCTGGGATCTAAAGCATCCCTGGTTACCAGGTCTAACAGGTGTTGGGGAGCCTCCTAATGGGCTCTATTCCCTGTCCCTATTTCCCAACAGAGGACACCTATGAGAGACGCATCATGGTGGATAAGGAGGAAGTGACTCTAGTTGTTTATGACATCTGGGAACAGGTGAGAACTAAGATGTGGCTGCAAGCAGGTGATGAAACCTGGGAGAGCTGAGGAGGGGCAAAGTATGGCTGAAGGCTGAAGGCTGGTGGGACTACAGCCCCTGGTTTTAACATGTAGTGGAACCTGACCTTTCATATATATTGTCTCAGAGAGCAAAGGCTCACACCTATGCACACACCATGGTATTGAGAGCTGCTGTCTGGTTTCCAGGATCTTCTGACCCAGAGGAAAGTTAGGATCTGGATTCGACAAACCCTGCAACTGCAAGCCAGGCTGAACACCCTGAAACTGACCCCCTCTGTACATTTTTCAGCCTAGAAGATCCTGATCTGAGAGGACAGAAGCTCAGGGCTCTGTAATGTCAGGGAAGGGGAAAAAAGTGAGGACTTGTGAATATTTGGACATAAATGATTACTATGCAGAAACGAGAGGCCAGATTACACACACTTGAATAGCATTCATTTTTTAAGAGCTTAAGCATAAGAAAGTAGGATGGGCTGTCTAGGATCCTATGTCCCCCATTCGCCCATGTGGAGCTCACATTACAAACTTCTCCCTCCTCCACAAACGCACCCCGAGTATGGAGATTCTGCCATTAACTAGCTCTGTGTCCTAAGCAGGTGGCTTCTCCCTCACATCCTGGCTCCTCATCCTTGAGGTGTAAGGTGCTGGGCAGGTTCTCCCATGCCTCCAGCCCTGACATTCCACGACTCTCTGCCCATCTGCAGGGGGATGCAGGGGGGTGGCTGCAGGACCACTGCCTTCAGACGGGGGATGCCTTTCTCATCGTCTTCTCGGTCACCGATCGACAAAGCTTCTCCAAAGTTCCAGAGACCCTACTACGGCTCAGGGCTGGGAGGCCCCAACATGATCTGCCTGTCATCCTCGTTGGAAACAAGAGTGACCTGGCCCGCTCCCGGGAGGTCTCACTGGAGGGTGAGTACCCTGAACCTCATCCATGTTTGCAATCTCAGGGAACCCTCTCCCTTCCAGGACACCTCTTCTCCATAAGGCCTTTTAACCTCCTGGGTGCACAAAATTGCAGTTAGCCCCAGGCTAGGGGCAGACTCTCAATGCCCACGCCTAGGACCCCAGACTCCCTTCTCCTCCCCCTCACCTCTTCTCAAGGCCCCTTTCTCCCTCCCCCTCCACACCACCACCGCCCTCCACTTAATCCCTGCTTGTTCTATCAGTTGCAAGAGATCCATTTGCCCCAATCCCTTTCCACTGCACGCCCTGGGCCCCCCAGGCCCAGCCTCGCCCGGCCCCGGGCCCAGCGCAGCCCCGTGGGTGGGCGGGCGGGCGCCTGAACACGTCCCTTCCTGCAGAGGGCCGCCATCTGGCAGGGACACTGAGCTGCAAGCACATCGAGACGTCGGCCGCGCTGCACCACAACACGCGGGAGCTCTTCGAGGGAGCGGTGCGCCAGATCCGGCTGCGGCGGGGCCCGAACCGCGCTGGGGGCCCGCAGCCCGAGTGGGGCAGGCCCGAGGGCCCCGCGCCGCCCACGCGCCGCGAGAGCCTCACCAAGAAGGCCAAGCGCTTCCTTGCCAACCTGGTGCCGCGCAACACCAAGTTCTTCAAGCAGCGCTCCAGGTCGTGTCACGACCTCTCCGTTCTCTGAGCCGCGGTCGCTATGGTCACCGCGGTCGCCATGGTCACCGCGGTCGCCATGGTCACCGCGCCCTCCGCTCGCCCCCTCGCCCCGCCCCGCCCCCGTCCGGCTTCCTCTGTGAAGACAGTCTAGGAAACCAGAAACTCCCGGGACGCCCCGGTGTGACTACGGGAGCCGGGCCCCCCGCCCCCGGACCCCGGCAGGCGTCGCCCCACCCGCTCCGCGCGCTCTCCGGTTACCTCCCGGCCTCGGGGCTCCTGGAAGGCGAGGACGCTGACCCGCGGGGGTCGTGCAGCGGCTGTTGGGCGGGGCGGCTTCCGGCGGGCGGGGAGGAAAGTAGTTCTGCGAGGTATTTTGTTTTGTTAATTCACGCTTGACCACCTCTCCCGTAAAGAGATGCTAAAAGCAAGAACTGGAAAAGTGCTTTGTAAACTCCTTTACAGTTTTCCACCTTTGTACTCAGCGCGAATATGCCTCAACTTTAAGAGATCCTTAAAGGTAAAGACACGGAGCCGCTTCTTTGAGACTTTCCTAAAGCGTCCTGGCTCTGATCTGCTACACTTGTGCACTTTGCCTTTAAGAAGTTCTTAAAGGCAAGGGCCTGGAAGCGCTGTTCTTGTGAATTGATTGTGATTTACCACAGCACTTCCCCTTTAAGGTTATTAAGGGGAAGGTGTGCAGAGACTTGCCTGAAGAGCTGAGCGGTGGCAACCCGCCTTTAGCCAGGTCCCAGGAGGCACCAGCAAGGCAGCCACCCTTCCCTTTTCAATAAAGAATTTTTCTACTGCACTTGCTTACTTTGACCCTCTGTTCTCAAAATCCCCCCACGGAAGGGATGGGTGGATTTAGGTTCCTTGCTCCTCTGAGCCTGAGTTTTCTTGTCTGTAACGGTTCTAGGGAGACTCCGGAACTGACTTAGTCCTGGAGTAGTCATAACAAGGGGCAAAAGGCCCCTAAAGATTACGGAGCCCAGCTTGTCCCTTTGCCAATGAAAAAACAGACCTGGAGAGGAGCAGGGACCCGTTAGAATTAATTTGGTAACTCGGTGACCAAGTCCCCATCACCTTACCCCTTACCGGCAAAGAGCCCGCTGGAGGCTACATTTTTTTTTTTTTTTTTTTTTTTGCGGTACGTGGGCCTCTCACCGCTGCGGCTTCTCCCGCCGCGGAGCACAGGCTCCGGACGCGCAGGCTCAGCGGCCATGGCTCACGGGCCCAGCCGCTCTGCGGCATGTAGGATCCTCCCGGACCGGGGCACGAACCCGCGTCCCCCGCCATCGGCAGGCGGACTCTCAACCACTGCGCCACCAGGGAAGCCCTGGAGGCTACATTTTGCGCCTAGAAGTACACTCAGCTGTGGCCTGGGCTGCTTCAAGGTGGAGCCACATCCAACAGGGAGGCCCATCAGCTGGGGCATGATAGGGTTGGCCTGCACCTCCCCAGCTGTCACCTGCAAGGTCCCTGTGAGAACTGAAGCTGTCAGTGCCTCCCCTGGGGACGCCCACGCCTGCTGCTGCCTGAGCTAAGAGTCTGAACAAAGAGCAGAGGCAGCAGTTCCCCTCACCCCTAGACATACAATACAGCTACCCGAGCACCTGAGGGCCAGGCCTCCACTCTACCCCACCCAACTTCCCAGAACTCGATGGAAAGAGGGATGAGATGTCTCCTGAGTCCTTGCAGCTGTGGAGGAGCCGAGGGGGACCAGCCCAGCACAGGTGATGAGATGATGATATGAATAATGACACTATCCTTAGGACTTTATCTCAATTCTTTAATGACTATATGGTGTCACTACCTCTTTTACTGTGGAAGAAACAGTAACTTGCCTGAGGTCAATAAGCAATAGAGCTGGGATTGCACTCTCGTCTTCTTGATACTTAATGGTGATTGTATCCAGCCTTACATCTGAGGTTCCCCTTCAGTGAGGATGAGGGGAAGAGGGAGAGGGACAGTAGAAAGAATGCAGGGGACACTATGGGCAGAGCCATGGGCAGTGGCTGTGGTAAAAGGGCCAGAGAAATTACACGGCAATAGTGGCGTAAGCCAGCTCTAAACTCTGGGGACCAGGAACAGCGGCAGTGCAAATTGTAAACTGCAGGAAAACACACTGGGCGCGTTAAGGGACCAGATGGTCCTATAGTTGCGTTGAAACCTCAGGGACATGAAGAGGAGGGCTGAGATGAGCACTGAAAGGAAGTTTGGGAGCCCTATTGCAAAGGACCTTAAATGCCAGGCAAAGGAGTTTGTGCCCAATTCTGTAGGCAGTGAGAGTCACTGAAGGGTTTTGAGTGTGTAAGTGACATGATGGGGCTGATCCTTTGGGAAGGGGAGGCAAGGAGATGGACTGAAGCAGCAGAGGCAAGGCCTGAAGAGATGAGTTTAGGGGACAATCACAGAAATACACATGGAAGGTAATGAAGGACCACACTGAGGGAGATGGCAGTGGGAAAGGAGAGGCGGCATGGAACTTACAGTCAGAATCTGCGGGACTTGCAACTGAGTGGCTGGGTATAAAGACAGGGAGAAGTTGCAGGTGATGGGAGGATGGTGAGGAACTGGGAGTTAGGGGGCAGGGGAGGTAGCCGGTAAATGGCTCCATTTTGGAGACTCTTGAGTTTGAGATGCTCAGAAATACATCCCTGGACAGCTGAGTCTGAAATTCAGAACAAGTTAGGGCAAGAGACACAGATAGGAGAATAATTGCCATACCAATGGTAGTAGAAAAGCCAGAGGAAAGGATGAGATGCAGGGCAGTCGCACAGGGCCCCATGCTTAGTTTAATGCTCTGCTGTCACTTGAACGAGGCTCCTTGAAGAAGGAACCCTGCATTTTCATTTTGCACCAGGGACCCACTAAGGGAGAGACTAAGAGGGTGCAATACAGGCTGGGATCCTTAGCCTCAAACCACACATGGGTTTTAGGGGTCTGTGATTCTTGTGAAATGGTACAATCTGATGCGTTTGTGCAGTCATGCATTTGTCTAATAGGTTCATGAATTTCATCAGATTTCCAAAGGGGTCTGTGACCCAACAAATCACAAGCCGGGATGGTACTGACTGCTGCTGAGAAGGGGAACTGGGTGGGTGGACGACAAGTGTAGGAGGTTTACTTTTCACTGCATGCCTTTTTTCTACCTTTTGGGTTTTTAACTATGGCTAAATAAATAACTTTTTAAAATAAATTTATTTATTTTTGGCTGCATTGGGTCTTTGTTGCTGCTCGCGGGTTTTCTCTAGTTGCGGAGAGCGGGGGCTACTTTGTTGCGGTGGGCAGGCTTCTCATTGTGGTGGCTTCTCTTGTTGCAAAGCACGGGCTCTAGGCATGCAGGCTTCAGTAGTTGTGGCACGAGGGCTCAGTAGTTGTGGCTCACAGCCTCAGTATTTGTGGCGCATGGGTTCAGTTGCTCCACAGCATGTGGGATCTTTCCGGACCAGGGATCGAACCCATGTCCCCTGCATTGGCAGGCGGATTCTTAACCGCTGTGCCACCAGGGAAGTCCCTAAGCTAAATCATTTAAAACAAAACAAAGCTTTGGTGTTCCAGAGAAAGAAGAGGGACCAAAGAGAGAATCCTGGGGACAGGCAGATAGAGAAGGTGGGGATGCAGCTGCCAAAGAAGTGGTGGAGGAACTAGGGTTGAGCTGGTAGTGGCTATTGCCCAGGGAGAAGGGTTTTCTAAAGGAAGAGTACCACCACTGGTCAAATGTGGCAGGAGGGGAGAATGAGGAACCAGAAGGCCCAGTGCCTTTCATGTGGCAGAAGTCTAAAGATGATGACAGCAGGACCTCCCCCATGAGGGGAGCCACACACACCACAAGCTTCCCTCCCCCCAACTCAGCCAGTTCCATCAGCCCGACCCATCTGTGTGTTCCCTCCAGACGCCTACAGGAAAGAGCTCAGAACAGACAGAAGCTGAAGCCCCACTCCTGCTAGACTTGGGAGAGGTGGGGTCTTCTCTGAGATCCTAGCCACTCTTCTCCCTCCCTCTGATCAAGGCAAAGTAAGCCCAGGCTGCTGATCTGCGCTGGCATGAGACCAGCAAAGGGGCCCGATGCTGAGCTGCCTGTGCCAGGTAAGATCCTCTCTGCCCTCATGCGCCTCTTTTTTTTTTAAAATAAATTTATTTATTTATTATTTTTGGCTCTGTTGGGTCTTTGTTGCTGCGCACGGCTTTCTCTAGTTGCAGAGAGCAGGGGCTACTCTTTGTTGCGGTGTGCAGGCTTTTCACTGCGGTGGCCTCTCCTGTTGCGGAGCATGGGCTCTAGGTGCACGGGCTTCAGTAGTTGTGGCATGCGGGCTCCAGAGCGCAGGCTCAGTAGTTGTGGTGCACGGGCTTAGTTGCTCCGGGCATGTGGGATCTTCCCGGACCAGGGCTTGAACCTGGGTTCGAGCAGGCAGATTGGCAGGCGGATTCTTAACCACTGAGTCACCAGGGAAGCCCCATGCTCCTCTTAACCACTGTAATTTTGACTTGGGGTCTGTGCTCCCTTATCAGCCCAGTCCCTGCCCAACCTCTACTAACCCCATGCCTCCTGGCCCACAAGGCCTCCTCATTGGCCAAGAGCATACACTGGGTGTTCTCTCCCTGAGAGGCCAGAAGTGAGGCCAGTCCTGTCTTAGAAGTTATCCCTCTGCTCTGGGCCTCCGCTTACAACTGGGCCTTTCTGCCCTGCTGCATCTAACCCTCTTTAGAGACTGGAACAGGGGCTCTCCTCTTCTGAAGGACTGCCGGAGTCATAGAAGGACACTCCGCAAGTCTTCTGCATTAAATCCTCACCCCCAGAAAGTCCACCCATACATACATCTTTTTATTAATCTAATTGTTCCAATCCACATCAGTCTAAGTAAAATCTTCCTGGACGTTTTAATCCTTCATCTACAAATGCTTGTTGCTCTGCTCAAGTACTGCCATATGCCAGTCACTGTGCTGGGCCCTACAGAGAAAACAAATACAGATAAGGCACTATCCCTGCCCTCAAGCAGCTTACAATTGAGCTGGAGAGACAGGCCAAGTTGGAGGCAGCACTACCATGGCCAAAACAGCAGCAAACTATACCACATTCTGACTATCTAACTGCAAGCTATATCACGTGCTCTAAGAGTCTGAATGGAAGAGACAGAGCATTTGGAAGACATGTTTTAGGAACTGGGCCTTGAAGGTTATACAATAGGCTGTAGATAGATGGGGGAAAGAAGGAAAAGAAATGTCTTGCGGCAAAACCACATGAGCAAATGTACAGGAGAAATGGTGGGCAGCCTGCCACATGATGAGGTAAAGACCCTCCCTGTACAGAAGGAAGCAAAATTTGGGAGGATGTCAAAGGGTCCCAAAACCAGACAAGAGCATTCTGCTTCTTAGTCCTTTATCACCTGGTGGCTCTCTGATGGAAATACTCAAGGAATGTGAGTCTTGATGTCATGACTCTACAGCTTGGTGGCCTTGTAAACTCAAGGCATGAATATAAATTCAATGGGGCTGTGCAAGCCTTTTACCTGGCACTCAGGCTCACTATTTTCTGGATGGAAGTCTATGGAGAAAGTCACTCTTAACCTCTCTTGTCTTTCTGAATCTCAGCTCTTCCCAATTATAAAAGGAGAATAAGGGCTTCCCTGGCGGCCCAGTGGTTAGGACTCTGCGCTTCCGGTGGGAACTAAGATCCTGCCTGCCATAAGGCGTGGCCAATAAATAGATAAATAAATAAAATGAGGATAATAATACCTATCCTGTAGGATAATCATGAGGACTAGATAAAAATGCAAATATCTTCATGATTATACAAATGAGCAGTGGGAAGTAATGCTTTTTACAAAAATTATTATTTTTCTTTTTTAAAAAATTTTTATTGGAGTATAGTTGATTTAGAAGCAATGTTTTTCTTTTGTTTTTGTTTTTGTTTGCGGTACGCGGGCCTCTCACTGTTGTGGCCTCTCCCGTTGCGGAACACAGGCTCCGGACGCGCAGGCTCAGCGGCCATGGCTCACGGGCCCAGCCACTCTGTGGCATGTGGGATCTTCCCGGACTGGGGCACGAACCCGTGTCCCCTGCATCGGCAGGCGGACTCTCAACCACTGTGCCACCAGGGAAGCCCTAGAAGCAATGTTTTTTTGCAACCTGTGTCTGGTCCCTTATTCAGGCAACCATGTAACATGCTAATCTCTCAAAGCATGGCACCACTCTGGAGATACAAATTTAAGTTGTGGTCCACAAAGTCCAACAGCCTCCCGCAAGACTCACAGGTAACCCATTATCGGATTTCTTGTTTGGGTAGTTTTGGGGGGAAGATTGGCAACTGAAGCCTAAGGGTGGTATTATACTACAGTTTCCCGTTTTTCTGTTCAAATTACAACTTTAGGCAGAGGACCTGTGCTGATTCAAAACACTATTCTGAAAGGAAACTGCCAGAGTAGGTAGGGCTAGGCTCTGGAGACCACAAAGACAGGTGCTATAGGAATGCTTGGGGGAGATTAGGGGGGATGCTTGCAAAGGACTATAACAGAGACTGCTCTGGGATTTTCCCTAGCCAGACCAAGCAAAGGGCACTAGGTATCCTGAAGGTACTTGAGGGGCCCACCTTGATTTTCCAAAGCCATCTGGTTGTAACCTGATTATAGAGTTTCAAGTATAAAGAGATTTGACCAGTGGGATTTGTTTTCCTGAAAGGTAGCCTGACTGTGTGTGACCTAGGACCTTGTAAGCCTGGGACTTTAGCCCAGGAACAATGAAGGTTTATTTTCACCATTGCCCCACCATCAGTTCTGCCCCTGTAAATCTCGAGCATTCTCAAAGTTGGGGAGGAGAATTAGGTCAGGTAGAAAGTCAAGTATGTAGGCATCCAGAGGAATGGGAAGCTATCAAGTTCTAAGGCCTCTACAGGTTATCATTTCATTGAATCCTCACAACATCCCCGAGACAGGTACTACTGTTATCATCTCCTTTCTAAAAGGGAGGAGTCTGAGTTAGAGAAGTAACACCTAAGCTTACTCAGCTGGTTTGTGGCAGAAGAGAGATCGGAACCACTTGGTGTTGTTCTAGAGTATGATCTTTCTGCTACAGGGTGGAGGTCCCCTGGTTGGGCCCAGGAAGTGGGAGAAGGAGGCTAATTCTCAGCACCATTCATTTTAAACAGGTAGGCTTCAGGATGCTTGAAAGCTGACTCAAGTTCCCATCCTTTCTGGAATATTGGCAAGAGTCTGACAAGTCTCTGATTTCCAAGGTCATTGTTTCCCTCTTGCAATCCAGCACCGACTGGCTCTTTTCCAATCTTCAGGCACCTCATCCACCCACTGCCCTCAAAAATAACTGCTTAATGGGTCTCCAGTAACTCCACCCAACTCCTTAAGGGCTCCTGAGAGCAGATCGTCTCGGAGAGCCAAGAGAACTCATCCAACTTTTAAAAGTGATCTTTGATCATCTCTTTCCTTGCCTCCATCTTCCCACACGATCTAAGTTGACTGGTCTGCTTCACCTCACACAGAGCTCTCTCAACCAAGAACACACTTTGAGGGGTTTCCCTGGTGGCACAGTGGTTAAGAATCCGCCTGCCAATGCAGGAGACACAGGTTCGAGGCCTGGTCCGGGAAGATCCCACATGCCGTGGAGCAACTAAGCCCATGCACCACAACTACTGAGCCTGCACTCTAGAGCCTGCGAGCCACAACTACTGAGCCCGCGTGCCACAACTACTGAGCCTGCGTGCCGCAACTGTAAAGGCCTGTGCGCCTAGAGCCCGTGCTCTGCAACAAGAAGCCACTGCAATGAGAAGCCTTCACACTGCAACGAAGACACAATGCAGCCAAAAAAAAAAAAAAAAAGAATACACTTTGCAAGCAATCAATTCTGGATATAGAGTGCAAAAGTTGGGAGGGAAGGGGGGGATATCTGAAGTCAGAAGATTCAGACACACAGCTTCAGATCAGAACTCCTTTCCTGCATTCAGCTCATGACTACTGACTTCACCTGGTTGTCATGGAAACATCAGTCTCTCGTGGTGGCAAGCAGCACTTTAGAAAGCTTCACAGGCTACCATGGTAACACCAAAAAGAGTAAAGCTGCCTCCTCTCTTCCAGCGGTGAGGAAGAAATGGACGAGACTGCTAGGAAAAGCAGGCTAGAAGGGACAGCCTCTGGAAAGCCTGGCTCTGACTTGAACTGAGGGGAATTAATTCAACTCAACAGATACGAAATACGTGCAAACAAAACAGTAATGAATGGGCTTCCCTGGTGGCGCAGGGTTGAGAGTCCGCCTGCCGATGCAGGGGATGCGGGTTCGTGCCCCAGTCCGGGAAGATCCCACATGCCACCGAGCGGCTGGGCCCATGAGCTATGGCTGCTGAGCCTGCGCGTCCGGAGCCTGTGCTCCGCAATGGGAGAGGCCACAACAGTGAGAGGCCCGCGTACAGCAAAAAAAAAAACCAGTAATGAAAAAGACACATCTATGACTGGCTTCATCAAGCTATAACCATCTAGTAACAGAGTTTACAAAGAACTGTAAATAAAGTCAGAATAAGACCTACATAGGACCAAGAATACTGAAAAGGAAAATCAACTTCAACTAGGAAATCATCAGTCTTAAAGGACAGGATTTTGACCAGTAAAGAGGGGCAGGAAAAGAGAACAAGACAGTAGACATGGAAGTGGAAGAATTCAGGATATACTGAGAACTATGAGTAAAGAGACAGAAAAAGTGACACTTTCCCATAACTCCAAGGCTTTGGCTTCCACAGTGTTGCTGAGGCAGGTTAAGATTAAGATCAAGGGATCTGAAGCTAGACTGGACTGAAATCCCAAACTTGCTAACTGCATTATTGGGGGACAAGTTACTTAACCTTTGGGGTATCAGTTTCCTCATTAACAAAGTAAAGATAATAAAAGAATCTACTTCAGAGGGATCGTTGTGAGGATTAAACAATTCAATACATATAAAATGATTAGAACAATGCCTAACCCACACCAAATCCTGCATAAACGTAAATTCTCATTAATTGTTAACCGCTCCACTTTTTGGTGCCAGGACAGCCTCTTCGCACTGTCCAAGTAATACTCCCCCCCACTTAATTTTTTCCAGTTGCAGCATGCAAGCTTCTTGGTTGCGGCATGCATGCAGGATCTAGTTCCCTGACCAGGGATCGAACCTGGGCCGCCCTGCATTGGGAGCGTGGAGTCTTACCCACTGGACCACCAGGGAAATCCCTGTCCAAGTAGTACTTCCTGATTCGCACCAGACTCTTGAATAGAAAACAGGGGCTGTGACAGAATACCTCCAAGTTTTTAGCTCATTTCCCTTCCTTAGAAGCACCAAGACTAAAGGTTCATAGGTCACAGCCCTGCTTCCACTGGTAGCCCACAGAGCCTAAGAAAGAAGTAGGGTGAATCCCAATGTAAAGAACACAGCAGTTTAAAGAACAGGGAGGAATGCCACTGCCTTAGAAAAGAGAGAAGTGGAGGCTATAAGCCGAAAGTCAAGTGAAAAATCCCATTTAGAATTGAGGACTCGTGGGGAAATTCTAACTGCGCTGGGAACAGACCTGGGCAACAGTCTCATCTCTACTCCCACCTTAGCCACCATGCTCAGGCAGGAGGTTGAGGGAGGCTCCTTTACATTAGGCTGGGCCCAGAGACTGTTCACTGCCCCTTCTCTCCACTCCAACCACCCTCTACAGAAGGATGAATAATAAGAAGGCACTGAGTCACACGCAGTGACACTGGCTGTTACCCACTAGACGTTGTCACCTTATGTAGGTTAAGACTAGAAAAGAAGTTGTCTTTGACATTCCCTTACTTCCACCCTTGTCTCTCTCCCAGCAAAAAGCTACGCAAGCCTCTAAGAACAAGGAGCAAGGAAGAACTGAGGTGGAAGGACCCAAAATGCAGGAAGGTCAAAGCAGCTAGGAATGGGAGTATAAGGAAACTGAGCAGTGCGGGGGGGGCCCACCTGAGGGCAGGAAGCAAGGCCTGGGGGTACCTACAGTTTGAAGATGTTCAAGACTGCCATGAGGAGGCCTGGCCCATAGCCTCAGGAGGATGCATAAAAATGGTCTGCACTGAGGTCAGGTTGCCTTAGCAGCTGCATCAATAACTGCAAAGGACTGGGCCTTAGTCAGCTGCTCCTACCTGAAAATAACGTGGCCTCCTTCCCTTCTCCCAGGTCCAGAGAGCAAATTAGTACAGGGAAGGGGTAGGGGTGACAGTGGGTGAGACTGCAGCAGCCTGGAAGTCCCTCCAGAGTCCCAGTGGCCTTTTATGCCACAAGTAGGTTTCAGGTACTTAACACTGCAGTGTAAAGAGCAACGTCATAAGCTAACCACTAAAAAACCATCATTCTGCTTAGAAGCCTTAACTGACAAGTTAAAACCTAGCAGCAATTATCCAAATTTTTAGCATGACAATACACTCTCAACATTCTGTTGCACAGAGACCAGTAAAGAATGGAGGAAGCCCACAGAGCCCTGTCCCTGAACTTCAGACCTTCTCCTTTTGGTTGGTCCCTAGTTGGTGAGCCAGGCTCTGGACTAGCCCCTTGTTCTAAGCCTTACAAAGCCGGCAGAGGAAGGTGTGCCCTCACCTTTGGAAGGGCCATGTGTGGAATACTCAGCTCCCTGGAAATTCATCAATCGGACTCAGGCCTGTGTTATCAAAGCCATTGGAAAGAAGAGTTGGGGGGACTGAAAGGGCAAACAATGACAGACTTAAGGCCTGGGGAGCCCTGATGTATAATGCCCAAACCCCTTTGGATATTGGACTGGATGTCTACTACAAAAAGGTCCAAAGGCGGGTACAGAGCTCAACAAAGTAAGAATGGTGAGCTTAGAAGGCTTCTCTGGTACTTAAGCTCCTCAGGATCACGAAACACCCTTAGAGCAAGGTGCAGAATGTGCTACTGTCACACTGCCATCTGGTGGAAAGACAAGATCTGTCCCCAGGCAGAGAGAGGGAGCCTGGAGGTCTGTCCACTAGGCAGGGAGGTTTGGAGATAATCAAGATAAAGACAGAAGGAGACCAAGGGGCATAAAGACCACGGGAGTATAAAGCAGATACAGATGGCATGTGTGCCTTTTGTCTGTTTTTCTTTCTAAAGATCAGATATTTAAAAAATTAAAATAAAGAAAAGAAAACTTAATAGCATTACAAATGTTTTATATCCCTAGAACCATTCGTGGTTTTGGCTCAGGAGAAGTTAACGTCAGACAGACACACCACTGGACCGAGACCACACATGGGCAGCCGCCGCCACAACCGTGGGACCTGCCTTTTGTACAAAGTTTATATATATATATATATATATATATTTATGTACACAGACACAAGGGTATAAAATACAGTGAGAAGGACTCACGTGTGCCCAGCTGGGCCTGAGCCCACAGTCTCCAGAGGCACATGGAAGTGGTGGAGAGAAGCAGCCTCCCCTCCATCCTCCCACCCTGGGCCAAAGGAAGGACAACTACACAAAGGAAGATGGAAGATACCAGAAAGGTACCCCACCTTTCACTGAACTCCCGAATGCCCCTAAGACATCCAAAATGGCTGGCAGGAGAGATCATTCCCACACCTCCCAGAAAGATGTTGAGCCCACAGTAGCAGTTCTGGCCCCAAGCTAAGGTTTAAGGCAGGCTTCCCAACACACGTCTGTGCTATCTTCCAGGGCCCTTGTAGCAGCAAGCCAGCACTTTCAAGGTTCACTCCCTCAAACCCCAAAGTCCTCACAGACGAGAGGTCTTAAAGGTTTTCCGTGACAGACTGTACAGTAAAGGTACAGGCAGGCAAAGAGCGGTTAGTTCCTTCAGTTAATGCCCTATGGCCTTCCCAATGGGGGAGGAATCAAGGAATCAGTAAGAGGTGGTTGTAAAGGGCAAGGAAGGTCATCCCAGGAGACGATAAATACAGAGAAACAGATGTTCAATTCAAGTGCAGATTCTGTTCTCTTCAACTGGCAGCTTTGCTCACCAGAGTCCATTCCCACTGCGGCTGCGGTGGGCAGGAGCTCTTCTTGGTGTCCTAGGGGGTCCCAGTTCCCCCACCGTCAATGTTCACACCCTCAGGATGGTTTGGTCCACAGAATGGAGAGAAGGGGCCATGGAAGGGTAGACGTGGAGAAGGGAGTGGCAGGACCCAGAGGCACAGGTAGGCAGTGGACTGCGCCACTAATTACCTGTGGCATGGAGAAGATGTAAACGGGAAGCCGGAGGAAAGAAAGTTAGCTGTGAACACTGAAATGAGCTGGGCCTTGAGACTCACATGGTTTGGCGGGTAAAGAGGCTGGAAAGCTGGAAGCACTGGGAGGCGATTGCCTGGGAGGCGAGGTTCAGGGCCGGACTCAGAGCTGGAACAAAGAGAGACAAGGGAGTTAGCACAGAGCATTCCTGCCTTCCAGGCCCGACCCTTCTCTCCCTTTCCCAAGTCCAAGCCTACCCGTCAAAGCCGCTGGGTTCAGGGCCCCCAAAGGAACTGCTCCATTCAGTTGCAAGGCAGCAGCTTGGGCAACAGCAGCAGTGGTCGGCAGCTGGATTCCAGAGCCTCAGAGGAAAAGACGAGGTGGGGTTAAGTCCTAACCCTTGATGTAAAATTCAACGCCATGTTCTTCACTCTGCAGAGAAGCCCTACCTTCTGCCAATTTGGCCATGAGCTGCAAACGTCCACCCGCTGATCCCAGATCCAGATCCTGGTCTCCATCAGGAAAAGTGATGTCTGTGCCACCATCCAGTCGCTCGGTCACATGGCCAACCCTCATAGGCCGACCAGCAAGCTCAAAGCCATTCAACTGTTCCAGGGCCCGGCGGGCACACTCAGAGTCAGAGAACTACAAGAAACCCAGGTCATATCAGGTACCTCCTGGCCACAGACATGCTCTCAAAGCCCCACTAATACTCTCTCGTCCTACTGTCCCATGAAAATTGCATGCTCACTGTGGCTCAAACTTTTCTTTCCCAGGGAATGTGACCTAAGATCCCCATGCCCGCAAATAGTTCTCTAAAAAAGACCTTTTCCAGCTGACTCAAGGGCAATCGCTTTTCAATCTCCAGCTCCACTGAGAACCTAACAGTGCATCATTTGTAGGGAGCCCAGCCTGATAGGCTGTTTCACAAATGGACTTATCAAATGGAAGTAAGACAGGCGGAGATCCAAGGCTCCTGAGCTTTAATTTCAGCCCTCAGGACTAGTAAGTTTCAGTCCTTAGTCAAGAACCAGGAACGTGGAACTCCAGAGCCCAGGCTCAGGAAGGTGCACACCCTGGTACTGAAAGCGAGACTGCACCCCCACTCCCACCCCACCCCAGTGCGGCTGACTCTGGCCCACTGGCCAGAAGGCCTCTACTCTCTCATCCCTTCCAGCAGCAGCACTAGCAGCAGCCTGGCATAAAGAGGATTCCCAGTCTGCTGTTTATGTGTCAAGGGTGTTGACCTAAAAGGCAGGAACACAAGGGCAAAAAGGCCCCACAGAAGCCTTTCTGCATCTGAGACACACAGGGAGCTAGAAAAGGTACTTGCCACCATGAACAGCACAGCTGGCTTTATTTACTCTGGTATTACCTGTCCTAGGGCCTGGCATGTGGTACTGACAGTTCCTAGGCAGGTGGTATAGGTGGCTTGCTTTTACCAGATACTTCTGAGATGAGCAATTCCCACGGTAGAACACAACCTACCTCCCCTCTGCCCTGCAGGCAACTGGGGGGGTGTATGCTGCCTAGATTGAGCCCAGAAAATATCAGCTTCTATTAGACTTTGTGGCTGGCAGCCAGTCCTAGCCTGGAGTCACATGGGGCTGGAAGAACCAGTTATGGGAATTGGAAACAATTTTGTTGGAGTGTCAGGAAAAGGTGAGACTTGCCCACTATTAGGTGGCCTTACTGTTTTCCCTATAGTGGTATTTAAATATAAAGATATTTCTCAATGGGGAAACTGCTTCAAACTGGGTAGGACCAGAGAGAAGTATATACCTTCTTATTCCCACCCCATCATGAAAATATACCAATTCTATAAAGCAGATCTATAAAGGCCCGTACCTAACCTCCCTCATGCCCCCAACCTCTTAGCTGCAGCCTGGAATCGTTACTATTACCCAGAGAGCAAGCTGTAGCACCAGGGAAGCTGGTTGACCTCCTGGACACCCCATACCAGTGCCACTGACAGAGTGTAGGAGCAAAGCCATGATCTCAAGCAATGCACTCATCTCAAGGGGCAGAAGGCTAGTCCAAGCTTCAGGCACCAGGGTTTATGGGTCATTTAGACAGTTCCTATGGGAGGAGGATGAAGCTAAGCTGCAAAATCAGACAAGTGGACAAACCTAAACTAAAATTAAAAAGTTGAAGACTAGAGACTCACCGTAATAAAACCATAACCTTTAGAGCGGCCTGTATCTGAGTCCTTCATCAGGACAATATTATCAATCTGCAGAATAGAGAAAAATAATCAATAATCTTTTGGCTAAGCCACACCTTTGATCTTTCCTACCCAAACTGTTCTATTTTTTTGGCCATGTGCAGCATGTGGCACATGGGATCTTAGTTTCCCAACCAGGGATCAAACCTGCACCCCCGAAGTGGAAGCATGGAGTCTTAACCACTGGACCGCCAGGGAAGTCCCCTACCCGGATTGTTCTAAATACCTCTAACTTTCTAACCAACCCATTACAGCTCTCCAAATCATTTTAAAAATGAGATAAAGCCCATCACTTTCCCAAACACTTTTTCTGACTCATCTTACTTCATATGGACCCCATTATTTGATTTCATGGTGCCTAATTTGTCTCCTGAGCAGTATGAATACAGAGATGGAGCCCAACTCCTCCAGCATGGACCCACATGGCCATTGTTAAACACGCAATGGGTTAATCATGGTCAGACAGAACGAGAAGGTACACTCGCCCTCCCCACTTTTTCCGATTCCCTTCAGAGGTTTCCCTCACTTTCTACTCACTTTGCCAAAGGGCTCAAAGATGCCCCGGAGCATGTCCTCGGTGATATTGAAGTGCAGGGAGCCCACGTAGAGGCGCATTGGTCCACCACTGCCCTTCTGCAGGTTGTTGGCCATGGCTGCCAGTCGGTTTTTCTCAGCCTGTGGAAGAAGGAAATGATGGGTCATGCCCCACACCTACCACCATTATCTCCATCTTCTTATGTCCATTTCTCAGGCTGCTCACCTGTGAGGCCTGTACAATGATAGGCACTCCCAGCAGCCGCTGTCCGGTCAGCCCAATGGCAAGTGGCACAGACTGGATCTCACAGAATTCCACATAGGCAATGCCCTTAGAACGACGTGAGTTCCGATCTGAGATGATACGTACATCTCGAACCTATCCAGGGCAAAAAGAAAATCCTGAATTGGGCATAAAGGGGGATGGATAGAAGACAGGCTTCTCAGAGACAACTAAGAGGGGGAAGAGGTTTACCTTGCCAACAGCCGAGAAAAAGTCCTCCAGGTCCCGAGGCCGAATGCGGGCAGCTAACTGCATACAGAACACCGTGCGGGCATCCCGCTCCTCAGGACTCAGATTATCAACTGGCTCCCTAAAGAGTGAGCAAAATCGTCGAGACCCTCCCTGCCAGTACATGGTCATCATTCTTCAGCTACCCTCAAGTACTACACATTCCTGTGGTTTGGCTCAAACCGCTTTTTTATTCATAACTCACAATCCCTAAAAGAGTGCTCATTGTCACTCACCTGACTGGGCTCTTCTCCCGGAAATGAGGACTCTTACTGTGTCCATACCTACGCCTACGGAACAGAGAACAACCAAACTGAAAACCGTGTCACCCACCTTTATCCACACTGGCCCAGTGCTGGGTCTTCCACCATGAGAAAACCAGATTACAGCACCTCATCGCACATGCCAATTCTGAGTATCACCCCTCCAGTAACTGGGTCTCCTGCCTACCCCAAAACATGATACAAAGGTGATCTTATAAGCAAAAGGTGATACCCAGTGGCAAGCGGTGGACTCCTGTAGCGCACACGATCCTCACGACGTCGGTCTCGACTTCGTGACTCACTACTATGTCGACGTTCCCAGCTACGGCTGCGGTGACGACGCTGTCGATCTCGACTCCGGCTCCGACTGCTTCTCCGCCTATGACGGTCTCGACTACGACTGTGGACGGCAATGACTGTTAAGCTCCTTAAAGAACAATCCAACCTTTCTGGCCTTTAATGTATAGCTTTCCCTGGTATCTTTCCATTTATAATTCTCAAAACCCAAGCGGCCCCAGAATGACTGACCTGCGTTTTCTATCCCTGCTTTTACTATGGCTCCGACTCCTCTTCTTCCTGTGAAAGAGAGCATAAACTCTTACTACTGAGGTTTCATCACCTCTCCCAAGGATAAGAAATGACACTAAAGCAAAGGTGAAACAGAAAGCAGTGAAAGACCAAAGCCTAGAAGACAATATGGCAGAAGTTCACAGCAATGGCATGACATCAGTTTACACAGAGCCCTGAATGCTGTCAGGCATCTGAAATGGCCATTTTCCCCCACAAAACCAAGCAAAAGCTCATGTTTCCAAATCAGAGATCCTCTTGCTATTTTACTCAAGTGAAATACTACATCGACGCTAGGACTGATCCACAAGTCTATCCACAAATCTACACTGGCAAGCGAAGACTAGAAGATCATTAACCCAGGTCACCATCATTCCCATGACCCAGTGGAGCCATTACTAAAAGTCAGAAGTCTTACCAGCAACCACCTCCCTGTTCTGGCTGTTTCTATAATGGACACAGTTGCTTCCCTTCCTCAAGCTGCCAACCCATTTTCCTCAGGCCACACTCACCTGCCTGCCTCCCCACTGGCGCTGCTCCCACTGGTGCCACTGCCACTGCTGCCGGTACAGCTGGTGCTGTTGGTGGTGTTACTAGGGCTCTCCTTTTCAACCTCGTTAGTTTGCTGCTCATCCTGAGGGGTTCGCCAGGAAAATGACACAAGGTACCAGGTGGCAGACACACAGATTCCATTGGGCAAAGAAAGAAGTGGACAAGGAAGAAAGCTCATGAAATCGAAGCTCTCAATCATCTAAACAGTTTCTAAGCACCTGGATCTCCTAACAAAAAGAATAAGAGAAGAAGGAAGGAAACTACCCAAAAAGATCAGATTTTGAAGTCAAACCTTTAGCTACCCCAACATCTGTTCCACTAACATTTCCCTGGAGAGTGAGAAATGAGAGTTATGTCTGAGATACACTGACCTTCTACTGTGTCACTGAGAGCTGTGAGCAAAGCACTGGTTCCCACCGCCACTTCATGTCCCCTCCACCCCCAGTTTTTGGGGCCCTTTCTGTAAGCATGGCCCTTGAGTATCAGTCTCCAGCAGAGCTTACTAAAAGATTATGCCTTGAGCTTCCCTGGTGGCACAGTGGTTGAGAGTCCGCCTGCCGATGCAGGGGACACGGGTTTGTGCCCTGGTCCGGGAGGATCCCACATGCCGCGGAACGGCTGGGCCCGTGAGCCGTGGCCGCTGGGCCTGCGCTCCACAACGGGAGAGGCCACAACAGTGAGAGGCCCGTGTACCGCAAAAAAAAAAAAAAAAAAAAAAAAGATTATGCCTTTTATGAAAGCCACTGCACATAATAAACAAACAGGGAAAGAAGATTCACAAAACGTTGAAACTGATGATCCACAAGTGCTTTTCCTAACCAGCCCAATTCCAAGAGTGAGATGGGGAATCTTACCTCCTCTTTTTTATAGGGAGCCTCCAGCATGGCCTCAATCACTATATCAAAGTCATCGGATGCCATTGTAGCAGATCTGAGAAGAGGACATCAATACATAAGAACCTCATTTATATTTTTCCTCCCCTTCCAGCACCCCACATTCCCTCCCCCCTCCAAGAAACAGACTTCAGGATATACAGTTCTGTTTCTTGAACTCCAAAGGTACCTTACCCGCTGTTGTTTACCCTATGTTTATTTTTGTACCTTACAGATCTGAACGAGTTCTGCTTTGTGGCTTAGAAAAGGTCAGGGGTCTAGAAGAAAACTGAATATCTAGGTAGAGACAAAATACAATATAGACCCTGTCCTGTGAAAAGAAAATGTTGGTACTCAAAATTACTATTTATTTTACAACGGACACTTGGCCTCCATTCTACTGTTCAAAATTCTGAATAAATAATTGGTTTAAACATAAATTGGCACATATTTCCAATAAAAAGGTAAGAACGCATGACTAAAAATTAGGAGCAAGAGAAAGCAATACCAGAATAATGCAGATTAGTCCTAAGCTTTTCCCCACACCACCGCCCAACACAAATAATGAGGGGATTCATCATTAAGCATTTTCTGTACAATACCGACCAGAGTTTGGGTAACTCAGAAAGACCATGATTAAGATAGGCTTAACCAGTCCCACTTTGAAGCCTTTCTGTCTAGGAAGGTACAGTAGGACTTCTCGCCTACCCCAAGCTTTCACATCTAGCAATGGTCTTTCCCAAGTCTGTCCACCACAGGTCTATAAGTAAAAAAAAACAGAAGACACCAAACAAAATCAATAGGATAAATTATTCAGAAATTACTGGTCTGAAATTATCAATATACATAACATGGATGAATCTCAAAATAATTATGCTGAGTGGAAGGAAACAGGTTAAAAAAAGCATACATACTGTATGATTTCATTTACATAAAATTCTAGAAAATGCAAACTAACCTGTAGTGACAGAAAGCAGACCAGTGGTTACCTAGGGCTAAGAATAGGTGGGAAGGGGCTCGGATGAAAGGATTATAAAAGGGCATTTTGGAATTTGGGGGGTGATGGTTTCATGGGTGTTAACTCATATCAAAACACATCAAACTGTACACTTTAATGTGTACGGTTATATTTTATATCAATTATATCTTAATAAAGCTGAAAAAAAACTAATCTAAATACTTTCTATACAAGGAGGTTAATCATAATTAGACTTTCCATATCCTCAAGAGCTTCGTCCTCTTTAAAGCAGCTAATGCATCATCCAATCATGCTGTCTTGGTTGCCCTCAGAGTCCATAGCCTATTTTGATGATTTAATAAAAGTAATCATTATATCAATATCTATCATTTATAGTACCTAATATTGCTAGGCACTATGCTAAACATGTTACAGAGATAAGATTCTTGGAAAGAGCCAACCAATAAAACTTACTTGGAGCCAAAGTTAAGGCTTACAATGGAAACCAAACCAAAATAAAATAGGTGTGTCTAAAAACCAGTGAACTCAATCTCTTATACTAACACCTTACATTTATTTAACAATCAATGGTAACATATGCTACAAGCAAATACTGGATCTAATGCACAGATGAGGGACTTCCCTGGTGGTCCAGCAGGTAAGACTCCGTGCTCCCAATGCAGGGGGCCCAGGTTCGATCCCTGGTCAGGGAACTAGATCCCACATGCATGCTGCAAGTAAAAAGCCCATATGCCGCAACTAAAGATCCCACGTGCCTGAACTAAGACCCGGCACAGCAGAAAGAAAGGGGTGGGGGAGGGAAGAAGGAAAGAAGGACGGAAGAAAGATTTTAAAAATGCACAGATGAAAAAACTGAGGTTCTGTGAACTGCCCAAAGTCACAAAGCTCAAATGGAGGAGCTGACCCTTGATCATAAATCTTCCGACTCTTAAGTCTAATATTCTAACAGGTTACTGCTCTCTCATGTGGTTTATAACTTAAACCCTAAAGGAAATTTAAAAAAGAAAAGTACACAGCTTACCAAGATGTCTATTTTTAAATATATACTGACCTGAAGAATTAATGTTCTGATAGATATATCAAAAGAATCAGTCCCATTAGTCACACCTATTGTGTGGCTTACAGATACTCAGCGTGTAACAGTATATGCTACAAAACATTAGAAACCAGGCTGACTTTAATATATGCTATCTGATTTTAACATATGCCAGCATATATCTTAACATATGCTACTGTGGGAAAAAACGGTTCTAAAAGTAAGTTTTTGATCTACAAGCTCTGTTCCTTTCATTCATTTTTTTTTTTTTGCACTACGCGGGCCTCTCACTGCTGCTACCTCTCCCGTTGCGGAGCACAGGCTCCGGACATGCAGGCCCAGCGGCCACAGCTCACGGGCCCAGCCACTCCACAGCATGTGGGATCTTCTCGGACTGGGACACGAACCCGTGTCCCCTGCATCGGCAGGCGGACTCTCAACCACTGCGCCACCAGGGAAGCCCCTTTCATTCATTTTGGCTGCCAAATCTATACAAATTTTCTAAGTGTCATAACGCTTCTCTTTTTTACAGTCTGCCTTTAACTCTCCAAATGAAATGCTTCAAGAACTGCTCTTTGTTGAGTGCTAGTACAGCATAGGGATAACTTAACACCAAAAAAAACTTTCATGTAAGTTGACAAATGAACCCCTTCCTATGGAATAAAGTTTTCAGACTTCAGAAACAAATGAATGAATCTATTTAAGCACAGACATATATAACACCAGCACACTCTGAAACTTGCAATCTTGCTGGGTTTAGTCTTTCTAGATGTCCTAAAAACAGAATGTCCCAAACACTATGTGCTTTCACGTTGGGAGTTTTCAAACTCTTTGAGTCCTAACTTATGGATCAAAGTCCACTCAATCCCATACATTAAAATATTATAGTGCTTTCTTCCAACCCTGCTTCAAAAACTACGTTAGAGGCCCATAATCACGGCACTACGTGGACCTTGTCATAGCACAGACAAGACCCAAGCCAGCACTTAGGCCCCACTGCCGCGGGGGCAAAGGAGAGTGAAGAACCACTGTCAGCCCCATCAGGCAGAATTCACCAAACGCTGGAGTCCCAGGGGTGATGGTAGCGCCATCTCCTGGGTCGGGTAACTGAGCTGGGCACAAACATCTCCAAACTGAGGACAGCTTAATTAAGAAAAACAAACAATGAGAAAGATAAAAACATTCCCCATGTTGTGTAACAGCCAAGGCCACGCTTCAAAAAATGGTCCTACAAGTTACCGACAGGCAGCATCTCTGCGAGGGCCAGTGTCCCGATTCTAAACCCTCGTATGTGGCCCCATTATGCTCCTCTACCGCCACAGGATGTGTGGGCACAGTGGCCAACATACTGAACATGAGTCTTTGAGAGGCTGAAGATTGAGGAAGAAGCCTCAATTCCCTCATCTCTGAGTGGTGGCACTAGGGGCTGAAAACGGATCCCACATGTCCTCTCAGACCGTGGTGGGTCGATGCTCCCTCACAGTGTGGGACACCCTAAATGTCAAGGCTGCGGGGACCTGGAAAGAGATCAGTCATTGGGACCCTTGAAACAGCATCTTCATCGCTAAAGGATGTAGCCACGAGGGTGCCGATGGACTACAGTTAGGTAGCGAACACTTCCAGATCAAAGTAAACAAAAAATGTTTTTAATTTTAAAAGTTTGCCCAATTCTGCTCTTGACGCCATTTTCTGCCTGTGACGTCAGGGGGAGGCGCCGTGCGACAACGTCACGCATAGGTGACGTTTCGGGGGGGACACGGTTTCGGGGTTTCTTACCAGTTCCGGGTCCCCGCAGGGTGGGGGGGGTCCCGGTTCCCTTCGTTCCTTTGGGTGTGTCGGGGGACGCGAAGCACGACTCCCTTCCAGAGACTCAGCAGTAAGAGCCCCACTACAACTGGAGCTGCTCCTCTTCCCGCAAAATGGCGGCAGCTCCGCTGTCTTCCAGAACCTTTCCCAATCTGCGCAGGCGCCGAAACATTCAGGTGGCGGAATTAATCTCACGGGTTTCGCGGCAACACTCCAAAGTACAGATTTTCATTGGCTAAAATCTGAGCATGGGTGGAGCCAAGCTCAAAGGTCTCTTAGCAACCAACAAGTTCCCATTGATTGGCTAATCTTTCCGAGACTCAGGGAAAGCAGAAGCGTCCTTAGGTATCCGCCTATCGCTCTCTCATTGGTTAAATGACTTGCGGAAGGCGGGGCAACCGGGCAGAGAACCGGAGAAAAGGACCCCCCGACTCGCTCCCGGTTCTCATGTAGACTAGGCTAACACCGCGGAGGAGCCTATTGACGTCCTTGGCCGTCCCCACTCAGATTTGCCGAGGAGCTCACGTCAGGCTTCTCTGGGACAGCTTTCTGGAGAGCAACTGCATTTGCTTCCCCTGGGGAGGGATGCTGGGCTGCCCATCCCCATTGTGTCATACAACCCTCCCAACCGCTGCCTCGTTTCCTCGGCGCCTGGATCTCATGTGACTGTCACAGATTTGTCTTCTTCCGCATTCTGCCTGGTCCTACAGCTCATATACCTTCAGTTCAAATCAGTGCCCCACACACCCCCCACCGCAAGGGTAAACTTGAGGCAGTTTCTCAGGTGACTCTGGGTGCAGCAGTACTCAGCCCTCTAGCCAGAAAGAGAAGTCCACCCTCACGTTGCAACGTCTTCCAGAACCCCCAGAGCCTTCAGCTGCCTAATACAGCTGCCAGAAAGATAGCTGGTTATAACATGGAGAGGGCCATGGAGTCACAGGAACCGTGTTGAGTCCTGATTTGAATACTAACTTTATATCATTGTACCAATTCAAATTCCTCTTCTGTAAAATGTAGAATAGGACTAGATTATCTCTTAGGACTTCAAACTCTAATCCTATGATTTTATTCAAATAAAAAAAGTGGCTTCTTGCTGGTGAAGCCTGGATGACTTCCAGTTTCTCTCCCAAGAGGTAACAGAGGAGCTGGCAGTACAGCAGCTCAGGAAGGTGGAAGGGAAGCTGGCTTCACTCACTACCCTATCTTTCTCCATGGCAACAAACTCTATGCCTCCTCCCCCAGACAAGAGCCTAATCACAGGTCCTAATGGACAAGACCTCTCTGTAGCTGGTCAGAAAGCCTATAATTGGGAGTCCAAGAGTCACCACTAAGCTTCTTAAATAGGAAATAAAGCTAGGCCCCTTCAAGTCTTGGATAAGAGCATCGATCTGAATATGTGTAAGTAATGGGTGGAGAAGCAGAGGCAGGGGGCAGCAGAGTTGGAGCAGGAAAGGCCATAACCTCACTTTATTTGTATTTCCTCCTTACACAAAATCATCAAAATAGGAACAGAGATGGGCAGAGAAAAGGGCTGAAAAGTTGTTCAATCCACATGTTCTCAGGGCTATCCCAGGGAGCACTTGAGGCTCAGTGCCTGTTGGAGTAGCCACAGATTCAACATGAATTCCTCATGCCCTGGCCTGAAGTCTTCACAGATTGGTGGCGTGAGCCCTGCAATTCTCATCCTTTGCCCATCTTGATGTAAGGCAGGAAAGTGGACTGAAATGCTCCTCTCTGATGGGCAAGGCAAATCAGAGCCCATGGTGTACTGCACCTTCTGTGCTACAGGAGCAGAACCTGAAGCTGCTTCCAAGGTTCTAGACACCTGCAGGCAGGGCTAGAGGCCAATGGTGTAAGAGCGGCCTGTGGGGTTGTGAATAGCAGAACAGACTGGTGCTGTCACAGCCCACTCATACCACACCTTCTTGGAATTGCTGCATCGCCAGAAACGCACACAGATGGTCTGGCCTTCACGCACGGTAATGGGCTGCTGTAAGAAGAAAGACATGGAGGTTCAGGGTGGAGCTAATGAATTTTATGTGGCAATGTACTAAGCTAGGTGTGGAGATAAAATGATCAAATGACGTTCCAACCCTCATGAGGTTTATTTGAAGTCTATCGGAACAAATGATCAGAAATGAACAGACACTGAACAAATAATTAAAAGTGGGATGAACACTGTGAACAGGGATAGGGTGCTATGAAAACACCTATGAAAGTTAACACTAACCTAGTCTACAAGGTCAGGGAAAATTATCTGACAACAAGAATGTTTAATGAGACTTGGAAGATAAGTCAGCTGAATCAAGAAATGAGCCAAGAACTTTACAGGCAGAGGACAAAGGTGTGAAACCGCGAGGCAGGAAAGAACATGGGGCATTAGAGGAACCAAAAGAAGGTCCATAGGACTGAAGCAATGTAATCAAAGGACAGTGGCTGAAAAGGCAGGCAAAAACTAGATCACACCAAGTCTAACAAAGATTTAAGACCTTATTGTAGGGCAGTGGAAAAACATCGAAGGGTTTTAAAAGGAGAGAGATAGAATCAGATTCATGTTTTTAAAAGATGACTCTTGCTCCAGGTAGAGAATGGACAGAAGAATAGCCAGAGTAGGCGTGGGAAGCCAGGCAGAAGGCCCCTGCAGATATCCCAACATCTACAACAGGATCCAAGAGCACGTGAGAGCAGTAGAACATGGGTCACAGACAAGCATCATCCTGGGAGAAGGGAAGGGGCAGAACACCAATGACAATAGTTACTCTTTAACCCAAGGAGCCTTAAAGGTGATTCCTACCTTAATGGGGAAGAGGATGGGAAACCATGAAAACATCCCAGGAGAGTGAGTCTCTGGACGGATACCTAAGTGGACAAAGTAATTTAAAAAACTGAGTATAACTGATTCACTTTGCTGTACACTGAAACACAACATTGTAAATCAACTATAATCCAAAAAAAATTTTTTTAATTAAAAATTAAAAAAAAATTGAGGTCTCCATGACTCTGCTTTTTGCCTAGATTGAGGAGAATCTCTTCTGTGAACACAGAAGCAAGTAATCAAAGATCCCCATTCACTGATTCCTGGGTTCCCTGTGACTCTAAATGAAACATGTACATACGCTACCCGAAACATGTACATACACTGCCCAGGTAGCATACTCTTATACTTCCCATCTACTGCCCGAGACACTTACTCAGAGTGATGTCCTGATAAAGCACAGTCTCAAAGTAGCCTGCAAAGCCATGCAGCACTGTGTTCACCTCCACGGGAAACTCCAAGGTGCAGTAGCGGTTGTTGTCAATCATAGGATCTGTCAGGGAAGAGCGGTGTGGGTGATGAGTGGCCAGAAACCCTAGACAACTTGGTAAAGCATGAGCAGGAACCAGGAAAGGAAGCCCTGATAGAGACCAGATAGAGCAGACTCAGGACAGCAAGGGAAGAAACCAGGAGGGTGAGCTCTCACGCAACCAGTCAGAGGACAGCCATGCAGGAACCCACCTCTGTTGGGATGGCTGAAGGTAAAACAGGGCTGGGGCGCAGACAGCTGGTGGAAATTGTGCAGTCGTACCACATAAGGCATTTCAAACTGGGCCTATCCCGAGAGAGAACAAGATCTGGAGAAGACAGGCAAGAGCTACCTAATTCCCCAGGGAATGCAGCTCAAGCTTTAGGGACACAGACAAAGATAAAAACACAGGGACTTCCCTGATGGTCCAGTGCCTAAGACTGCGCTCCCAATGCAGGGGGCCCGGGTTCCATCCCTGGTCAGGGAACTAGATCCCACATGCTGCAACTGAAGATCCCAGCACGCGGCAACGAAGATACCATGTGCCACAACTAAGACCCGACGCAGCCAAATAAATAAATATTAAAAAAAAAAAAAAAAGAAAAAGATAAAAACATAGTTTCACTTCAATTGCTTTCCCACATCCCCAACTCCTTCACCTCTTCATCTTCTCCAGTGGAAGAAAACACTTATGCTGACAGAGAAAAAGAAAAGGACTAAAGAGAAGAGTCCTCCAGAAGAGAGTATCTCTTTACCTCAGGGTCGCGGTCCTTTTCCCGACAGGCTCGGACCTCATTGTACAGCTTGGAGGAGGAGATGGGAGCTAGAAAGGAGGTGTACTCCCCAGGGATGCTCACGCCATCATCTGCAGAGCGGGAGAGTCACATTACTTCCCAAGGGATGGAAATGGTGCGTCTGTACTGAAAGCCCAGACCTCCCATATCAAAATAGACCCAGGCAGCTCCATGCTATCACATTCCTAGGCCAACCTGCTCCTAACTCCTGCCCTGAGGGATTCTACTTCTAGGTTAATTTAGAGTCACACAAGAGTAAAACTGGAAGGAACCCAACGTATTTTAATCTAGTGGTTCTTAACTTTCTTTCCTTTAAGATCCTAATGAAAGCTAAGCCCAAAGTACATATGTCAGCTTAGGAAGTCTACAGATCTCCGATTAAGAGTCTCTGCTCTGGTCCACTCCCCTCATTTTACAGATGTGAATACCGAGGTTCAGAGAAATTGCTTCATTTGCTAAGGGCACTGACCCAAGTCTGCCCTGCCTTCCCTAAACTTTGTAACCTCCTCTAGGCTGCTGCCACACCCACCCCTCCCCAGTCCCGTCCAGCCTTCCCAGTTGATAATCCAATCCCCTTACTCAGTACACCCCAGCCTGGAGGCACCTTTTAGGAAGTGCTGGGCTCCATCCAGGCATTCCGGTGACAGCTCATTATCAGCGAAGGACCCCAGAAGCTCACTGACAATGATATCCGCTTTCTCTGGAGCCACCCACTCCCGCATGTCCGATGAGACTACTGTCACCTGGCTTCCCCATTCTTCAAACTGCCAGTTCTCCAGCCTAAAACAGAGATGATACAAGTGAGGATAAGATAAGAAAAACTGACACTGGGGACAAACTTCCCAGCAAAAAAGGTTGCTACTCACGTCACCACAGCATTTGGGTTCTTCTCCACAGCGTACAGCTTTATCCGCCGGTCAGCCTGCTTGGCTGCCCTCAGGGAAGCATTCACCAGGGGCCCCCGGCCTGCTCCCAGCACCATCAGCACTCTAAGAAAGAGAGAGAAGAGTCAAGCTGACTCTGCATGTAGAGAGGCAGGCATGCAAATCTCTGGAATCATGGGGAGAGCACTCACTGGACATTGGTGTCCTTCTCTTCCTCTGGCACTCGGTCTAACAGACATTTATAGATGGCCTGGGGGAACGAGGGAAGACCTCATGGCTATAATGCCATCCTCACCCAGGTCATCCTGGCCCTGTGCTTGACCCCATCTGGGACCCACACTGTACCTGCTGGTATTGAGAGTATTTGATAGGGTCCTTTTCAAACACTTCGTATGTCTGAGATTCCAGATTATCCATCAGTGGCTGATGAATGAGAGGAAAAAGGCAAAGTAAGTTAGCCAGTTTCTGGCAAGGACAATGCACCAGAATACCAAAACCTTCCCACTGCCTCCTGAGCTTTGATAGGATTTTAGGGCACCTGCTCTCAAGAGACATTTCCTCCCCCCACCTCCCTCCTCTCAGTGTACTCCAGACCCACCTGGAGTGGGGATTGCAGGTAGTCTTCATAGCCCTTGGCAAAGAGTTCGTAGGCATTGGGTGGAGGTCGATTCTGGCTCAAGTATTCCAAGTACTGGAGGTAGGAGCAGAACTCTTTCTCTGAGTGGTGGTTGGTGCCTGTGATGATGAACTGCACCTCCAACTGTGAGAATAAGTCAGACCATCAGACACAGTCCTTGTACCAAGAGGATATTATTATGGTTTATGGCCAAAGAGCTCTAGCATAAAATAAGGCCCAGATCACCAAATACCAACAAAAGCATCAAGAGCCCTCCTATGCCACATAATCATCATCCTGGCTCAAGAGGCCCATGGATTGTTGCTATAACTTCTTTTTTTAATTTTATTTAATTTATTTATTTTTGGCTGTGTTGGGTCTTTGTTGCTGCGTGCGGGCTTTCTCTAGCTGCAGGGAGCCGGGGCTACTCCTCGTTGCAGTGCACAGGCTTTTCCTTGCAGTGGCTTCTCTTGTTGCAGAGCACAGGCTCAGTAGTTGTTGTGCACGGGCTTAGTTGCTCCGCAGCATCTTCCAGGACCAGGGATCGAACCCATGTGCCCTGCACTGGCAGGCGGATTCTTAACCACTGCACCACCAGGGAAGCCCTTTTGCTATAACTTCTTAAATGAAACTTTCTGCAAAGTTTTCATGAGATCTGGTTCCTTTTGAAATGTTTCTGGGCCCTCTACTGCTATTTGCATTTTTGCATCCAAGACCAACTTTGCCGAAATTGCTCTCCAGAAACTAGAGGGGCAAAGAACCCCACAGAGGGAAAAAACAAAATAAAACAAAGAACACCCCATCATACATATGTGAATAAGGCAAGAGGATTAGCTGCAGCACCTTTAGAACCCTTCTACTACACACCTTGAGGAGTCGGAAGATCAGCCTCTGGTGCATCTTAGAAAGAACAGGAAATCCCTTCTTATTGGTCAGGAAAATGCTGGTGGGGAGAATGGCTGCTTTGATGGGCTCCCCAAGCCAACGATCAATGACATGATTAGATGGGAGGTCAGCACCAATTTCGAGAGCTACACAAGGGAAAAGAAAGACCTGTAAATCACTGATAGGTCAGAAGCCTTTCCTTGCTCTTTTGTGCAAGATCTGTCTACTCCTTAAGAGCAAGGCAGACCTAAGGCACAGAGAAAGTAGCAAAACTGCCCAGCAGACAAGTGTACATGAAACCCCTGATTTTTGGTCACAGAAGGTCAGAGAATGATAACGTATCCCAGGATATTTGTGGACTTACCCACCGCAATCCTCTTGCTATAATCACACAAGGTCCGGAAGTTGTGCCACCTGTCCAGAGTCAAATACAGAAAAATACAGTCAGATACATATGGCCCACCAATCACCATACCTCAAGGAGACGTTCCTACAGGTTCCACTCTGTACTTCCCTCCACCCTAGCCTTCGCCCTGGTACAGCAGCAAAAGGAGACATACCACATCCATGTCTTCTCCTCTCCACTGTACTCCTCTGTGTGTGAAGTTGGCGCATTCTCAATTATATCATCTCTCAGGTCCTCTGGTGCCACCAATGGCACCCGCATCCAGAACTGCACATGAACAATAAATAGGTTCTGTACCCTATTTAGAACTGTTTTGAACTCATTGGGTGCAGAAAGCTTCCTTCAACTAAAAAGATCTTGATCCAGATTTCAAATTACTCCCTTTACATGCTTTTCCCAATTTGTGATTATATGTATGTGTACATGTATCTTGTGCATATCCTTAAGTAAGTATCTGCCTTGTCTTCTATCTGAATATTCTATATATTTTATAACTCTCTGCTTACCACTTTTAGTTGTGGGTAGGCAGTACTGACATTTCAATTCTGCCAAATCCACCTTTTACTGAATGGCTAGGAACAAGAAGATACTTAGCACAGCCTGACTACCATAATATGCAGCAGGAAAGGAGGCCCTCAGCCATACCATGGAGGAGTGGTGGCCAGTGTGGATGTGGTTGGTCAAAACTCTCGCCAAGTTTGTGTTATCTTCCTGATTTAGGGGCAGCAGGAAAGCTGGAAGACCCAAATATGCCCCAAAATTCAGCTCCTGTAACATAGCCTGGAATGGAGATCAAGAGAAAAAAGTTAAGAGCAAGCAATTCAAATAGCTTTAACTGCATTATATTAGATTTACTAAATTATGGAGGGGGAAAATACTACTCTCCCCATCCAGCTTGTTTACAGACCTGATCTTTAAAAAAATTCATTGAAGAGGTCAGTCTTACCGCCTCGGAGTTCCTGCGGATCTTTTCCACTTTTGAGTCTGGACGAATCCATGGAGAAAGCTTTCCCACAATTAGTGTATTCCAGTCTGCACTCCCCCACCCAAGAAAGACAAAGACTGAATGAGGTTCAGAACTTTACTCATTCAATTTCTAGTTCTTAACAGGGACTAGAGAGTTAGAGATGAGAGACAGACTTTTTCTATCACAGATACAGGACAGGAGAGCCTGACGCAGAATAGGGAACTAAGGCTTTTAGCAGGTAAGCAAGGAGAGAATAAGAGTTATCTATATCCCGGGGGGAACCAATATATCCAAGTCAAGAAAGGAAGAGAAGGAAGGCACTGATAAAGCATAAGTTGTTATTGCCTCTAATAATTAAGGGGTATGTGGGATGGTCCCTACCCCTTCCTGACAGCAGTAGGTCTGATCGTGTCTGGGGGCCCGGCCGATTCTTAGCAGGTTCCTGAGTGAACTCCCTCTTGAAACGCGGGTGGAACACAGGCATGCAGAGGAAATCAAACCTACAACCGCGACAGACCCAGAATCGTCATGTAAAGACAGCAGCCCAGACATCCAAGCAATTGGACTAGGCTATCTAGATTCTGCACAACCCTTTCAGCTGCCGTCAGTCACCCGACTGGACTGCTGAATTCAGCCCACCTTGGGGCATATCACTTCCGCTGCACTGTGCCTCAATTTCTCCCCGGAACACAGCCATGGAAAAAATGAGTAAAGAGAAACGATGAAAATCCACACCACGTGGACTTTCTATTCTGCTGTCACTGGTTTTCCAAGACTGTCACATCCAGATCTGCACCAGTACTGCACAAGTTTCCCCCCTCAAGGCTTTTCTCTCCTCTCCCTAGCCCCCTCTTACACTCTCAGACGATAATCTCGCTCGCCATGGCCCTGGAAGTCTGTACGCCCCCTGTGTGAGTTCACCTGATAACTCCCCTGACTTTGGGGTTCAGTGACCCCACGCCCCCAACAAGTTTTTTTTCCTCTCTCTCACGCTCCAGGGCCCGAGACTTCTCCCCTCCAAGGACTAATGGTTTCCCCCGCCCTCGTCGTATCCACTCCGACACCCTCACCCCTGCCTCTCGGGAATGACTGGTCTGCGCCTCTCTGTCCCCGAGTTCGGACCCCGCATTCCGCACGCAGAGGTCCAGGCCCTCACCCCTGCTTGGCCACAGCCCCCAGTGTGTCAGCTATTTCGGGGACGCAATTTAGGTCCCTCCCGCTGGACACGCGACTTCCACTGGCACCGCCGACCGCCATCGCCGCCATCTTTTCCCTCGCGCTGTCCACGCCGAGATTCCCTGACACTAGCAGCCAATCACAAAGCCGAAAAAAAGCCCCCAAAAGGCGGGACGAGTCTCCCTAACAACCAAAGCGTCTTCCACGGCTCCGGAGCTGGAGGAGGAGGGGTGGGGAGTGGCTCTTCCCGCCAATCCGCGGGCTGCACAGTGACGTACGGCTTGGCTCCGGAAGAGTCACCAATCTCAGGGTCTGGTTCTTGACGAACTTCAATCTCCCATAATGCTCCGTGTACTCGTAGAATTCCGATAAGAGACTACACGTCCCATGAAACCCTGCAGTAAAAAACCCTGCAATATAAGCTTGAAGTATCATCATTGAGAACTCCGGAATTGTCTCAGGGCCAGTGGCGCAATGGATAACGCGTCTGACTACGGATCAGAAGATTCCAGGTTCGACTCCTGGCTGGCTCGAAGGGACAGGTGTTTCCTTTATTGCATCCCATGCAATATGGTCATAAGCAGTATTTTGAAAGTCTCCCCTTATTTCTTTTTAAATATTTCCTCATTATCTCTCGCCCTCATTTTGAGGTCTTAATTTTATTGCGTTTTGCAGCCATTTTATGTCAGCTTTTCCCCTTACCGAATTCAAAGGTGATTCTTGTGTCACTACTTAGGTCCATCCGAATCCTGAGAAAACCGGGTTGATGGCTGGGGTCTTTGTGTGGGCCTTAATATATTTTTAAATAGATTGTGGCAATTCAGCCACTAAGTCTTTGTGATTCTATATCTCAAACACAAAAAAAGTAAACAAACACCTAAACACACACACACACACACACACACACACACACACACACACACACTGAGGATAGAGAAAAGGAACCCATGGTGAGGAAATATAGTGAGGAGAGAGGAGTAATGAACTGCCTGGCGGAGGCCTGAGAGAACCTCTACATTTTCCTTTGTGAATGCCTGCTCCAGGGGTGGAAAAGAAGGAAAGGAAGGCAAAGAAAGACGTAGAAAGGGAATACCTGAAGGTAGGGATGCCAGAAGTGCTGAGGGCCTGGCAGCAGGGTTGGAAACAGAACACAATACAAAAGTCCCGAGGCAGGAGGCGTTGACAGAATTTAGGGACCGACTGACAGGGAGCGTGATAAAGGGAAGTCTGTGGGTGATAACCCAGGGTTCTGGCCTCTGTAGAAGCTGGTTTAGGGAGAATCAGGGTTTGGGTTTGAAAATGCTGAATTGGACGTCTAGGGGGCGCTGTGTAATAGAGAGTTGGATGAACAGTGACCTGAACCAGACAAGATTTGGAAATCGCCGTTAGAAAGGTAGTGACCGAAGCCATGAGACTGAATGAGATCACCGTAGCCCGTGGGGGATCAGAGTTCTGAGAAATACGGAACGGGTGGATAGGATAAGCTATAAGGAGCCCGGGCAATGTAAGTGCCCCAAAAGGATGAAGATTAGAAAGCTAAAGAAGAAAATGCCTATGAAGCCTAAGAGAGTTGGAGATGATTTTGTCCCATCTTCTTCTTATTACTAGACTTTCTTTTTTTAAATACATTTATTTATTTATTTTTTGGCTGCGTTGGGTCTTCGTTGCTGCACGCAGGCTTTCTGTAGTTGCGGCGAGCGGGGGCTACTCTTCGTTGCGGTGCGTGGGCTTCTCATTGCAGTGGCTTCTCGTTGCGGAGCACGGGCTCTAGGTGCACGGGCTTCAGTAGTTGTGGCTCGCGGGCTCCAGCAGTTGTGGCTTGCGGGCTCTAGAGCACAGGCTCAGCAGTTGTGGCACACGGGCTTAGTTGCTCCAAGGCATGTGGGATCTTCCCGGACCAGGGCAGGCGGATTCTTAACCACTGCGCCACCAGGGAAGCCCCTAGACTTTATTTCTTAAAACAGTTTTAGATTTACAGAAAACTTCAGCAGGTAGTACAACACAGCCAGTTCTCTCATGCCTACCTACAGCTTTCTCTATTATTAACATGTTAACATTAGTATGGTACATTTATTACTATTCATGGACCAGAATTGATACATTATTATTATTAACTAAAGTACATAGTTTATTCAGATTTTCTTAGGTTTCACCTAATGTCTTCTTTCTGTTCCACCATCCCATCGAGGATACCATATTACATATAGTTGTCATGTCTGCTTAGACTCCTCTTGGCTGTGACAGTTTGTCAGATG
Source organism: Aethalodelphis obliquidens (assembly GCF_003676395.1). Lineage (NCBI taxonomy): Eukaryota > Metazoa > Chordata > Mammalia > Artiodactyla > Delphinidae > Aethalodelphis > Aethalodelphis obliquidens. The sequence goes on from NW_020837954.1 coordinate 556,425, forward strand.
TTCCTTGTTTTTGATGACCTTGAAAATTTTGAGGAGTACTGGTCAGGTATACTGAAGGACACCTCTCTATTGGAATTTTTCTGATGGTTTTCTCATAATTAGACTGGGATTATGGGTTTGGGGGAGGAAGATCACAGAGGTAAAGTGCCATTTTCATCACATCATATCAAGATTACATACCATCAATATAATTTATGACTGTTGATGTTTATCATCTGGTAGAACTAGTGTTTATCAGGTTTCTCCACTGTAAAATTACACTCCTCCCCCCACCCCTGCTATCCTGTACTCTTTGGAAGGAAGTCACTTGTGCATTCCACGCTTAAGGAGTAGGGAGTTATACTTCCCCTCCTTTAGGCTGGAGTGTCTACAATATTTACTTGAATTCTTCCCTGCAGGGCTTATGAGTAGGGAGTTGACAGGAAGTGGGTGAGTGCTCTGCTGACATTTTAAGAAGAAAAAGAGTTGTTGGGGAGGCCTGCTTGTTCTCTGCCCCAGCTGTGCCCAACCAAACTCTACATTCACAGAAGACTTATTAGATGTTGTTTTGTCTTCAGAAGCTAATTATCTGGGCTGTGGACCATCTGTGCTCCTGGAATCTTCCTCCTGATGTCAAGCTGGAGGCTGCTCTGTTAACTAACCCCTCCATGGGTGAAAGGGAGAGAGGAAATCTATGAAACAGTAATGTCAGTTTTGCCATCAGTTAAAATAATTTTCAAAAGGATTTGCATAAAAAGAGCCTAGAGTTTCTGACTGGCCTTAAAGTAAATTTAGATGGGCTGAATTTCATTCATCTGGGATGTCTTTGTTTTTTCATTCAAAATGGCCTCCGCTATGTGGCAAGCATAATGCTGAACAGTTCCCGGGAATTCCACACCAAATTGCTCTCTGCCTGTCCTACAGCACTTTGCTTTGCCTTAAAGAACAGCATGGTCTGTGGGTCTGTCTATATGAGTTACAGAGAAGCAGAAGGAACAGACTGAAAAAGAAATAGAGAACCTTTTAAAGGACTTGGCCCTAGGCATAAAGTCAGAGTTGGTGAGGTCCATCTTATGCTCTCCTTCCCTCTGCTCTGCTCTCCTTGCTGAACTTTTGTGCTCAGAAGCATGTCAGTCACTGTTATACTATAGGATGTAGGCCTTTGCTGGGATGAAGACAGGGAGGTGGCAGGTGAGAAATAATGTTACTTTCTCCAACAGGAGCCAGTGACAAACAGGCTAGAGCACTGGAAACGTTTTTGGAAGGGAAGAAGTACCCTCTCCCAGATAAACCTCCTGTTGCCCTCTAGCATTCCTCACCTTCAGGCCCAGTTCTTCTACCTGCTTCTGTTTTTATGTCCTTGTTTAAACACTGCCAGTGCATTATAAACCCTCCTTTCACCTTCTCTTGGGCTCCCCTCCTTCTTCAGCCCTCGCTTCCCTCCCCAGGCCCACCTTCACTCACCTCTGTGCCTGCCCAGCCAGCTGCACTCTTCAACACCAAAATAATGGCCCATTTGACCCTCCTACTGCTCCAAATTGCTTCTTCACAACCAAGGCTTTCCTCCAGCTACAAAAGTGGCAGAGTTACTGAGGCAAAATAATCTGTGCCAATTTGCATTCTCTTCCTTGTCATCTCTATTATACAGTATTTATCTGTCAAAATGAATAGAAAGTAGAAACTGTACTGGAACATAGAAAAAGATGGAAAACTACCCAATTCGTTTATGAAGCCAGAATATACCTAATATCAAAATCTGTCAGAAATAGGACCCGCCCCCTCCACAGAAAAAAAATAAAGCAAACCTATAGACCTGTCTCACTTAGGAATATAAATGTAAAACTCCTAAAATATTTAAGATTAACAATAAAAGTCAATAGTATATTAACATAATAATATACCAGCACCAATTAGGGTTTATCTCAGGAATTAACACAAAGTTAGGTATTAGGAAATTTATTTATATAATAGGTCAAAAATAAAGCAAGCAGAAAAACATTTGATCATTTTTAATAGACATCAAACAGAAAATGGTAAGTCAATTCCATTTTCTAAAACATTCTTTTATTTTTATTTATTTTTATTATTATTATTTTTTGCGGTACGCGGGCCTCTCACTGTTGTGGTCTCTCCCGTTGCGGGGCACAGGCTCCGGACGCGCAGGCTCAGCGGCCATGGCTCACAGGCCAGCTGCTCCGCGGCATGTGGGATCCTCCCGGACCGGGACACAAACCCGTGTCCCCTGCATCGGCAGGCGGACTCTCAACCACTGCGCCACCAGGGAAGCCCCAATTTTCTAAAACATTCTTAATAGTCTTAATATTCTTTATATATAAACACATATATATGTATATGAATTCAACAATTTATATAAAGATAAAATAATACAAGAATGTCTTGTCTCATCACTGTGTTATTTAATATTATTCTGAAAAATCCAATACAATGACTGGAAATTTTTTAAAAGCAGTTATAACTTTGGAAAGAGGCAAATTTATCATTGTTTGCAGATGATATGATCGTATACATAGAAAATCCATGAGAATCAATTCTAAAATGATGAGAATTAATAATAGCATTCAGCGACATCACTTAATACAAGACAAATACAAAACATATCTGTAGCCTTCTTATAAACTAAGGATAACCAGTTAGAAGACATAATTAATAAAAATATCCCGGAACTTCCCTGGCGGTCCAATGGTTAAGACCCCATGCCTCCAATGCAGGGGGCATGGGTTTGATCCCTGGTCTGGGAACTAGGAAATATCCCAATAACATAGTAGTTAAGATCATGGGCAGTGGAGCTAGATGGCAAGAGGTTAAAGCCCTATTTATCCATTTATTAAGCATGTGAACCTAACCCCTCTGGCCTCAGTTTCCTCATCCACAAAATAGGAATGTAAATAATAGTTCTTATCTCATAAAGCTGTTATGAGCATTAAATTAGTTAATATAGTAAAGCATTTGGGTGGGGGGTGGGATGAACTGGGAGACTGGAAAAAAATGTAAAATAAAAAATATATATACATAGTAAAGCATTTAGAACCTATCTGCACATAGGAGGCCTTCAATATACATTAGCTATTGTGATTAGTTTTTTACCCATTCACAGAGGTAACAATAACATCACCATAAAATACTTAGCTGTAACCTTACTGGAAAATGAGAGGAACTTATGTATAGAAAATCATAAAATTTTGGTGAGAGATATAAAGACTGAAAAAAAATGGAGAAATGAGTCATGTTCTTCGGAAAATGAATCTTATAAAGATGTCAATTCTTACCAAATTAATTTCTCACTTTTTCAACATTCAGTCACAATTCTTTTTTTTTTTAATTAATTAAAAAAAAATTTTTTTTTGGCTGTGTTGGGTCTTTGTTGCTGCGCGCGGGCTTTCTCTAGTTGCAGTGAGCAGGGGCTACTCTCCATTGTGGTGTGCAGGCTTCTCATTGCGGTGGCTTCTCTTGTTGCTGAGCACGGCCTGTAGGTGCACGGACTTCAGTAGTTGTGGCACGTGGGCTCAGTAGTTGTGGCGCACGGGCTTAGTTGCTCCACGGCATGTGGGATATTCCCAGACCAGGGCTCGAACCCGTGTTCCCTGCATTGGCAGGTGGCTTCTTAACCACTGCGCCACCAGGGAAGTCCCTCAATCATGATTTGAATGGAATCCTTTGTTACTTAATAAAATGATTCTACCATTCATTTGTAATAAAAAGCAGACAAGAAATGCAAAGAAGGGACTTTCCTGGTGGTCCAGTGGCTAAGCCTCCACACTCCCAATGCAGGGGGTCCAGTGTTCTATCACTGGTCAGGGAACTAGATCCCACATGCATGCCGCACGCAACTAAGAGTTCATGTGCCGCAACTAAATATCATGCATGCCGCAAAAGATCACGCATGCCACAACGAAGATCCTGCATGCGGCAACAAAGATCCTGTGTGCCACAACTAAGACCTGGTAGGAAAGAAAGAAAGAAGGAAAGAAAGGAAGGAAGGAAGGAAGGAAGATAGATTTTTAAAAAAGGAAAATCAAAGAAAAATTTTTAAAAAGCGGAGAAAGGAGACGGAATTTGCTCTACATTTTTAGCCTGTTACCTCAAACCCTTTATGAAACAAGCAATGTATAAATAAATAAAAGGCTACAATATGCAGTTGGTACAAGAATAGACAGAGAAAAAAAGACAGGGGCTTCCCTGGTGGCACAGTGGTTGAGAATACTCCTGCCAATGTAGGGAACACGGGTTCGAGCCCTGGTCTGGGAAGATCCCACATGCCGCTGAGCAACTAAGCCCGCGAGCCACAACTATTGAGCCCATGTGCCACAGCTACTTAAGCCCGCGCTCCACAACAAGAGAAGCCACTGTAACGAGAAGCCTGCGCACCTCAACAGGGAGTAGCCCCCGCTTGACGCAACCTAGAGAAAGCCCGCATGCAGCAGCGAAGACCCAACGCAAAATAAATAAATAAATAAAAATAAAATAAAATAAATTAAAAAAAGAAAGACAAAACCAATAGCCCAGAAACAGGCCAGTTGTATGTGTATACATGCATGATTAAATATATGAATGCAATTTTTTAAAAGATTTTTTTAATGTGGACCATTTTTAAAGTCTTTATCGAATTTGTTACAATATTTCTGTTTTATGTTTTGGTTTTTTGGCCACGAAGCATGTGGGATCTTAGCTCCCCGACCAGGGATTGAACCCACACCCCCAGAATTAGAAGGTGAAGTCTTAAGCACTGGACTGGCAGGGAAGTCCCCTGAATGCATTTATGATAGTAATAAGAGCTAACATTTATTGAGCCCTTATTTTGTGTCAGGTTCTATGAAAAGCACTTTACATTCACAGGAACTCTGAATCTTCACATGAACCCAGTGAGGAAGGAAATGTTATCCATCTATGGGTGAAGGAATTAAGTCTTAGAGAGGTTAAGTGACTTGCCCCCCTAAGAAGGGGTTTAGATGGGGTACAAACCTAGGTCAACTGACTCCAGAACCTTTGATCTTAACCTTAAGACACATCATCTATAGTTTTACTTCTAGAAAGCTATCCTAGACAATGTTCACAAACTAGGACAAAGATTCATTAAGAGAAATGTCTAGTGTAGTATTTTTTTTATGATTACAAAAAATGTAAAACAAGTTGGATATCCTATAGGGGTATGGTCAAATAAATCATCCATGCAAGGAAACCTTAAGCAGCCATTAAAATCAATGTTGTCAGAGAAAATTTAATAAACATGGAGAAATGTTCATGATACGCCATTAAATGACACAGATTACAAATCGTACGTGCAGAATGACTTTAATATGTGCCGGGGGAAAATGTATTTTCCAAGTTTTCTATAAGCATGTTTATACTATGTGGGAAACATCTTTACAATGTATCTAAAACCTGTGATCTCTCCTTGGTCTTTCTGCTTGTTTCCATTCTTCTTTCTTTTGAAGACCTAGCCAAGCCCCCCCCCACCCCACCCCCACCCCCGCCCTCTAGGCCCCTGTAGCTGTCCGATCTTCAGCAGTCACTCTCACTCCTAGCAATAACGTAACAGTCCTCCTAGGCAGATTAATATTTTTGGGTTTGTTGTTTGTTTTTGGTTTTTTTCTAGTTTTATCGAGAAATAATTGACATACATCACTGTATAAGTTTAAGGTGTACAGCATGATGGTTTGATTTACATATGTTGTGAAATGTTTACAACAGGTTTGGCTAACATCTATCTTCTTATATAGTTACAATAAAAAGGAAAAGAAAGAAAAAAATGTTTCTCCTTGGGATGAGCACTCTTAGGATTTGCTCTCTTAACAACTTTCCTACACATCATACAGCAGTGTTAACTATAGGCACCATGTTGTACAGTACATCCCTAGGACTTATTTATCTTATAACTGGAAGTTCGTACCTCTTGATCACCTTCCTCCAATTACCCCTTCCCCCACTTTCCACCTATGGTAACCACAAGTATGATCTCTCTTCCTATGAGTTTGTCTTTTAGATTTCACATATAAGTGAGATCATACAGTATTTGTCTTTCTGTGGGCAGAGTAATATTTATTAAGCTCTACCACAGGCCAGGTACTTTAAATATATTATCTCACCTCAGGACATAAACTTGTCCTAATGCTCAGGACATAATCTTGTGAGGTAGGACTTATTAATATATCTATTTTGTATACGAGAAAACTGAGGTTCAGTGTCTTGAACAAAGTTGTGCTTCAACTAAATAGTAGAGCCAGAATAAGAATCCAGTTCTTCTGATTCCCAACCCATTGCTTTTTCTTTTGCAATAGCGTTTCCCCAAACGTGGTCCAAGGACCTTGGGGGCTCCCTGAGTCCTTTTTAGGAGGTGCATGAGGATCTCCTACGTGTCTGCGTGAGGCCAGATTTTCTTTATTCAGCCAAAGCCACATATCATAACAGAAAGCAGATATGAGAATCCAGCTGCCTTCTATTAAGCCAGATACCAAGGAGATTTGCAAAAATATAAAACAATATCACTCTTCTCATAAGTTTGTGGGGGTTTTTTTTGTTTTTTTTTTAAAATTTATTTATTTTTGGCTGCATTGGGTCTTTGTTGCTGCACATGGGTTTTCTCTCGTTGCGGCGAATGGGGGCTGCTCTTTGTTGCAGTGCGCGGGCTTCTCATCGTGGTGGCTTCTCTTGTTGCGGAGCATGGGCTCTAGGCACGTGGGCTTCAGTAGTTGTGGCACGCGGGCTCAGTAGTTGTGGCTTGCGGGCTCTAGAGCGCAGGCTCAGTAGTTGTGGCGCATGGGCTTAGTTGCTCTGCGGTATGTGGGATCTTCCCGGACTAGGGCTCAAACCCATGTCCCCTCCTGCATTGGCAGGAGGATTCTTAACCACTGCACCACCAGGGAAGCCCCATAAGTTTTTTTTGTTTTGGAAAACACAGTTTTTTAATTAAAATGTATTATTTATGTTGACATGCAATGGGCTTATTATGTTTAATGAATTAATAAATATTTTTAAATGTTCTCACTTTTTAAAACCTTTTTGACTGGGAAAATATTTAGTTTATTAAATATTGTGAATGTCTGGGATATCAGACACATCATCTCAATATGTAAATATCAAATCACATTTCAAAGTCAAATTTAAATTACTTGGATTTTTTTTCTTTGCTTTTCTCTAACAATGACAACTAAGACCATTCTATATTGTATTAGTTTCTTCAGTCTTTAAAATAATTTTTAAAATGATGTTCAAGTAAACTTCCAGCAATTATCTTCAATTTTTTCTGAATAGAAAGTTCCCATTCTTAAGACATAGGCTTGTAATTCATATACTTGATATCACTCAGTGGCGTTTTATCTGTAGTAGGAAGAGGACAATCAAATATCAAGGAATATTAGAAAATCATTTAAGCCTTACTCATTTGCTGCCTCCTTCCCTGTGACATGTACATAAAACTCTTTTGGAAAGACAAATATATAATATCGCTTATATGTGGAATCTAAAAAAAAAAGAAAGATACAAATGAACTTATTTAAAAAACAGAAATAGACCCACAGACGTAGTAAACAAACTTATGGTTACCAAAGGGGAAAGGGAGAGGGGATAAATTAGGAGTTTGGGATTAACATATACACACAACTATAAATAAAATAGATAACCAACAAGGACCTACTGTATAGCACAGGGAAATATACTCAATATTCTGTAATAACCTATAGGGGAAAATAATCTGAAAAAGAATATATATATGTGTATATATATGTGTGTGTGTATATATATATGTATAATTGAATCACTGTGCTGTACACCTGAAACTAACACGACATTGTAAATAAACTATACGTCAATAAAAAAATTATTTTTAAAAAAAAGTTCTTTTGGGGGCTTCCCTGGTGGCGCAGTGGTTGAGAGTCCGCCTGCCGATGCAGGGGACACGGGTTCGTGCCCCGGTCCGGGAAGATCCCACATGCCGCGGAGCGGCTAGGCCCGTGAGCCATGGCCGCTGAGCCTGCGCATCCGGAGCCTGTGCTCCGCAACGGGAGAGGCCACAGCAGTGAGAGACCCGCGTACCGCAAAAAAAAAAAAAGAAGCTCTTTTGGTTCTACGTTTGCCACTAGGGATTAAGTTCTGCGTTTATAAAATTGAGATCTAATCAAGATCATATTTAAATATCAAAGCAGTTGTGACTAACTAGAGCTCGGATACTACCTGACTCCATCTCGGCAAAGGATTATATTCAAGAAACAACCATGCTCAATAAAACCAGGTAATTTTTTTTCTGATACCCTTCAGGAAAAGGCCAATGATAGTCTCTCACTTTTAATTTTTAATATGAGAAATATCTATAGATAAAACTTACATAAACAAAATCTCTTTGGCGTCCTTAAAAATAGTGGCAAGTAAAGGAGTCCTGAGACCGGAAAGACTGAGAACACCTGTTTTACAACCAGCTGCCCTCCAGGAGCCTCTGATGTTGTAGATAGGGTTAAACACACTGCCCAGTGGGGTAATGAAATTCAAGGCCTTCATGACAGGCACCTTAAAGAAGTTGTAACAAAGTGCTGTGGGTATTAAATGACAGTGAGACCTTTTCTAGCTGGAATGATCATGGGGAAGCAGAACTTGAGGTGGGCCTCCAAGATGATAGGATTTTATGAGCAGAAGAGTTCTTGCCAGGTGGATAGAACCATAACAAGCACAGGAAAGCATGAAAGGGTGAGTAAGCCCACTGGGGGGTGGCTTAGGGTGAGTAGAAGGTGTGCGTGGTGGGAAAAGGTTGGAAAGTCGAGCTGCACTGTGAGGGCTTGAATTCCCAGCTAAGCCATGTGGACTGTGTTTGGTATGCAGTGGGGACACCTGATATGTTTTGAACAGAGAAATGACGTGAAGTGAAAATTACAAACTACCTGGGAAAAACAAGTCAGAATCATAAAAATTGGCCTGGCAGTGGTGTATAAGATGAGAGGAGGGGCAGTTAGGACAATTTGCAGGGACCCAAAATGAGGACCTGAGTAAGGTGGGGCAGTGGCAGGGGAAGGATGCCCATTGGCCATGCTGACTGGTCTCACAAGGTGGCAGGACATTGGGGAAGTCTTCTGCTTCAGGGCCTGGCTCCAGCTGGGTGGGTCCAGAGCCTCTGGAGAGCCCTGATCTTGTTCTTTAACCCTTTTCTAAACTCTGGGCTAATCATTTACGTTTGGTTACACAGTCTTTCTTCAGCCAGGCTTGGTACATTTAGGTCTTTCTACATTTCAGTTGTATTTTTCTGAGACCAGGCCTTACTTAGCCACTTTGGCTGGACCTCAGCCACTTGAATATAAGTATCTTTTAGGGAAAATTCTTTCTACAGATTGCTAACCTCGTTCATGATGAGTTGACGCCTATATTTTCACTATCTCAAGGTATAAGGAGACCTCACTTAACAAAACCTAGACCAGGGACTTCCCTGGTGGTGCAGTAGATAAGACTCTGTGCTCCCAATGCAGGGGTCCCAGGTCCTGATCAGGGAACTAGACCCCACATGCATGCCACAACTAAGAGTTTGTATGCCACAACTAAGGATCTCGCTTGCCACAACTAAGACCTGGTACAACCAAATAAATAAATAAACATAAAAAAAACAAAAAAAACCAAAAAAACAAACCTAGTCCAGATCCTTTAGGATGGGTATTGTGGAGAGACTTTTTATGGGGTGAGGGGCCCTCCAGGGGGCGCCGGGTTTGCCTTTTTGTGGTGGCTGAGGGAGAATGAAGGCAAGGTCACTCCCTTGAGACCTGGATATTCACCCCTCCTTGAAAGCCTGGAGGAGACAGATTTTGCTTGTCTGAGAGCGCCCTAGTTTCCTTCCAGAGAGCGATCCTATTCCAAGTTCTGGAGGTGATATACTTTGCCTCTCATTATGGAGGAAGAATCAACAAGATTGGTTCTTTTTTTTTTTTTTCGGCCGGGCTGTGGGGCTTGCAGGGATCTTAGTTCCCTGACCAGGGATCGGGAACCCTGGCCTGGCAGTGAAAGTGCCAACTCCTAACCATTGGACTGCCAGGGAATTCCCAGCAAGACTTGGTTCTTGATCAGATGTGGTAAAAGGTAAGTGAAGAGAGAGAGGAGTGTGATAGAACGAATGACAGACAGTAAAGGCAAATCTTTTCTGAAAAATGTGAGGAGGAGAGGGCAGCTGAGGTCCAAGATGCTAACCCTCAGCTCTCGCTCAACCCCTCTGCTTGCCCTCCAAGGCCCCTTCTCATCTCCACAATAGAGAAATTTACTACTGCGAACCTTCCATCTCCAGTCAGTGTGAAGAAGGAAAGGACCAAGACACAGCACCGTAGTGCTCTCTTCAGGTGCACTGAACACTCTTTGTAAAGAAAAGGGAACCCTCATACACTGTTGGTGGGAATGTAAATTGGTACAGCCACTGGAGGACAGTATGGAGGTTCCTTAAAAAACTAAAAATAGAGTTACCATATGATCCAGCAATCCCATTCCTGGGCATATACCCGGAAAAGATGAAAACTTTAATTAGAAAAGATATATGCACCCCAATGTTCATTGCAACACTATTTATAATAGCCAAGACGTGGAAGCAACCTAAATGTCCTTTATCCATTGACAGATGAATGGATAAAGAAGGTGTGGTATATATATACAATGGAATACTACTCAGCCATAAAAAAGAATGAAATAATGCCATTTGCAGCAACATGGATGGACCTAGAGATTATCGTACTAAGTGAGTCGGAAAGAGAAATACAAATATCATATGATATCACTTATATGTGGAATCTAAAAAAATTATACAAATGAACTTATTCATAAAACAGAGACAGACTCACATAGAAAACAGTCTTATGGTTACCAAAGGGAAAAGGGGAGGGAGGGAGGGATAAATTAGGGGTTTGGGATTAACAGATACACACCACTATATATGTAAAATAGATAAACAACAAGGACCTACTGTATAGTGCAGAGAACTATATTCAATATCTTGAAATAACCTATAATGGAAAAGAATCTGGAAAAGAATACATATATATATATATATATATAACTGAATCACTTTGCTATACACCTGAAACTAACACGACGCTGTAAATCAACTATAATTTTAAAATTGAAGGAAAAAAAAAACGTATCCTGGTGCTTGTCATACCATTCTTTCAACTTTTCTGTAGGTTTGAAAACATTCCCCCAAAAATGTTAGGTTAAAAATTATAGTATAACTAAGCAATATTGACTGTTTCTGAGTTTTTACATTGATCTATGTTGGGCTGACCCCACAGGCCTGCAAGCCTTGTAGCTGCCCAGCCTCGAGACCTAAGAAATAGCCCAGAGTCAGTGACAGAGACATCAGTGTCTTATTGGACAGGGAATCTTACATGTCCACAGCAAAAGGGTCCTGGAGCAACAGCCCCCAACCCCTGCTGATGGCAGAGAGCAGGCAGGACATGGCAGCAATCTTCACCACTTGGGGGAGAAGGGGGCTACCATTTATAGGGGGAATTTAAGTCAGGCTGGCTCATCAGCTACGAGGAAAACCAGCAGCTAGGCACATGCCTCACAGCCCCTCAGGTTAGCAACCGTCAGGAGGGCAGATGTTTCCCTTAAATAAACTAGCAGGTGGAGCCGTTCTGGCCTAAGGATTAGAATGATCACTAGCTGGGGCTGGGGGCAAGCACGTTCACATGAGTAGGGTGCAGGTGAAGCGGGGACTGGTCAAGCAGGGGATGTACAAAGAGCAAGAGAACAGCCGTCTTGAGTGGCCTGACCATACAATCTAATTGCTCTTGTTCATTTTGTGTGGGCCAGCACTTGCTTATAGATAAACGGAAGTAAGCACTATTTACAGAAAAATTTAAAGTTGAGTCAAAGACCTTAATTTTTCCTACGAATCAATCCAAAACCATCATTATTTGATCTTAGCAAAAGAGCACCTTGACACAGTCTCCCTGGAAAGTGGTTTGAGAAGCTGGGTAGGCCCTTCTAAATAAGGGTGTCGGTCTTGTGCTTGTTTGCAGTCCCTGACTTTGACACCAACCAGGGCCCTGCCTTTTTCTAAGCTAAATAGACCGTGAACTTGGTTCCTCAGGGTGATCTCCTCCCACCCTCTGCTCTCAGAGAAAGAAGTAACCCTCAAACCACACCAGAGGGAAGCGGGAACACAAATGCCTTGTGTCCTTTCCTGTAACCGAGCTGGATGCCCTGCTACTTTATCATACCCGCCCCACTGAGAGCCACAGTGACAGAATAGTTCCCTATCCATCTGAGCATCTAGCACTCCTCTGGAGACTATAGTTCTTCAAGAGCAAGACCAGTTTTAATCCACTTCTGCTAAGAACAAAGCCTCTAAGGCTCCACATGGGACTTCCCTGGTGGCGCAGTGGTTAAGAATCCACCTGCCAATGCAGGGGGCACCAGTTCAAGCCCTGGTCTGGGAAGATACCGCATGCTGCAGAGCAACTAAGCCCATGTGCCACAACTACTGAGCCTGCGATCTAGAGCCCGTGAGCCACAACTACTGAGCCCACGTGCTACAACTACTGAAGCCCGCGTGCCTAGAGCCCGTGCTCCACGAGAAGCCACCGCAATGAGAACCCCGCTCACCGCAACTAGAGAAAGACTGAGCACAGCAACGAAGACCCAACACAGCCAAAAATAAATAAATAAATAAATAAAAAGAAAGAAAGACTCCACGTGGGTGGGATGGCCCTTCCACCTCCCTCACTTTGAGTAAGCATTACGGATCCATCTCTATTTGGATCCACTCAGTTTCCCTCCTTATCCGTATAGCCTTTTTTTTTTTTTTTCCATATAGCCTTTGATATTCTTTTTTTATCTTTGCCCAAAGGAAAATGACTAAAATCCTCAGATATAACATTATCACTTTATTCAGGAGATAATCAAGTATGATACAGGGCTGACACTGACAAATAGCTGTACAGAAAATTATACAAATCTGTTACATTTGCTAGAAGAGACTCTCATTGTAAACAAGGAAGAAAAACCAGGAGGGTGCCTAAAGGACTGCAGTGTTTTGAGCAAGTGTCCCCACGCTCCCTTGAGTGAAGGTGGGCTCAGGTGGAGGTGGCCCTTCCAGCAGGAAGAGGAGGAGGCAGCCCCTATGCAGAAGCTGAGCCTCCTGGCCCCACCCACACTCAGCAGCAGGCCTTGTTGAACTCCTGGAGGGCCCAGCGCTTGTTCTCAGTTGCCTGCTTGAGTTGGGTGTACTCTTTCACCAGCCTGTCAAACTCCTCCCCGAGGACCTCATAGGCGTTCAGGACCTGTCGGGACTTCTCCATGTCCTGCTCTTGTAGGTGAATGGCCCCCTCCAAACGGTCCCTAAAAGCCCAGGCACAGAAGATACAATATAAGGATCTGGTTCCTCAGAAACTACACGAGAATGAGAAGGCACTAAAATGAATGAGTCTGGAGGGTATGGGGACCAGCTCTGAATAGCTGCGTCAGGCTCTTGGGAGTTCTCACCTAATGAGACGATGAACTTCCACTTTCTCATCAGTGTAAGTGTCAGACAAAATCTTGAGCTCTTCCATCCTGACCGAGGGAAGAAAGAAATGTCAAGCTGAGGATCCCTAACAGCAGTAGACTTAGGAATGGGACCCAGGACCTGCCAATGGTCAAGGTCCTGTGTTGAGCAGTGACAGGATAAACAAGGTCATTCCAAATTCCCGAGCAATTTAGCTCACAGTAAACCACCTACTTCAGAGGGCTTTAAAATAAAAGACCCAAGAATGTTGACAGCTTTAGAGTAATCCAAAGGCTAATACTGCTATGTGACATTTACTGAACACCCACAGGGTGCCAGGCGCAATGTAGACGAAAGAGATGAGGGCGAGGGTTGGAGTGGGTGGTGTATGAGATGGAGTCCCTCAGATCCGCGGCGCTCACAGCTCACCGCAGCTTAAGGATCATGGCGCTGCACTTGACCTCCAGGTACTGGGCATTGATACGGTCCAGCTCAGACTGAGTCTTCAGCCGGTGCTCCTGAAGAAGCCTCTGCAGCAAGGCCAGGCAGCGAAGAAGCACCTGAGCACCCGGGAGGCAGGAGCAAGAGGGCGGCCATGAAAGAGGGTAGAAAAGAAAGCATATCAGAAATCCCTGGCTTCCCCAGAGGGGCCCCTGGGGTCAGGGTAAAAAAGAAAGGAGGCCATCCCACCGCCCTGCCAAACCTGGGAGTAGGTGGCACTCTTCTTCTCCAGGAGCACCATCTGCTCCTTCTGCTGGCTCTTGGCATCCTGGCACTGCTGCTTCTCACCCACCAGGACCTCTGCGAGGTTCCATACCTTTGCTGCCTTCAGAGTTTCACTGTCTGAATCTGGGCAGAGACAGAGCGCTGGATAGGAAAACCCTAATTGCTCCTGCCCTTTGAAGGCCATGTTTCAGTGCCCCTATCCGATATCTAACCCTACAGATTCTGTCTTCCTCCAGGTTTTCTTCTGATGGCCTGGTAAAAACAGCCCAGTTCTCTTACTTTCCAGATTTGGCCCTTAATTCTTTTTTATTAATCTTTTTGTAAAAATAATTTATTTATTTATGGCTGTGTTGGGTCTTTTTTATTTATTTATTTATTTAATTTATTTATTATTTTTGGCTGCATTGGGTCTTCGTTGCTGTTCGTGGGCTTTCTCTAGTTGCACTGAGCGGGGGCTACTCTTCATTGCGGTGTGCGGGCTTCTCATTCTGGTGGCTTCTCCTGTTGTGGAGCACGGGCTCTAGATGCACGGGCTTCAGCAGTTGTGGTGCACGGGTTCTAGAGTACAGGCTCGGTAGTTGTGGCGCGTGGGCTTACTTGCTCCACGGCACGTGGGACCTTCCCGGACCAGGGCTCAAACCCGTGTCCCCTGCATTGGCAGGTGGATTCTTAACCACTGCGCCACCAGGGAAGCCCTGGCCCTTAATTCTTAAATCATAGAAATAAAGATAAGGTCAACTTCTATTAACCTGAATTTTACTCCCTATTTCATTCTGATTCTCTTAAGAACGAAGCATGCTTCCCTGCAGCAAGAGGATGCTGCCACTTTGCTGAATAAAAGAAGTCTGTACAAAATTTCTTGCTTTTATTCTATCAGCAAGGAAACAAACAAGTAAACATTTCCAACGCTTCTCAGCTTCTGTCCCAAATCTAAAATTCAAACACATTATTCTCAAAAGAGAAGACCAGGAGCCCTGAAGGCCAGCCATGAACAGAACACAGCCAGCACGCACCTGAACTGGGATTGTGGTAGCAGAGCAGAGTGAAACATTTCTTCTTGAGCTGCTCCTCCACTTCAAGCAGGAGCCGGGCTCTCATCCACATAAAATCCTACAGCCACAGAAGTGAAAAAAGTGAGATGTGGACAGACTGTTGGAACTAGAAAGATCCAGTGAATGAATATGTGATGACTAACAATCTCAATGATAACCAAAGAAAATGCATCAAGAGACATCAGGGAGATTAATTTTTAACCCATCAAATTAGCAAAGAATACAATGACTGTCAAGATCCCATGTTGATGAAAATGTGGGGACCTAGGTGCACTGGGAGCTCTTCTCTGGAGAGCAGTTTGGCAATACGTACCAGTGTGTTCAATGTGTGTAGCCTGTGACCTGGTGATCCCAATTCAAGCACTAACACTCAGAAAATAATCATACAAAGACATGTATGAACTACCATGTTCCTATCAGTGTGATTTCTACCAGCAAAAATGTGGAAATAACCTTAAATTAATATCCATCAATAAGGTTAAGCAAATTATGCTACATCCATACAATGGAATCCTATCTGTAATTTAAACTGATGATACAATAAGGACTCTGAGCACTAACTATGTGCCTGGACACTGCTGAGAGTGCCTGAGGAAGGTGAGAGGGATAAATTAGGAGGGTGGGATTAACAATACACACACTACTATATATAAAATAGATAACCAACAAGGGCCTACTGTATAGCACAGGGAACTCTACTCAATATTTTATAATAACCTATAAGGGAAAAGAATCTGAAAAAGAATAGATATAAATATACATATAACTGAATCACTTTGCTGTACACCTGAAACTAACACAATATTGTAAATCAACTACACTTCAATTAAAAAAAAAAAGAGTGCTTTAGGAGGTATCATCTTATTTACAGTTATTTGAAAAGTAATATATATACCTTAAAATAATCATATACTTGAAAAAAGTCCAAAATATATTGTGAGAACAGATTATACTCTCTATACAGGTATAGAAGGTATAATACTATTTATGTCAAGCTGTATATAATAATACTGCATTTATTTCTAGATTTAGTATTTCAGCTTTTACTTTCTTCCTTGTAATGTCTTTCTTACTTACTTGAGCTTGACCACCACGAACATGTTTCATTTTTATAGAAACAATAAAGCTTAACCAAAAAATGTTTAAATATATGGGAGAAATTAACCCATTTCCCTTCTTTGGTCCCAATATCTGCCCCCCGCCAACCTCTGAGGGTGGCATGAGCTCCAGAAGGTCCACCTTCTCCAGCCCAAGCAGTGGGGGCACCTCCCTCTCCTGGCTGGGACCTAAGAGCTGTGTCAGCTCAGTCACGAGCAGCCGCTGTTCAAGGGTCTCATGAAACTGAGAGAGAGAATAAAAAACAAAAAGAAGTTACTATAAAACTTCTCCCACTCCATCTCCTCCATCCTCACAAACCAGTTTTTCACACATCTTCAAAGTCCTCAAACGTGTCATCCCCTTCGGATGACTTCCCAGCTGCCAGTACTTTCTCCTGTCAATCTTTCTTTTCAAAACGCTGACAACACATCCACCTCTTCCCCATAACCACAGTCCCTTTCCTTCTTGATAACCACTACCCAAAGCTCCTATTTCCCCCAGATCATAGAATCAGTTGAAGCCATAGCTGGCCTCGTCATTCCTACAGCTGGTACCAATGCCTACTTCATCTCTCCTGCCTCACCTTTTTGTCCTCAGAAGTTAAATTTCTGTCTTGTGTCTTCACATAGTAATCCACAAGCAGCTCTTGAATGACTCTCTGTAAAATTTCAGACCTTAACCACGTTGTCTTATGCAATCGAACTTCCTTCCACGCCTAGAAAACCAAAAAAATCCCAGGTAGGAACCCCTCTTTCTCAGAAGATATTTCCTTCCTCCCTATTAGCCCTTCTCCCAGGGCCCTTACCTGAGCCTGCTCCTTTGCCAGTGTGAGGCTTAAGCCACTCTCGTCCATGTGTTGTGAGAGACTCAGCAGCAGTTTGCTGAAGTGTGGGTTCTGTAATAGGTCCTCTTCACTCAGGTTACAAGGAGGAAGCTGTTTGCTGCACACTTAAAGGGATGTCCCCCATAGGGACCAAAAAGCAAAGACAGTATGGACTCAATTTATATAACTGAGCATAACTCTTAGCTTAATACTCACTTCCAAAAAACCCCTAGGTTTTTGGTAGGGAAGTTTTCTAAATCGAATGAAAATTTTAAGAAAATCAAAAAACAGGGAATTCCCTGGCGGTCCAGTGGTAAGGACCTTGTGCTTTCACTGCCGAGGGCCCGGGGTTCAATCCCTGGTCAAGGAACTAAGATCCCACAAGCCCCGTGGCGTGGCCAAAAGAGAAAGAAAGAAAGAAAAAAATCCACAAATAAACTAGAGGCAATACTCAAAGTAACAAGCATTTATATTATATACAAGGACATTAATCAAGAATTAGGCAATGAGTCTTAAAAAAACTAAGATCTTAGAAAATGGAAATGCAGTTGGAAAATATTAGACAAAGAGAATCAAGAATAAGGGACTCTTTGGTATACCACAGTACCTAAAATGCCTCATTCACACAGAATACCAAGAGCTCTTAAGGAAAAAAAAAAAACCACGTGTTAAGTTCCCTCGTATGGGATCTCTAGTCGCATAAGCAAGACTGAGAGAAGGTATATTCTTAACAGTAAATAAAAAATTTAACTAACCAAATTCTCCTTATTGTAAATAGACTGAGTAACCCATATGGATGCAGAACAGCACATGCGTGAGAAAAAGTGCAAGAAGTCAGGATCCACTGTTTATTCCATATGCTCAAAGGGCTTTTTTTCCATCTCTTTTCCCACGTGCTTTCTGCTGAGGTCTTATGTTTTACTCCCACTCACCAAACACTTACATTTTCATTCTTTGGACCATCATACCAGAGTCCTTTTAGAGAATAAGAAATCTCTCTTTTTTTTCCCCCAAACACATTGAAAGATCACTATGGAAATGGTCAAAATACAGAAGATTCAAGTTTTTGAAGGATTCAAGAAAGGATTTGAGATATGCAAAGAATTCAAGATATGGAAGGATCTGAGATTTTGGAGGACAAGATATGAGAAAATTCAAGACACAGGTAGGAAGGTAGCTTTCAAAAGTTCACTGGCCACGCTCATCTTCAGGATATGCTTGCTAACTCAGCGTGGGAGCATCTTGAAATTTTAGTCTACTGCACTAGCAGGTACCGAACAGGAGTCAGTATAATCTGTCTGCCAATAAGAGAGTGTTTAAGAATCTTCAAGTATTCTAGTTTCTCTAGAAAGTTAGGCTTTTGCGCGAGAAACCATACTGGTGAACATTATAAATCCTTTTTTAATTTTTTTTGGCAACGTCGCATGGCATCTCAGTTCCCCAACCAGGGGATGAACCCAGGCCATGGCAGTGAAAGCGCCGAATCCTAACCACTGGACCACCAGGGAATTCCCCCTTTTTATTACAGAGACAAGACCCTAGATAAGACCTCTCTGGATAAGTCCTCAATCCTCTTTCAAATGGCTACACTTACCTTGTTGGAGTATTTCCATCCCTTCTCCAGATGAGCAGAAATCCCCGGATGCCATCTGCTTTTCTTGTGATTCTTATCTGTCCAACTGAGTGAAAGAAACAAAAAGATAAATAAACTGGCTTGGCTGCTCCAGAGAGACAACTACCTTGGGTTCAAATTTCTGTCATCTACAAGCTGGGGAGGAGAAACACCTCTTACAGGGTGGGGACTATGTCACACATCCTGGGTCCTGTCTGAAAAGGAGCCTCCTTGGGAAAGAAAACTTTCCAATTCACTAGTCTAAACAGGAGGATGGCCCCCTCCCCCCACCACTATGTCTAAGGTTAAAACTGAGCTGCTGCTTTCCAGTTATGAGTGAACTGGGAAAAGGGGGAAAAAAATCCAGGTCTGCTTTTTTCTCCAGTCAAATAAGCCAGCTATCAAATTCCACAATAGTTTCTTGTGCTTCTTTAACTTGTCCTTTCATCTGAGATCTGTTGGTAGTTTTTGATCATTAACTCTAGAAACATTCTTCTGGACTGACGAATCATTCCACACTTGAACAAAAACAACTGGTTTTCACATAACAGCATTAGTAAAGAGCACCTGGAGGAAAGAGCATGACAAGAAGACTGACAGGGAGGTCAGGGCCAGAAGAGGAACTCAAAGGTGTATTAATGCGTCTGAGGCCGGGAGGATGACATGAGCCGTCGGTGTTTTGCCAGAACACGGAGTACACTGAAAAGAATGACATCAACACAAAAGGGCAGTAAAGATGGGCACAGTTTGGACTCTGTGGAGACAAAATTTTTCCCTTGACATGACTTCCCATTTTTTTCTTTCTTTGCTCCACCCCCTCCTCTCTGCAAAGTATCAAACTCCAAAGGGAAGCTGAGCCTTCCAAAGCAGAACAGACATAGGTTACTATGATTTAACACTTCATGTTCACAGAACATTTGGTTTACTCCCTGGTTTTATGAGTAACATCAAAGTAACTACTCATTTGTGTTGTAACATGGTCTAGAGGGGGACCGTAGCTGAGGTATCAGAATGCTAAGACTTAATTTGCGGCTCAGCCGTTGCTTCTGTGCGAATTTAAGGGAATTGATTTTTTGTGCCAAACTTTTTCCCACCTGCAAAACTGAGATAACGATTCCTGCCTTGGATGAGACATTAAGAATTAATAACACAATCGACTTGTCGACAAAAGCCACTACTTAGTGTTTTAGCATTCTGTTTATCACGGATCTAAGCCTGAAAATAAATTTTGCAGGGAAACTTCGCCCACGGAAATGAGGACCAACCCAAATTTAAAAAAAAGTCAGCTGTTCTTCCCTCCCTAGGGGAAGTGCCCACTTGGGGTTTTTTAGGGTGCTTTCCTCTACCCTTTTAAAGTGCTACAGGGCGTGAACGGTGGCAGCAATCAGGCTCGATTCTCCACCCTTTGCACTCAGACGTGTCTAAACGGTGATACAAGGACCGAAGCATTTAAATGTTCTGACTCAGGCGTCTTTTAAATTCTTAGATCTGTCTTTACACGCTGCACTGAACGTTAAATTGATTTTACAGGTATTTTCACAAGATGTGACCCTTACAGAGCCCGAGATGAATCAAAATGCGGCGCGGGCTCTCCAGCGCCTACTTTCCTTCCGCCTGGGCAGTCAAGGATTCCCAAGGCCGAGGGCGATCTCGGCGACCGGATACCGGGGACTGGCCGACTTAACCCTCCCAGCGCTCCTCTTCCCCGCAGCGCCGCCCGCCGACCCTCCGGAGCAAACCTGCACAGCGTGGGCAGCTGAAGCTCCCGAGGCAGTGCTGAGGGGGCTGGGGCGGGCAGGCCGGCGGCAACACCCGGCCCCCGACCGCGCCCGGGCTCCGGAACCTCTCCCTCGGGCCGGGTTCAGGGGCTGCGGGAAACTAGGCCCGGGAGGACCGCGCGGGGAGGTCGGGGGAGGGGAAAAGGCCGAAAGCTCACGGGAGGCAGTGGTAGGGGGCGGGGCCCCGCTCGAGGCGGGAACGCAGGCTCCGCCCCCCGCCTCGCTCGCGCCCTTAGACCCCAACGGCCGGAAGACTGGGTGTTCGGAATCCGGGCTGGGAAAGGGAGACGTCGTAGGCACACTTCTTTACCATTTCTCCTGGGTACCTTCCCCCATGTTGAGGGCAAACGTTGAGAAGACGGTAATAATTGCCGGCTTCTACTGAGGGCCCACAATGAGTCAGACTATGCCAAGAGTTTTACTTCCCTTGCCCCGCCCCGTTTAGTTCTTAGAGTGTCCTACGAGGAAGTCACTATCATACCCATTTTACAGAGGGGAAGACTAAAGCGCAAAGAGATTATGTGGCTTGCTCAAGGTCGCGGCCTGCAGAGTGTACACCTGACCCAAGGGCCCTCTGAACCTTCCCAGACCTGCCGCCCACTGGCGCTGCCAGCCCTGCCCCTTGGATGGGCTTCCCACCCAATTTCCTCCCCCAGGCTCCTCCTCTGCCCTCTCCTTTACCTCTCATCCTTCACTAAAACCCCTGTCTTCCTTTTTTAGACTATGTGGACATTTATTGTTTGCTTAACCAGAAGTCTGGAGCTGGGGGTCCTAAGGCTTCTTAGTAGCTCCCTGGTATCAAGGTTGTTTACAGTTCTCTTCGCAATCCCCTCATGGTCAAAAGGTGGCTTCAGAAGTTCAAGGAGTACATCCTCTCAACAGCATCCCAAGCAAGATGGAAGGGGAAGAGCCTTCTTCCTGTAACAGTCAAGGAAGAAAATCTTTCCCAGGAGCACCCAGCAGACTTTCCCATATGTCTTATTGCCAGGTTGGGTCACCTGCCCACCCCTAGACCAGTGAGCTGGATGTCTTACATTTGCCCCCCAGATCCACCTTCTCTTCAACCTATGTAGAAGGTAAGGACTACCTCAGGACTTCAGGGTTCCCATATTCTCTGACTAGTATCAGCCAATGGGGGATCCCAGCAGGAGGTGGGAGGACAATTCCCCTGACTTCCTCTCTGGCCTTGACCTCAGGCTGGCTATAGACTTTGACCAAAGGTCATTTCTCCTCTCAGGGGGGGTCTACCCACCTCTCTCTGTCTTCACCCCCACCCACCCTTTTTTCAAAGTCGACTGGAATTAGGTGAATTATTTTAAAAATATTTGATGCTAAGTAAATTGCACCAAGGTTATGAAATCTCTTGCATCAGAGAAGCAGATAGTCTGGGGTAGAGGGAAAAGAATCTCAGGGCTAGATGTGCTGGATGGCAGAGAGTTTAACCTTTTCTTTTGGTACCAACTAGAGAATTCTGCTAGCAATACATAGGGAAATAGGGTGATCCAGTGCAGAAATTTTTTACCCCTGGTCATCTTGTCAACTGCCACCTTTCATGCTTAATGTTAAAGTGCTGTCATTTTCTAAGGCTTTTAAAGATCATTTATGCTTCCTCAGTTCTGTAGTGCAGCATCATTAAATATCAGGCATAATGTCCCTAAGAAACAGCACTTGGAACAAAATAGCAAGCGTGCTTTGGTGACTCAGAGCTGATCAGAAATCTACAGAAATTTCATGTCTCATAGTTGCCAAGTTTTCTAAAATGGTACTACAAAGCTTTGGCTAAGCAGCTCTAAAGTACTGGGGGAATGAGGAGGTGAAGGGTACAGAGGCCTGTCTTCAGGTAGGAGGGCAGAGGGCCTTGGGAAGACTTGAATTGGATCAAACCTTCACATGCAATTATCTGTTCCATCTGTGTCTCTAACAAACTGTGTGACCTTGGGTTTCCGGTTCCTTATCTGTCAAAAGGAAGAACTAACATATTTCTAGCTCCTCCAATCTCACAGTGTTGATGTAATGATCAGATGAGATAATGGCTGAGATAATGCTTTGGAAAGACTGTCAAAGTGAGGTGTTTTACAACTGACACTTATTAAGCACTTATTAAGTGCCTTGGGAGAGACACAAAGATAAATAGGACTCAGTCCCTGCCCTGAAGGAGTTCATAATCTAGTTCAGAAGATAAAACATACATATGAAAAGCAAACAGTACATGGCAGCAAAAAGGTGTCAAAAGAGCAGTTTAGAATATAAATACCAGAAAAAAAAAAAGAACATAAATACCAGAGAAAATTGAAGAAGGTACAGAACTCTTTCTGCAGGAATGGATAGGGAAGACTGAAATAAATCTTCTCTTAGCTGGGCCTGAAAGGAGAGGAAATTTGGATCATTTCGAATGGAAGAAACATCCCAGCAAGTGGAGGCAGAGACAAGGAGTCCAAGCTGCATCCTGGGTCCAAGAGGAGACCAGACCAGGTGAAGTGAAAGACTTCACAGGCCAGTTCTACTTAAGACGAGAAAGTTGAGCCTATAGACCATCCTGGCAGCTAAGACTGCAGTGGAATACCGAAAAAGGATCTTACAATCGACACCATCTGGTGTCCTTGAGCAATAAAGAATTGCGAGAGAGGCCCTAGAATTCATTCTCTTTCTCTCTTCCCATCCCTCCCTCCCTCTCTATCTCTTTGCTCTGGATTTTTTTAAAAACAGCTTTATTGAGGTATTTTGCATACAATATTTAAAGTGTACTGCTCATTAAGTTTTGACATAACTATACATCTGTGAAACCATCACCGCAATCAACATAGTGAACATAGGCGTCATTCCCTAAGTGATTACTTGTGCCCCTTTGTAATTCCTCTCTCGGGCCCCTCGCAACCACTGATCTGCTATCTGTCACTGTAGATTAGTTTGCACTTTCTAGAATTTTATGTAAATGGAATCAAATAAAGATGTACTTTTTTTTTTGTCTGGCTTCTTTTACTCAGCATAGCTAATTTTGAGTTTTATCCATGTTGTTGCTACTCTTAATAATTCATTTTTTTTCAGTTCATGTTTTTATTGTTGAGAAGTGCTACAGAATCCTCTTTAAAACCTTAATTTGTTTGGTTTTGTATTTAAGAAGGTGCTTCCTCCATGACCCCAAGGTACCTATCTCGGTGCTTGGCATACAGAGGCACTTATTTGTTGAAAGGATGAATTTTTGACCACCCCACAGTGCTAATACCTTATATAGTTTTGTTTGTTCCGTGGGATGCTTGGCCTTTATAGGCCTGTCTCTTCATCACTGTTGTTCATCTCACCTTCTGCTATACCATATGCAAAATACAATCGCCCACTTCTTAAATGTTCTTTAATGATAAAGCCATGAACATGCTCAAGTATTCCTGAGCTAGACTCTGGTGGAGGAGGGGGTGTTAGGGGGGAGGTGGAGAAAGATAAATTAGGCATAACTCGTGTTCACAATCTAGCTCTACCTTCTTGAAGACATTGCTCTTGATTGAGGATTCAAAACAATATTCAAAAACATATTCACATATGTTTTAACGATAATAAATGTAAATGGGAGTCTGAGAAAAAGTCTACTTAGCCTTTCAGACTTGGGCCATTCCTTTGCTGCATTGTTTAGAATTGCAGAGAAGAATGGAGATTTGCTGAGAATATTGCAGGGACTCTGCCTCCCATACCCTAGCCAGGAAACAAAACGCTGCTCCAAAGATAGAGATTTTGGTTGAGCATTTAGGATTCTACTTATCAAACTAATGGAAAGTTTTTTGTTTTTTTTTTTTTAATGGAAAGTTTTGAGTAGAGTATTTTCTCCCACTGAAAATTTGGGCTTACATAACCCGTTTCAAAGCTAGGACATTAAAATAGCCATTGAATTATGGAACCATGCTTAACTAAGCAGTTGTTTAGAAAAAAAATTTTTTAAAGCCATACCACTTTGGGGAATTCCCTGGTGGCCTAATGGTTAGGATTCAGTGGTTTCACTGTGGAGGCCTGGGTTCGATCCCTGGTTGGGGAACCGTCCCACGTGCCATGCAGCGTGGCCAAAATAAAAAATAAATAAAAATTAACAAACAAACAAACAAAGCCATACCACTTTGAAAGTATCTGAAGACAAGTAGCAGGAATATATTATGGTATTATGGACTCAGAGCTAGTTTCAGGAATAAAAATTTTACAGGCAGTCAAGAGATTTCAGAATTATTTTCAAGGGTGTTCACTGGAAAATGAAGTT
This sequence comes from Aethalodelphis obliquidens, assembly GCF_003676395.1. Classification (NCBI taxonomy): domain Eukaryota; kingdom Metazoa; phylum Chordata; class Mammalia; order Artiodactyla; family Delphinidae; genus Aethalodelphis; species Aethalodelphis obliquidens. The sequence continues at coordinate 581,189 of NW_020837954.1, forward strand.
ATTCAGAGCCACAACTATTGATTAAGCTAGAAAATTTCATGCCCATTGTAAGTACATGATTTAAGGAGAAACCAGGTGGATAAAGAAAATATGTAATCAACCTATGACATCAAATGAAAATTTTAGAACAAATGTTCATAATGTGCCACTTTTGCAAACGTTTAACCCTTCCAAGGGGCTTTCAAACCCAGCGCTGTGGCTTCAAGGGTGGCCTGACTGTTCCTGGAAACTTGTTATACAAACTGGAATGAGCCTGGTTTTACTGAGATTCTGTTGTGAGCTAGGATATAAAGAAGGCCTGATAGGAAATTTTGGATCTCAAAGAAAAGCTGAGAAGTTTGGCTCAAAAAATGGGACAGATTGAAACCATTTTTACCAAAGGAATATGAAACAGTTAAAGGAAATTGACTCAGAAGAAGACTCATATCATTTTGAAAAGCTAGACATGAAGCACAACGTGTTCAGTTCTTGTTATAACCGACTGAGTGTGGTGCTGTAATGCGTAAACACGTACCAGGCTGATAAAGTATTTCCCTGGGCTTTAAACTGATGATGACACTGTCTCATACTGAGCTGCATATGGAAGAGATTTTCTCCTTTAAAAATTGTGTCAGAGCCAGTGGGAGAAATAGACCTACCAAAGGGCATTTGGAGTTTCATGCTTGGGAAGAACATACACTGTAAATATTGAAACATCTCCTATGATTAAGGTGTTACGCAAAAAAAAAAAAAAAAAAGCAAATCCTTGAGGAAGTTAGCAATTTAGTATACTTTCTATATTCCATTTACCAAAGAGAAATTTTGCCAAACTAATTTATAGTATTCAACCATGGTAGCTAAGTAGATTATGTGTTACATCTGGGTTTCCCATGACTGGGTTGCTGTATAAAAACACAGGCACAGATATTTCTGGAATGCATGCTTTTCTTGGGCAGCATTTCAAAACTAATTTATCAGTATTTTCAAATGATTAATAATGGGAGACTCTATGGATGGGGAGCCCTTGATCATCCAAACCAAGGGTTACTGACTCACAAGTCTATGGGAGGGCTTCCCTGATGGCGCAGTGGTTGAGAATCCGCCTGTCAATGCAGGGGACACGGGTTCAAGCCCTGGTCCAGGAAGATCCCACATGCTGCAGAGCAACTAAGCCCGTGCACCACAACTACTGAGCCTGTGCTCTAGAGCCCGCGAGCCACAACTACTGAGCCCACGTGCTACAACTACTGAAGCCTGTGTGCCTAGAGCCCGTGCTCCGCAACAAGAGAAGCCACAGCAATCAGAAGCCCCCACACTGCAACAAAAAGTAGCCCCGGCTCGCCGCAACTAAAGAAAGCCCGCGCACAGCAACGAAGACCCAACGCAGCCAAAAATAAATAAATAAATAAATTTATATTAAAAAAAAAAAGTCTGTGGGAGCCAGGCAGGTAATTAATGTATGAAGGGCACAGACCAAAGAGTGGTGGGGACTGTGACAAACTAAGGAGAGAATACATCAAGCAAAGGAGCAGCCATCACTCAGTTCCGACCAGTTGCTGCCATGTGGCAATGGAAGCCCGGGGTGACAGAGCTTCTGATTATTCAAAAAACCTTAGAAACCCAGCTCTTTGTGTATAATATCCAGATTTTTATATGAAATTTCCTGAAATGTAAATGTTGGCAACCAGTTATTTTATTCATAATAGCTTATTATTATTACAGAGGAAGTACACGTGCATTGTATAAAAACGGAAAATGTAGGCCAACAACAACAGAACATATTCCCACCACTCAGAGAGCACCACTGTTAACACCTTAGTGCATATCCTTTCAGATCTTTTTTATTCATAAATATATAGACATTTTAAAAGCAAAATGATTATGGTTTTGGAACTGGTATTTTATTAATGATTTTGACCTTTCCATTTCAGTAAATTTTCACCCCATCTAATCCCCTGTCCATATTAAAACATTTCCAGTTGACCACAAACATCTTTTGTAGCAATTTGTTTAAACTAACAGGGAATCCAGGACCATGCATTGTATTATTATTGCATACCTTAAGTCTCTTTCATAGCAGTTTTGGCTTAAAAAAAAAAATCATACTGACTTGCTGAAGAGAGCTGGCCAGTTGCCCTGCAGAATGCTTCACCTCCTAGATTTGTCCAGTTGCTTCCTCCTAGTGTCCATTAGTTCGTTTCTCTATCCCCAATATTTCCTGTAAACTGTAAGTTATATCTAATACTTCTTTTGGGGTAGGGAGCAGCTAGAATATATGCTAGGTTGGGTTATGTATTTGTCTCATACCAGAACTGGCCTACTGGTAGGTGATACCAAGACTGTTTCCAGGAAATGAGTGATGACAGTCTGATCCCTCCAATATACAGTTACATTTTTGTCCTCAAGTTTGTAAACTGACAGTGTTACTTGGCGCTGTATCAATGTGCAGTTGTCTACCAATCATTTCACCTATGGTGTTTAACACCAATTAATAATCTTTGCTAGGATCAATAGTTTTATTAAAGTTCACAAAATGCCATTTTTCCAATTCTGTCATTCTTTCTACATTTATTAGCTGGCATTTTTTCCTTCTTCAACTAGGGTTCAAGTTAATACTATAAAAAATAACTCCCAGTGGGCCAAACTCAATGCATTTGGGGACAGGATTTAGCCAGTGGGCTGCTGCCTTCTGATCTACACTCTAAGCCAGACCGTCTCATCACTGTCACCTGTACCCTGCACATTAGGTCTCGTTGTAACACTCAGTTTCTTTGCATTTGTTGACATGTTGCTTGTAATCTTCTCACCGCATTTTACGTGTGTTTTTATCTCCCTGGCTGGACTGTGACCTCCTCAAGGACAGGGACTCCCCTGCAGTATATTTCCTTTGTTTCCCCTAATGTGCTCTTAAAGGTACTTTGGTGATTGCTAATCCTAATTAACAAAAAAGCACTAATAAGAACCAAAAGTTTTCATTATTATCTCTCGTGTTCCCTGGCTTTCCCGCTAAAACTTGCCCTAATTATCTGTCATAGTGAAGCACTTGTCTCATTTACAGTTTACTTATGCCCTGGGAGTCCCTGGGTGGGGGTAGTGGGGAGGGAAGAGGGGAAATAAGCTCTTTATTAGTCTTCAGAAGTTGGAAAGTCATTTTCCAGCTGTGTGACCTTGGGTAAGTCCCATCATCACTCAGAGTTTCTATTTCTTCATTCAGTAAAATGAGGTGACAGCGATATCTCTAAACGCACACCTCGCTTGGCTCTAACTCTCTAGGATACAAGCCTAACCAGTACCTTTTAGTAGATTTCCTCCTAACCCATCTCCCCCCGCTCCCTTCACATGGGTCAACACTATCTAAGAGGAGAGTACCTGAAATAATAACCACAGTGGACAGAATTTGCCTCTGATGACTTCCCGACCATCACAGTTAGACCGGTCTAATCTATATGTCCCAGGAACAGTCTGCTCAGATTTCCAGGGTCAAACCTTAGGACCTCTTTCCCAACGAGAGCCAAGCGTGGACAACAGGGCCCTCCACAAGCAATTGACACAGCAAAGGCCCAGCCTTAGGTCTTCCTTGCTGCAAGGGAGGAGAGGTCGGAGAGGATTGAGATTGGTTGGACACTTGTCCTTCTTGTGGAGTCTTGCCTTTAGGATTCTGAATGCCCCTAGGCCAGCTCTGGGGTATGGGTCCTTCTAAGAAAAGAAAAAAAAAGAAATAAAAATGCTTCAACTCACTGCTTCTTCCCAATCCTTTTCTCGCAGTCCTGTTAGTCTCTTTTTATTCCCCCCTTCTTATTCCCTTCCATCTAGGTACAGTCTCAGGGACCTCATCCAAATGGCTTTCTGTGCCCTGAAACAGCTTTCTCGTATGTCCTCCTTGACTGAGGATGGTCTCCAGCCTGATTATAACGGAGTCTTACCATTTCTGTGGCCCTGAGAGCTCCAGGCGGAAGGGGACGCAGTCAAGTCTCTAAGAAGTAAGGCAGAGAACCTGCACCAGCCGGCTTATTCACAAGCCCCATTCTGGCCTGTGGCAAACAGGGCTGGCCAGAGCAAATAGCTCAAGTCTGCTGTGAAAGCCTGACCCCTGTCCGTGACTCTCATCTAAAGAGACACAAAAGGGATCCATAATTCTTCCATTTCCCCTTTTGCTGTCTCCGGCCTATTGGCTGTTGATGAAAATCAGGTGGCAAATTGGCCAAACAAGGTCCACCTGTTGCTGTATCCTTGGCAGCATCCCATGAATCTTTCAATACCAACAGGAAATAGTAAATAGGACTGCTAAGGATGAACAATCTCCCCGTGAACAGGAAGAAGGGAAACTCTTGAGATGTGGGGTACACTTGGAACTTGCCAGTGATGCCTTGCGACAGCTGGGGCTGCTCCTATGCCATGGCCTGCCTTCCATGGGCCCGTCTTCATCAGATATTAGCACTTGTTTTTCCTCAGGAAGGAGGGAGAAAGTAGCCCTAGTGGCAAGGACAGAGTCTTGGGGACCCCTCAGGGTGAGGACAGACGAGCACAGACCTAGGAAGGAATCAGCCAGTCAGTGGTAGAGGGAGGCCAAAACCACTGTAAGAAACAAAGGGTCAGAGTGACAGAGTGGACAAGACCCCCAAGAGTAAAACCACTGAAGGGATGGATGTAAGGCTACACGTGCTTGTCTGCATTTCCCAGACCTGGAGCAGCCTGGTGAGAAATTTTCCCAGTCACAGAGCCTTTGTATTCACTTATTTAATAAAAATAGTTCAGAAGAAGCAATCCCAGCTGTAGAACACGTAATTTTGTTTCAGAACATTACCTTGCCAAAAAAAAAAAAGTGCATTTCCCCCACTCTGGCACTCCATGGTGTGAATCTGATCTCTTACTTTCACTCAGAGGCCTCTTTTATGCAATTCCCAGGTTGGCTGGCAAAGTCATCTTAGAATCATCCCTAAATGTGGAATTTCTGTTTTCAAGAGTCATTTCCAATATGAAACTCTAAGTGGTGGAGAATAAAGACTAAGGATCAAAGGTTATCAGATTAATTTGCCTAAAACCAATTCACCTAGAGACAGTTTCAAATAAGTATTTATCAAATCTGCAGCATTTCAAAAAGTTTAGCAGATTCACCCTTTCACTTTTCATTGCTGTTGTCTGTACACCTTTGTTAGTCAACTGAATATGCCACATGCCTGTTTATTTGTTGAGACTATATTGGCCTTTCAACAGCAGGAATGTAGTAGACAGACCAAGGCATCAAAATCATATTGAGCTCTGTTACAGTTTTCAAAGCATCTAATTTGGAAAAGAATATTGGATTAAGAAACACAAAAAATGATACACAAATGTCTGTACCAATTCTATTTATTGCTGGAAACTTTAAAAAAGTTTGAAAAGTAGGTAACAGAAAAAGATATCCATAAAGGTAGGAAGCAATCTCGTCATTTACAAAGTGCTGCAAATTTGATAAATTTATGCTGCTGATAACTCAGGGGTACTCTTAGATGAAAAGATATAAATCCTTGAAATACCCAAGTGTGACAAAAACGAACAGAACAACTAAATGGCTATAAAAATACCCAAAAGGGAACTCAGCTTTTGGCAAACTGGTCATCAAGTGAACTTTAAGTAAACAAGTTTTTAGTGGATTGGTTTTAAGAGATCTAGCCAAACTGATCAGAACCAAGTGAAAGTGTTTTGCCTCTCTAGCTCCTGGAACCTCAAGAGTTTGGGAGCTGTGGTGGAAATAACTCTGGTTTCCTCTGAGAGGCAGCAGGTCTGGAGAGCTGAACTACTACTAATGAACCAAGTGTAAGAGTCCCCTGACGAGAGAGAGAGAGAGAGAGAGAGAGAGATTGTGTGTGTGTGCCCGTGTGTGCACACAAATGTATACTAGAGATACAGACTAGAATCAGACCTTTAGAAAATACTGGAACCCGCCTGTGTGTGCCTGTAATGTGCTACAGCACAGGCTGCACACCTGGAAAGGCCAGTCACCCACATCATGGCAACTGGAGGGCTCCTCCTCCACAATCCATTTGGAATGTCTTGATCTTTGGGTCTCTGGCCCTTGGGGCCCTCCCTAGAGGACTCTTCTGCCAGGGCTACAGAGTGCCTTCCTTTTCTTGGCTGGCCTCAGAGGGGCCCACTGGCCAGAGGAATTTGTCAATGGTGGTGACGGCAGCGGCAGTGACTGCATCTCAGATATACTGGGTTGGCCAAAAAGTTCGTTTGATGTTTTCCATGAGATGGCTCTAGTAGCGCTTAGTTGTCTTTAACTTCATTTGAAACAATTTTGTTAGATTGTATCGTGACAGCTATTACATCAGTGTGCATTTTTAAAAAACTTATAAAAATTGGTGTATTTTTGTGTAGCCATTTTAATATTGAAGATGGAAGAAAAAAGGAACATTTTCGGCATATTATGCTTTATTATTTCAAGGAAGGTAAAAACACAACTGAAACGCAAAAAAAGATTTTTGCAGTGTATGGAGAAGGTGCTGTGACTGATCGAACGTGTCAAAAGTGGTTTGCGAAGTTTCATGCTGGAGATATCTCTTTGGATGAAGCTCCGCGGTTGGGTAGACCAGTTGGTTGATAGCAATCAAATCAAGACATTAACTGAGAACAATCAACGAGGGAGACAGCTGACATCCTCAAAATATCCAGATCAAGCGCTGAAAATCATTTGTACCAGCTTGGTTATGTTCATCGCTTTGATGTTCGGGTTCCACCTAAGTTAAGCGAAAAAAAAAAATGTTCTTGAACATAGTTCTGCATGCGATTCTCCACTGAAATGTAACGAAAACGTTCCGTTTTTGAAACAAATTGTGACGGGTGATGAAAAGTGGATACTGTACAATAATAACGTGGAATGGAAGAGATCGTGGGGCAAGCAAAATGAACACCACCAACCACACCAAAGGCCGATCTTCATCCAAAGAAGGTGATGTTGTGTATATGGTGGGATTGGAAGGGAGTCCTTTACTGCGAGCTCCTTCCAGAAAACCAAATGATAAGTTCCAACCAGCACTGCTCCCAATTAGATCAACTGAAAGCAGCACTCGATGAAAAGCATCCGGAATTAGTCAACAGAAAATGCATAACTGTCCATCAGGATAACGCAAGACCGCGTGTTTCTTTGATGACCTGGCAAAAACTGTTACAGCTTGGCTGGGAAGTTCTGATTCATCCGCTGTATTCACCAGACAATGCACCTTCAGATTTCCGTTCATTTCGGTCTTTACAAAATTCTCTTAATGGAAAAAATTTCAATTCCCTGGAAGACTGTAAAAGGCACCTGGAACAGTTCTTTGCTCAAAAAGATGAAAAGTTTTGGGAAGATGGAATTATGAAGTTGCCTGAAAAATGGTAGAAGGTAGTGGAACGAAACAGTGATTACACTGTCCAATAAAGTTCTTGGTGAAAATGAAAAATGTGTCTCTTATTTTTACTTAAAAACCGAAGGAACTTTTTGGCCGACCCAATAATTGGCAGGGGGCTGTCGGGCATTGAGCCGCTGCATGTGACAGCCGTGGCAGAGCAAGTGCCCATCCAGAGGGAAGCAGCAGCAGCCTTCCTCGTCACTCAGCTGCATCCGGCAGTCCTAGGGAAGAAGGACACCTAGTTTACCTCAGCCCAGGAACCAGGGACATCGTGGAAGTCGGCCCTGCTGGGCACTAGACTCCCAGTGACTGGGAAAAAGGGGGCGGGGTTGGAGGGGGATGAACTCCCAGAAGAGAAACCTGAGAAAATACCTCAGCTGGACGCCAGGTGTCGCTGCTACAGCAGAAATAATGAGACAGGCTCCCATTTCCAGCTGTTACCAGGAGTCCCTAGTTTTGGGAGTCTTGACTCTGGGGAAGCCAGATTTAGAAAGGACTAAACGACCACACCCAGAGAGAGTGGCTGAAGGACGCGAAAGAGACTGGAGATGGGTCAGAGCACCTTCCTGGTTTCCCGTATCCTAGACCTCTCCTACAGACTGTGGCAGTTCTAGGACTTCACTCCCCCAGCCCTCTTCTAGCTCTCCTCTGGGAGCCCAGGCGCCCAACACTCACCTCACAGTGGTAGCACTCAAAGTGATAATCTCGGTCCATGGATATCACCCTCACAATGTCCTCACAGCCCTGAAATAATGCACACCCCCATGGGCATGAGAGCAGCACGATAACCCCAACTCTCCCCTCCCCCACCAGCCCCCCTTCCAACGGGAGGTTCATACAGAGGCCTCCAGAGCCTCTCTGCCACAGTCTGCAGCTTTGAGGTGGCCTCTGCAGACCCTGCGGGAACGTCCCCCCTCTCCTTCGTTGGCCTCCAGGAAGGCGTGTCCCCTCGTGGAGCCTCCCCTCTGTCCAGGGGCTCAGGCCTTACGGAGGGAAAGGAAAGAGGCAGGCTGCATCAATAAAGTAAGCTAAGCCGGGGACGAGGAGACCCAACAGGGCCTGCTTCCTCGTGGGCTTTTGGCTTATCTCCCTTGGCACACACAGCGTAAATCATTTCTGACCCCTTCCTACCAGCCCTGAGGATTCTTCCCACCTTTTTCCAGCCCCTACATCTGGGGGCTGGTGACCTTGACTTCAGAGAAAGTCTCCTTCTCTGGACTGGGAGAAAAGAGATGGAGCCTGGGTCCAGCAAGGCTGTCAGACAAGTCCAGGCCCGGATGTTGGGGTCAGGGTGATGACCCAGAGAGCAGAGTCACACGGGAATCTTCGCGGAGTACATTCCTCAGCACCACTGCCTCCCAGGGGAGGCCAGGCGGCATGTCCCCAGTCCCTCCCCAGAGGCAGCAGCACTGGCTGCCCTGCAGGAGAACACAGACATACTGACCTCTGAGGGGAGGATGGGTTGGCCACAGGCCGCACACTTAGGAGCGTAATTCCTGAAAGAGAGAGGACAGAGGGGAGCTGAGGCGGGGGAATCCCTGAGCCCAGGTCCACACCACACCCCGGGCGGAGGACTCACTTGTGGTAGTCGGTGACACAGTACACCTGGTTGGAGAAGTCCACAGTGAAGGGGATGCCGTCCAGGCACTTGTTGCAAACGATGCATCGGAAGCAGCCTGGGTGATAGGACTTTCCCATTGCCTGGAGGATCTGGCTCGTGGGGCGGGAGGAGAATCAGTCTCTGCTTTCCAGCTACCGATGACGTTCCCTGCTGCTCCCACTAACCTCATCTGAGCCCCTGCTCTCGTCCTAGAACAATGCTGTGTAATCTGGGATGACCAAGGAGTCTTAAAATGGAGGCAGAAACCCTGATAAAGGTCTTAGGGAGCATCCAGGCCAGTGTTTCTCAGACTTGGCTGCATATCAGGGTCACCCCGGGAGGTTTTTAAGCCCATCAATGCCTGGGTCCCACCCAGAAGTATTCACCACAGTCTCTGGTGATGACCCAGCATTGGTATTTTCTTTACTTCTTCCCAGGTGATCTGCTAGGCTGCCAGGGCTGTGAACCACTGATTCAACCCAACTCCTCCTTACAGAAAAGAAAACTGAGCTTCAACTGATCCCAGCCAGTAGCAGAAAGGGGATTAAGCCTCAGGACCCCACACTCCTGGCTCAGGTGGAGGGCCGGGTTGTGCCTGCAGAGTTAGGGAGTTAGAGATCACGGGAGCCTGGGGTGGCAGGCGGAGGAGTCCAGACTTGATCCCATAGGCAAAGAGAAGCCACTGTAAACAGCAGTTCTGGGGAAGAATGGGACGCCAAGTAGTTGCTGATAGGTTTCCTCCCCCCACCTTTTCTCAGTATCCATTTAGTTCCTGATTCCACCCCTCGGCCCCTCAGCTTCACAGTCTCAGCTGAAGACACTGTGCTTACCTTCTCCAAAATCAAGTGACCACAGACACAGCATTTCTCAGCTGCCTCCTGAAACCCTGAAAACTAGGAGGAGAAGACCAAGGGAGGATGTTACGGGCCGAGAATGACCTGATGGGCCACAGAGAAAGGGGTGGGAGCCAATTCCAGGCCCAGGGGACCCCTCACTCACCAGATAATCTTCCTCACAGTACACAGAGCCGTTGACGCTGTAGAAAGCCTTGCAGCGCAAAGTTCGCCCTAGAAGCAGTAGACAAGGGGCTGGAGCCTCTCCCAGGGTCCAGGCACAGGGCGTCCCCGCCACGGGGTAACTGCTCTCCGGTGTTTCATGATGCGTTTAAATCTGGATTTCAGAGCTTGTCCTCCTAACTGCTGTCTGTCCCGTCTCCCCACACAAATACCCCATCTGATGCAATTCCAATTTGTTTGGTCTCACTCCTGCCAATCCCCACTCCTTCGCTTGCTGCTTCTCCAGCTCCTGCCCCCCTCAACAGTTTTCTGTGGCCCTGCTTTAAAGGGGTGCCGCCTTCTCCAGTGCCTGTGCTTGCTCGGGGAGCCACCTGGGAAAGCAAAGCCAACCACAGGCTGGGGGACAAGGTCAAGGGGCTCTGAACACGGGGCCTACAATGCGCTCAGAGACAATCACACTGTCGTGGACTTTGCTCTCTGGGACCTTTCAACCCAGGAGCTTCTGCACAGCTCTCCTATTCTCCTAGCCCTGTCTGTCTCCCAGGGATAGGCTCCATGGAGGTCAGGACATACTGGGACTACTGTTGGGGACAAAGTGCTTTGTTTGAGAGCAAAGTTGGTCCCCTTTCCTGCTGCACTAGGCTGCTTCCCCAAGCTTAGAGGGACCCAGAGTCTCCGGGGTCAGAAGCAGCCCAGGATCTTCTGCAAGCAGACAAGGCAGGACCGCTCCCCATGAAACCAACACCCAGGAACTGCTCCAGGGTGTCTAAATTATCAGGTATGAGGAGGAATGAGACAAGGGTGGAGAATGGGCAAGTTTCCCACCTCTGCCCTCTTCTCATCAAAATCTCCACTGCCAGCTCTGTCCAGTGGTTTAGAAAAGTTGACTTAGAAACTTATGAGACACAAGGGAGTAGAGAGAGGGAAAGAGACATTCCCAGAAGAGGCTCTATAAACAGAAGGACAAATAGATAGATGAACCTAAAGGGAGCCAGGCAGGGGATGGGAGTGGCTGGAGCCAGACAGGCAGAGATAGGAAATTAAAGGTCCAGCAAAGGAATCAGAGTGGGTAAGCAGGGGGGCCGGGTAATGAGGGAGGTGAGGGAAAGGCTGGGGAGTTGAGGCCGCTGGGAGCACCCCCTGCTCCTGGCGGGCCTCCTGAGCTAACAGCAGCGGGCATTCCTGGAGCGTGATGTCATCAGCTTGGCATGGCCCGGTGGCCTGCACTCCAGCGAGGTGGCTGAACTCTGACCAGCCGAGAGAAAACCCCCCTCTCCACTCCCCCACAGCTCCCCGCTCCCTCAGCCCACCCCACCCTTCCCACATTCCAGTCTTTCACTGTCGCCCCAGGCAACTCAAGTCGGCTGCCCAAGACCAAGCCCCTCCAAGGAGAGGCCGGAGGGCTGGGAGGGAGTCCAGGCTGGGCAAGCAGGAAGGCAGAAGAAAGAGGGAGGAATAGAGCGGAGGAAAGAGGCTCAGCAGAGGGAGGGCTGACCTCAGCAAGGGGCGCCAACATGGGGGCGGGCGGGAGAGAGCCAGGTAGAGCACAGAGAAGGGAAGCAAGAGAGAAGGTGGGGGCCAGACCAGCAAATGGAGAGGCACAAGCCCTGCTTTCCCTAGGCACTTGTGAGTGTGTACGTGCGGGGAGTGCTTGAGGCCTCAGGCCCTGGTCCAGAAGGTCTGGGGGCTGCACTCACCACAGGAGCAGCAGACAAAGCACTGGGTATGGTAGAGGCTGTCCAGGGCCTGGCAGGCGTTGCTCTGCCCATAGATGCCTTTGTTGCACTTGATACAGGTGCCTGAGAGGAGAGAAGAAGTTGTCAGCATCATGGCGCACTCCCCCAGCTCAAAACCAGGGATTCCTCATCTTTCCTGATGGCAAAGGACCACCAGTCACAGCCTCCTTTTGACGGGCTCCCTTTTGGGAAGAGAGAGTTAATGGGATGCAGCAAGGTTTTGGCTGGGCAGACTTATTCTTGTTTACTGATTAATCAACAGACATTTTCTGAACATCTATTTAGTGCCTCGCAACAACATTGTGCCCAATACTGTGGAAAATTGGAGAAACTCAAAGATAGGGTCCCTGGACTTCAGATGCTCGGTTTCTGTTGGGGAGAAAAGACTAATCAGGCAAGATATGATCACCGTGGCACTGTGTGGGACAGTCAGAGATGTGAGTCCATAAGGGCCCAGCAGCAGACTGGAAAAAGCTTCCTAGTGAAAGCACGCCAGGTGCAGAAAGCCTCTCCAGGACCTCGGCTTCTCCATCTGTCAAACGAACTGCCATTCGGCTACGGAATGACTTCTTTTTTTTGCCCCTCCCGCTGCGGAGCACAGGCTCCAGACGCGCAGGCCCAGCGGCCATGGCTCATGGGCCCAGCGGCCATGGCTCATGGGCCCAGCCGCTCCGCGGCACACGGGATCTTCCCAGACCGGGGCACGAACCCGTGTCCCCTGCATCGGCAGGCGGACTCTCAACCACTGCGCCACCAGGGAAGCCCCAGAATGACTTCTGCTCTGTACCTCTAGGCTTCCAAAGATGGAAAGAAGGATCTGGCTCAGCAGAGGGCCCTGTGCAGAGGGGACCATGTGAGTGTGACTCCTCTGGGGAGGTGGCTGCTGAGAATGCAGGGTGTGTTCCAAGGATTGAGGGTTGCAGAGGAAGGGGGGAAGGGAGGCAGAACCCCTCATGTCTCCCTGTCATCTTCTATCATAGGAGGAACAGAGCCAAACTGCTCTTCCCTGACATCTCCTCTAAAATACATAACACCTGGCTCTGGCACCCCCCTTTCCTGGGTGTGTTCTTCCCTCCTTCCACTCCCCAATTCCAGGCCCATGAGTGAGGGCTAGGGCCTGTCTTTGGGGAACAGATCCCAACGGGCCCGCCTCACCCCGCCCCACCTCTCCCCCTCGGCACACTGCCACACTCCTTGCCTGTTGGGGCCCATCCAGTCTTTGCCCAGGGGCTTGGGAGCCCGTGCAGCAGCTGCAGCGACTGATGGGCCCAGGCCTGTCCTGCTCCCACCCTCTGGCAGCTGGGCAAGGCTGTAGCCAAGGAAGAGGGCCCCTACTAGGGGCAGGAGTAGGAGGGTACAGTCAGGCTGGGGGTTCTGTCAGAGGCGGCAAACTGCCCCTAGGGAGAGAAGCAGCCCTCCCCCTCACCGGGGTCCAAGGCTTCCCCAGGGGAGGGGAGCTCTGCCCCAAGATTGCCATGCCAGGGGGCCCTGTCAGAGCCATTTCTTTGGGAAGCCTTGGACGTTACGGGAAGACAAGAGCCAACTGCTCAGGCATGTCTGCCTCACCTCCTCTAACCCAGCATATCCACTCCTAGGTTCTTCTGCCATATTACTGCACTCTCTCCCAGCTCCTTTCTTCCTTCTGGTTCTGATGGCTTAGCCGAGGAGATTTCTCTCCACCCATCAACCACTTCTCCCCAGCCTCGAAAGGAAACTGCTAAAAGGATCCTGTCACTTAGTCTCCCGTGACCAAAGCATCATCTGCTCCGGGTTTTCCTCTCTCAGGTGGGGGCGGGGTGGGGGGGAAATGGGGGAAGGTTGGAGTTGAACTAGCCTGCAGCCCTGCTACCTCTGAACCTCCTCCCTTACCTTCCTTCCCTGGCTGGGTTCCTCTCTCTATTTACATTTCTAGCCACAGTGTTCCAGAGCATGGGGTCTGGGGCAGGAACATGGATGGTGAGAAAGGTGAGAAGATGCTGGGAACACTGAAGGGACTCACAGACCTAGGAGCAGGCCCTCCACCTCTTTCTGTACTTCCTATCACAATCAGATTAGCATTATTTTATACAGTGAAGTGGTGCCTGTGGGTCTTGACTAAAAGATCGTTCAAGACACCAATATCCCCCCCCCCCAATAGCCGAGACATATAATCAATTAACACTTCCTGAAGGTAACTGCGTCCGGGAGAGAGGCGGCGACCAGGTTTCTTTAGCAGCAGGAAATAAGGGGCTACTTCGTGCCTGAATTCTGAGCAGGTTATGGCCAGAACTGAAGCCCGTGTTATTTCTGGCAGCTATACACGGTCGCCATCCATCCAGGGGTGATGTTGTCCCGGTGGTCAAGGCTTCTGCCCTGACTTCCGGAGGATGGGGAAAACAGAAGCTGACACCACCGGGTATCGGCTTAAATGCCCACCCACGCACGGAGCCAGCAGGACTGGGGCCAGACGTCAGTAGGGTCTCTGCTTTCCGTCCCAGAGCTTTCTTCCTCCCCCCGGGCTCCTTTCCCGGACCGCGGCCACAGCTCCGCGCGTGTTAGGAAGCAGCTCCCCCACCCCCTGCACCCCACCTCAGCCCAGTGCCGCGCGGCCGGCCCCGCCCGCGGGCACCTGGAGCGCCCGGGCAGGAGCCGGCACGCAAGCGGCCCACCCGCCCCGCCCCCCCACCCGCGCATTCCCCAAATTCCTGCGGGCGGAGCCTGGGCCCGGCTGGGGGCGCGGCGCGCAGGAGCCTGCAGGGGCAACGCCGCCGAGGGGGGAGCAAGATGGGGGGATGCTCTCCCAGCCCCACTTGGTTCCCCTCAACAAGGCCTCCTACCGCGAAAAACCCAGGATCTAAAGCTGAGGAACTGGGATTCACGAGATCATCAGGGGGGTTGAATTTAGCAGGAATAAGGTGCCCGTGGTCCATTTGAAACCCAGTGGGAAGGGGAAATTCCTCTTGCCTCTTTCCTAGCCCCGTGTCTCTGCCTCCGACTTCCCAGCGCCCGCCGTCGGGGCAGTGGGGAACCGAATGCGGTGACGGGTCTCTTCCCGTCCCTAACCACTTCTCTCACTCACCAAAGTAGTCCTCTCTGGACTCCGGCTCCCGCATCCGGGCCCGGGCGGCCTCTGGAACGAACGCACCTGGCGGCTCCTCGAGACCTGACGGCTCAATCCCCGAGGGTTCTCCGCGGGCGCCGGCTTCTCGCCCACCTGTGCCCACCGTCAGGCGCAGCAACGCTGTTAGTTCATCTTGGTATCGGGCGCCCGCGGCGCAGTCCCCATAGCCAGTCACCGAGTGTCGTCCGGGTTGCGCCCCTCGTCTCTCCAAGGGCCCTGCCGCTCCCACTCCGGCCCCGGCTAGAGCTCCCGGGCTGCCCAGGGCTGGGGGATACGAGTGGCGGCTTTCCTGGCAGCCGAACCCCGCGGGCCGATGAGCGCACAGTCGGTCCAGGGCAGCGTGGAGCTCGGGGTAGGCGGACGGCACCCCTCCAGAGGAATAGCCCGCCGGAACCCCGGCCAGAGGTGGGCCAAACAGGCATGGCCCGGCGGGCAGGGGGCTGCCGTGGCGCTGGTCGTAGCCCATGCTGATGCCGCTGGTACGGTTGCTGCAGGGTCGGCTACCTCCGGCTCCACCAGCCCCCGCCCCATCCAGCAGCAGACTGCCCCGGGGGCTGGACGGCTTGCTCGCGTCGCTGGCTGAGCTACTGGCGAAACTGGAGCGGGGGCTTAGGGCTGGGGCCGTCTCCAGCCGAAAGTCGGGGGGCAATGACTGAGGTAGAGGCAAGGCCCGGGTGGGAGGCGGCCCCCCGGGAAAGGAGCCTTCGTAGCGCGGCGCCTCAAAGGAGCCGCGAGGGTTCCGCTCAGCGTCCAGGGGGCCTTGCTCCCGGGCTGGCTCCAACGGCTCATCCCCAGGTCCCCCAGTAGCTCCACGGGGCCCTGATTTCCTAGGTCCCCCCAACCCACTCAGGCGCCCCTTGCCCGGCCCGGGGGTCCCATCAGACCCAGACCTGCTAGATTCACCCTTTCTGCGGCCGAACTTGGCGCTGCCGGAGTCCGAGAGTCTTAACTTCTCCAGCAGGCGACTGGCTTTCTCCCCTAACCGCTCCATGCCCTCGGGCCTGGGGCCTCCAGCCCCCTCCCCGCCCGGCACCCTGCAGCGTCTCGGCGGCCGCTTCTCTTTCCCTGCGGCCGGACTTCGCTTCCCCAGGGGCACAGGATAGGCACAGGGGTTTAGCGGGCGCCCCGGATGCCCGGCGCCAAGAATCCCGCAGCATCCCCCAGCGAGAGGGGTTGCGTCCCCCCGCGCATCAGGGGTTAAGCGGGGCTAGAAGTGCCTACGGCCGCGGCTGTCCGGTCCGCAGGTCTATCTGTTCACGCGTCGACTCGCCCGGCAGCCCCACTCTCCCAGGCCCCCGCCCCCCTCGCTCACACACTCAGCACCGACCCAACTTCTCTCCCAAACTTTTGTCTGCCTGGCCGGATCTACTTTCCTGGAGGGGCGGAGCGCCGTGTGCGAGACGAACGGGGGTGTCGGCGCAGGAATCTGGTGCGCCGGAAAGGGGGGGTGGCGGGTGTTGGTGCTAAGTGTCCTGGAGCTGGAGATCCGCCGACTGGTGGCGAAAGGAGGGCGAGGGGCAGTTTGGACAGTTGCTACTACATCACTCAAGAATTGGGACATGAAAAAGTGGGGGAGGGGGAGGGGAACTCTTTGTTTGCAGTTGGAATGCGCGGAGGGGCACGGTGGAATGTCGCGGTTCAGAAAGGGGCGACGCGAGGCATGTTCTGCGCAAACACCGTGACTTTGTTCCTAGTGTGGGGACTGTGGGAGAGATGAGAAGGGACTGATACAGAAGTAGTGAGACAGGGAGAGAGAAGAAAGGTAGATACATAAAGAGGTTCAGAGACGCATAAGAGCCCAGAAAGGCGAGGAAGCCCTTATAGAGAGGTGGTGGAAGACAGGTATGGAAAGAAAGGAGAGCCGGACCAAATGGGATCGTGGGTGGTGCGGAGACGGAAGGCTGAACAGACCAAGAGAAAGACAAATTAGTTCAGGTCCAGAGAGAATGAGAGACAAACAGATAAGCTGCAATAAAAAGACAACTTTCTGAACCCAAAAGTCTGTAACGGGAGGGAGGGAGCTTTCGTGTGTATGTAAAAGGAGAGAGGAAGAGGCTTGGGACTAATCTCTACCTTCAGGGTAGGACAGATAGAGGGATAGATAGACACCCCCTGGTGTTGGGAAATGAGATTTTTAGCAAATATTTCAGGTGACTGGGGATAGAAGGCCCGGTTTTAGAGCTAGCGAACGCCTCGCCCTTGGTTGGCCCACAGTAGTTGGTGATAAAGAGTAAGTACTAACTTAAAAGGGAGAAAAAGAAAATGTCATTTAGAGGACATAGCAAGTGAAAATGATCAAGGTGGAAAAGGAAAAGAGGCTGATCTTGGCCATACTAGGAGGATCAAGAATAAGGAAAAGAGGAAGCCATGGCGGAAGCTGAACATGCCTAATGAAGTATCAGCCAACTGATTTTGCCCAGACTAGCACATGGCGAGGGAGAGGGGAATGGAGAAGGAAATGACTCCTTCGTATTTAGATGGTAAATTCGTATGAAAATTATATGCAAACAAATCATGCATATTATTTTCATCTCAACATTTTGAACACCTTTTATAATTTTAGTGTAGCCTTAGGGAATGGGGGAGGAAAGAAGGTTAATATCCTTGGGGAAATTAATTTGGCACAAACTATTTGGCTTCTCTGTCCTAGCTGCATTGTCTCCCTGACCTCATCTCTCCTGAGAATCAGCCTCTCTGTTTCCCAGGTCAGGCCTACAGCTTTTCTCTGATCCAGAGGACAGTTTACTCTCAGACTGGAAGCAGGGAGGACTGAAAGCATTAGTAACCAAGGGGGGCTATCAGGTTGCATCCAGAGCCTGCTGTGAGCTGTCTTCAGAATCAACCATAACGTTCTCCCTCCTTTCCTGTTTCCACATGGGGAAGGAGAACCTGGATTCTTCCTTCCAATTACTTACATCCTCTAACATTTGGGAACTTTGCTCCTTTGGGGTTAAAATGGGAGAGTAAATCTTATGAAAAGTTGAGATGCCGTTAAAGGAGGCCCATCCAGGAGTTGGTAGTGGCAGCAGTGGGCACAGTTGGCACCAACAACCTGTGTTTTCAGGGGGATAACAGGAAGGAGACGCAAGTGAAGGGGGTGTGATGCGCTGACAGCGCATGCTCCAGTAGGGCTCACGACCTCTGGGTAGCCACTCCATAGTTTGAACTGGAGCTGGGAGCTCCACAGGCCCTATTCTCCATTCCCACGACCTTAATTAGCCTCTATATACAGGTGACTCCCAAATCCATATTTCTAGCCCAGACATTCTTGGACTTAAAAACTCAGCTGACGAATAGCATCTCCACTTGGTTGTCTCAAAGGCACACAACACCCTGACCTCACCTTCCCTGCCTCCCAAAACTGGCTCCTCCAGCATTTCCTGAGTAAACGGCATCATTAACCACTTAGCTACTTAAGCCAGAAACCTGAACATCAACCCTATGTCCTCCTCCCTTAACCTCAAATCCAAGCAAGTCCTATCAGCAAGTCCTATCAATTCTGCTTCCAAAATATCTTTCAAATCTGTCCTTCCCTCATCATCACCACTATATATATATATGTATGTATCAGGTCATCATCTTTTCTCTCCTGGACCACTGCAAAAGTCTCCCTGCCAAGGCTTTCTCCCTCCCATCCATCTTGAAACCTGAGGTCAAATGATTCTTCAAAAGCACAAAACTGATCATCTTATTTCCCTGTTTAAAACCTGTCAGCGATTTCTCACTATCCTTTAACTAAGTCTATACTCTTTAAGGTATTTTACAGAGTCTATCTCTCCAGCCTCTTCTCTCAGCAACATCCCCTCCCCAAATGGTTCTGCAGTAGAACTGTACCTTGTCTGTGCTCTCTCTTGCCTCTGGACTTTTGTGCTTGCTATTCCCTAGGTTTGGAACTCTCTCTTGGCTTCCCCTTCCCTCCTGGTTAACTTCTCCCCATCTTTCAAGCATCAATTTAAACACTCTCTGAGAAGCCTTTCCAGACCGCCAGAGCAAGTTAGTTACCCCTGTGGTACATAGCCATGTACTACATTCCCCCATCATCACACTTATCACAATTCATTTCATTGCTTACTTAAATGCCTGGCTTCCTGACTAGACAATAAAACTTCTGATCAGTATCTAACCTGTTCAACAGTTTATCCGTAGCACCTAGCACAGCACCTAGTAAGCAATCAGTATTTGTTGTATGATTGACAGAGTGAAGAGAAAGCCATATTTACTTCTCAATCCATCCAAAAAGGCACAAATTTTGTGTGTGTATATATATTCTGCATGTGTGCTTGTGTGCACACACACACGTACACACACACACTCACCTTCCTCAAAATACAGCTTGGCTGACAGGACTAAGAGATAGCTACCAAGCCACGTATACTGCTTGGTCACACGGTGGGAAAGCAGCTGCTGGTGAGACAGGGGAACTCTTTAAGCCTTAATTTCCTCACGTGTACAATGGGAATAATAAAATCTTCCTTATATAATTCAATAAACAATAGCTATTACATCTAGATCCCAATTCCCAAATACGGATGGAGCCTGTGTTCTGCTCAGAAGAATGAAGCCCATGACTGAAACTGTCCACCAGGTGGCAGTATTACCCTGGCCTGGTCCTGTGCTGCTTCCACTACGGAGCAAGACCAGCAGTCAGGGGAAGAAGTAGAAGGTACGACCAAGGGCCGCTTCACTAGAGCTTTGAGTGAAACCAGAAGAAAAAACAACTCAGAGACCAGGGCATACGTCAAGAAGGCCTCTGTTTCTTGGACCCATCCTCCTTTTCTCAGCCCAGGCTCTTCCGAGGCACTGTTATGCTTAGGAATAAGCATTTTCTGGCTTGTCGTTCACAGCGGGGGGAGGGGGGGAGTATTTCCCCCTTGGAGATGAGTCCTTTTATCCCACCAGAGCTGCCAGCTTCCACTTCTAGTGGAGACTGTGTTGAGAAGAGAGGCAGATTTGCTTTCTCAGACTGCAGAAGACATCTCGTCATTCTGGGAAGCCCTGTGGCCACCCATTTTGAGGACATGGGAAGAGGCGGATGCCAGAGTTATTCTTGGTTATACATTTCACTCATCCTTTTCCACCTTGATTTCAATGAACGAGTTCAAGTCAGGACAGCAGGTTTTGTGGGGTTGGTCAAAAGATGGGGAGACAGGTCCATTCTCATCACCTCCCTCATCCTCCTCCTCTTGGAAATTAGGATTGTAAAGTTCTGGTGGAAGGAGCTGGGCCTCAGCAGAAGGTAAGCGGTCTGAGGGAGGTCCATACACACGGTTGGCTTTGGTGCCATGCTTAGAGTTGGCATCCAGGTGGTAGCAGAGCTGCGTGAGGCGCTGGGCCCGGAAACGGGGAGGCCGGGCTACCCAGACACCTGGCTCATTAAGGCTGTCCTCTTCATCTGACATCAGCTCCTCTGTCACATCCTTCCACAGGCGTTGGTCCTCAGGGCCAAAATGCCTCATGATGCTGGATCGGTTGGCAAAAAGCTAAGGTAGGAGCCCAGGACAGAGATTAGGAAAAGCAACAAACCACCATGCATTAGGTTTGGGGAAAGGCTTTGGGTGGAAGGGAGGCTGTGTAAAATCTGTGCCCGAGAGAACCAAGTTCTCAGGAGAACACAAGTCCTCAAGAGAACCCAAGTCAGATCTTAGAACTGGCTCCCTTCCTCCTCCTCCTCTGCTCCGTTCCTGGATCTCAACTCTTTTCTCAGATGCCACGTCCCCTGGCCCTTCCCACTGTGACTTATTTATTAGCGTTTAGAGTTTAGCATCTTGAAAGGAAAGACTAGAAACCTACCCGATATCTGCGACTTCGAAGTTTCTTCTCCTCTTTTTCTTTTAGGCCTTTAAAAGGGTTCAGGGAGTTGCGGTACTCACGCCTCTTAGTAAGGAAGTAGGCTACACAGGCTCCTGGTGGGGAGGGAGAAGGCAGGCAGCAAAAAGCAGGGTCCTCAGCCCTTTTTTTTGCCCTAATACTACTGGATGGGAGAAGGGTGAACCACTGTTTAGACGATGGGCTTTCTGGGTATATCCATCAGCATCTATTCATTCCTCTCTGGTTTAGCTCCCTCTGCCTCCCTCCGTCTCCAACAGGAACTCCTCCCACTATAAAAAGACAACTCCAGGGAGGGAGGGAGGGAAACGCAAGAGGGAAGAGATGTGGGGACATATGTATATGTATAACTGATTCACTTTGTTATACAGCAGAAACTAACACACCATTGTAAAGCAATTATACTCCAATAAAGACGTTAAAAAAAAAAAAAAGACAACTCCAATGCTTCTGTAACTCCCTTCCCCCACTCCCAGTTAAACCTACCCCCATTCTACTCAGCTGACAGCAGATTACAAGTACTTTTTCAGCAGAAGCTTTCTTTTTTTTTTTTTTTTAGCAGAAGCTTTCTTAGTGCTACAGACAAATAACAGAAGAGCAAGGAAAGTAGAAAACCCAGGACATAATATTTAGGGACAAAAGAGCAGGGCTGGATTCTGACCTCCTTTTTATAACACCCTAGATTCAGGCTCTGCGTGTAAATGTCATGCATGATGGTGTTCTGGCCCTTTCCTTCTCCCATTTTCATTTCAGACTGAGTAGGGGAATAAAAAGGCAATTAGAGACAATCCTGTGTATTGCAGGTGAAAAGAATAACCAAAACCAATTTTTTAAAGTCCTCTATTTTCAAAACCACCTAAATCATCTCCATATGCCTCTTCTCCTCTGGCCAGGAACAGGGGATGAAGAAAGGATGGGATGGGAGTTAACTTAGTTTTTCTCACCTTTCAGCTCCTTGTCAGTGTAATTGTGGGGACTGGTTACCAGCTCCTGCTTGAGCTTTTCCAGAAGGAACTTCACTACTGAAATATTCCAAGAGGACTTGATGCTGCCACAAGAGAAGAGAGTGAATAAGGCAGTATTTTATTTTATTTATTTATTTTTTGGCTGCACCACGTGGCTTGTGGGATCTTAGTTCCCCGACCAGGGATGGAACCCGTGCCACCCCGTAGTGGGAGGGTGGAGGTTTTTTTTTTTTTTTTTGCGGTACGCGGGTCTCTCACTGTTGTGGCCTCTCCTGTTGCGGAGCACAGGGTCCGGACGCGCAGGCTCAGCGGCCATGGCTCACGGGCCCAGCCGCTCCGCAGCATGTGGGATCCTCCCGGACCGGGGCACGAACCCGTGTCCCCTGCATTGGCAGGCGGACTCTCAACCACCGCGCCACCAGGGAAGCCCAGGGAGAGTGGAGTTTTAACCACTGGATCGCCAGGGAAGTCCCTCGTCAGCATTTTAAAAGCTAGACAGAGATTCCCAGCACTAATCAACTTTGTGGTAAAGTCCTCCATGGCCTAAGACAGTATACAAGGGGCAATGGTGAGATGGAAGCCTTACCCTCACTGTTATACTGAAGCAGCCCCCTCTATTTCCCTCTCCTTGGCAAAGTTCCTTATGATCTTTTCCCTCAAGAGGATCGTACCTTTCAGACCCATTGAATCTCTTGTCATTGGTGATGTGGTTATGCACATTGTGGACCAATTTCTAGGGGAAACAAACAAACAAACACAGAATCAAGCCAGGAGCAAATATGATGAAACCCTCCTCTGGTCCCTAGGCACTGTCCCTATGGGGTTCTCTGCCTGAATCCTGCCCATAGTCTAGGTACCATTTCTGTTGATGCCCTTTCTTAGCCAGAGAGCCGATCCAAGTTAGTATTTCTAATGAACCCTCCCTTTCTTTCCTTTTCATTTAATTTCTGTGGAGTCTCCAGGATTACCCCCTGGTCTTCCTTCTGCTCCCAGGGAATATGATCACTACAGTAGAGGGTTTCAAACACTTCCACAAACACACTCCTAACAGCAAGGAGAGAGCAAATATACACCAGGGCTACTGCAAGTGGACATTTCTTTTTTTAAAAATTTTAATGTTATTTATTTATTTTTGGCTATGTTGGGTCTTCATTGCTGCATGTGAGCTTTCTCTAGTTGCAGTGAGCGGGGGCTACTCTTTGTTGTGGTGCGCGGGCTTCTCATTGCGGTGGCTTCTCTTGTTGAGGAACACGGGCTTTAGGCGTGCGGGCTTCAGTAGTTGTGGCACGCGGGCTGCAGAGCGCAGGCTCAGCAGTTGTGGTGCACAGGCTTAGTTGCTCTGCGGCATGTGGGATCTTCCCGGACCAGGGATCGAACCCACGTCCCCTGCATTGGCAGGCGGATTCTTAACCACTGCGCCACCAGGGAAGTCACTACCTTTGCTTATACACCTTTAATGATGGGTTCTCACTAGTTTTTGACTCAGCTACTATTGAATATCTCTAATTGTTAAAAAATTTTGCCTCAGGGGCTTCCCTGGTGGCACAGTGGTTACGAATCCGCCTGCCAATGCAGGGGACACAGGTTAGAGCTCTGGTCCAGGAAGATCCCACATGCCGCGGAGCAACTAAGCCCAAGCGCCACAACTACTGAGCCTGTGCTCTAGAGCCTGCGAGCCACAACTACTGAGCCCACGTGCCACAACTACTGAAGCCCGCACGCCTAGAGCCCGTGCTCCGCAACAAGAGAAGCCACCGCAATGAGAAGACCATGCACCGCAATGAAGAGTAGCCCAAGCTCGTCTCAACTAGAGAAAGCCTGTGTGCAGCAACAAAGACCCAGTGCAGCCAAAAATAAATTAATTAATTAAAAAAAATTTGCCTTAGATGCTCCAAAATCTGACCCCAGTTTTGCCCTAACAGCACCTGAAGTATTTGAAGACAGCTTCCATGTACTTACCAAGTCTTTTCTTATCCCATCTAAACACCAAGTCCTTCAACCATTCCTCATGACATAGTTGCCAGACAGACTCCTCATGAAACTATGAGCCTCTCTGGTTTGCCAGTGTCCCTCTTACAACATGGCACCTGGAACTGAATCTAACTCATCTGTTGAGGTCTGGCCAAAGGGAACATTACTTCCCTGACTAGAACTCTATACTTCTAGGAATGAAACCCAAGATGCTGTACCTCTCTTAGCAAGCCCATCCCTACTCTCAGTGTCACAGAGTTCATTCATAGTGAGCTTGTAGTCCATTTTCCACATGGATTACTATCTCCACCATTCTGCAACTGTTTTTTTTTTTAACTTTAATGTAGGATTTTACATTTCTTCCTATTAAATTTAGTTTTGTTGTTTCTGATTATATTTTCATTCCAAGGTCCTTCAGTCAATGGAAATTACCCAGTCCCAAACTGATGGGATGCTGATCTCAGGATTTCAGCTTCATATTAAAAAATTTATGCCCAATTTACGCTCCTAGGCCTATGGTTGACTGACCATATCAACTTAGGAAATTACTGTTAACTCTTTATGGTTAGGGTCTCTACTCTATAAAAAAGACTGTTGTACTAGCTTCATATTTGATATAGTTATTTTACCTCTTAGAAGTCCAAACTTGAAAAATCACAAAAGATGGGTAAATGCTTCAGAAAGAATTTGAAAGAGTTGCAGAAAAAAAGAAAAGAAAAAAAAGTAGGGTGGGGGAGTTGCATAGCTTCCAATTCAAGTGGCTTGGAAGAGATCAGCTGATAAACATCCAACCAAGCTTGAAGTGGAAAGGGAAAATACTCTAGACAATAATAAGCATTAAGACTGTAAAGGCTGCTGGCTCACCTACCTCCTGAGTGAGCTAAAAATGAATAATTTCCCCAGTGGGTGGCTGGGATCTGCAGCAGTCCAAGGAATTAAGATTCCGATTTGGTCCTTTTGGATCTCTAGCAGCGACCCACAGCAGCTTCATCACATTGGAGAGATGCCTCTCTCATTCCTTCCCAGAGCTAAAGGTTGGAACAGTGAAGATCTGCAACTATCCCTCTCCCTATAAACCCACAGACTAATACAAGAACATTTTATATCTTTCTTTGTGACAGGCAGCAAGACTCACTGACTGGTCCTCTCACGCCTCTTCAAGCACTATAACACAGAGCAGGATGACTGAGAATGCCGTCCTCCCAGAAGGTCCCATGCTGAGCCCTCCAAAGGGCAGGAAGAAGCCAAGCCTCATCACTAGACCTCTCGCTGGAGTTAGTAGGCACTAGAGGAATGGAACTGATCAAAAGTCCTGATTTTATGCAAATTTTAATTGTCACACATTTATTCACAATTTAAGCACTATGAATTTTTGGGAAATCCCTTGAAATGTACTTCTAGGTATAAGCCTCCATTTCTATCACTGGCAACAACAGTGCCCTCTTGGGCCAGAAATCCATGACAGAGAAACTAAACCTAGTCCCTGTTTTTTTTTTTCTTTTAATATTATTTATTTGGCTGCACCTGGTCTTAGCTGCAGCACACGGGATCTTCGTGCAGCATGCGGGATCTTTAGTTATGGCATGCAGGATCTTTTTTTTTTTTCTTTTAGTTGCGGCATGCAAACACTTAGTTGCAGCATGTGGGATCTAGTTCCCTGACCAGGGATCGAACCCAGGCCCCTTGCTTTGGGAGCATGAAGTCTTAGCCACTGGACCACCAGGGAAGTCCCCCTATTCCCTGTTCTTGATAAGTGACATGTCACTGAACATAACCAAAATTTGAAATGAAGGTTAGAAACCAGTTGATACTGATTATGAATGGTGTCTTCTGGAAGAGAGAGAGAGAAAAAAAAAAAGAATATGTCAATGTAAAAACATCATATGAAAAGGCAGAGTAAAGTAGGATCTCTTAGAAAAAGAAAGAAGTAATATGAATAAAGGAGGTATAAATGGTAGTCAGCTGTTTTCAATCTTTACTAAGACTGTAACAAGGAGAAATGAGTTCTATACTATGATGAGATCTTGCTGGATGTCAGTGGTGACCTCCACTCCTAACCATAGCCCTCAAGTCACCTCATCAGCCATTATCCAGAGAGTGGAGACCCATTACCGTCAATGGGAACACGATACGGCTAAAGAACATCCCCACAGTTATCAGAAAGATGTTCTGGGCGACAGAGCGGATCCAAAGGTCTGCGGTCACCCCAAAACAGGGTTTCTCAACCTCGGCACTATTGACATTTTAGGCTGGATAATGGGGGTGTTGGGGGAGACATCCTGTACACTGTAGGATGTTTAGTGACGCTCCTAGGGCTCCGAGCCACTGCAAGGTTTCAGGCAGAACTGGATCATATCAGTACCTTCCCTGCCAAGTGCTCTGAGAATCAGTAGAATCTCCAAACCTTTTACACCTGAGCTGAGTGGCCCTCTGCATCTTTGGGGTATGGGACCACCTCAGGACACCTTGGCCTTTCTGCCCATGGGGACCCTTGCTACTCACCCTGAACACTGGTAATTTGCAGGCAGTTTCCAGTGCTGCTCTGCTGCCGTCAATCTGCTTAACCCCTTAAGGATCTTCCCATCAGGATTATGAGATCACCAGGAGATATGATGTAATTATATAATTATATATATGATATAATTCCCTTATCTTTAAATGGAAGATATCAATCTAGCTGGGAAAACCTAAAGAAGTTCCACTGATAGCAGTGGGGCTGCCTGTCCCTGGGCTAGGGAAGAGGCTGTCTCCTTCTTGCCCCTCCCACTCCAGCAGGCTTCAGGATACCATTCATTCGATATGGGACGTTTAAAATCAACCCACATTTCCCTCTTCACTTATCTCTCCAGACTGAAGAAAAACATGGAGAAAGCGAGCTCACTTACTGAGAGGACCAGATCCCTCTTGCGCCTGGAGTTCTTCTGCCCACTCCCTCTGGTCCTGCATGGGGAAGCAGTAAATCCTAGAGAGTGTCTCAGCTCCCCAGTTCCCCCAGGGCCTGATTCTTCCAAGGCACCTTCCAGGGCAGCAGCAGCACTGAGCATGTCCTCGGGGTGGGGCGGGGGCAGCTTGGTTCCGTTTTCCGGCCCTGTCTCTGAGGTTGTCCGCTGGATCGCCGGTTGTGTGGCTGGTGAAAGCTGCTTGGCATAAGCAGGGGCCAGCACCCGCTGCACTGCACCCTCAGAGGCCACATAATCATCCACCAGCTAAGAACATAAAAAAGAATAGCCTATTAGCCAGCCAGGCTTACGGGAACCTGATCAACCATCATTCATTGGCCAAGTATAATGAACAAGGAGTGTGGGCAAATATTTCTGTGGGTACAGGGCCTCTCATGTTGGGTCATTACCACAGGACTGATTATACAGAGAAGGCATGTTTCTGACGCTTTGTGAGTAGTCATTTACGCTTTGTGCTTGAGTATAGGAAATGTAGCTGGGTAAGTGTTTTGCCTGAAAGGAGTTGAGGGAGGAAGTGATGACAAGAAAGGAAAACAAAGCAAGAGGATCAAGAGAATAAAATAACAATAAAAAGGAGAGATATGGGAGCAAAGGAGGGAGATATAAAGTCGGAAATCTCTAGAGAGGCTAGCACTGCCTCCCCGACCCCGCCCTTTTCCCTTTGCGGGGGCCAGTGTGTGCCCTCACCTTGATCCTGCTCTGGCCACATCCGACTGTCACTGCCCTGACACCTGCTTGCCTGCCTGTGCCCTCACTCAAGGACATAGAGGGTAGGGGAAGGAAGGAGGGAGGAAGGGGGAGAGAGAGAGAGAGAGAGAGAGGAAAGAAGAAAGGAGGGGGATTTTTGCAGCCCAGAAAACAAAACAGTCAAAGTGGGGGAAAAAAAACACAGAAAGAAGTGGGGGAGGAGGCTGAGATTTATAGACCTGTGAGCTGCTTTCTGTGCTGTGAAATCTAATTCCATCCTGTTGGCTTGGAAGCCTTCCCTGCCAGAAAGAACCACAGCTCAGGGCTCTGCCTGGCCAGGTACCTCCTAGCCTCCTCCCACCTTCCCAGCTCCTCCTCCAACAGTCCCAAACCAAGGATAGTCCCTGGCGGGGCACAGACTGGGGCGAGCCGCGGGGCCATCACCCGCACGTGGCTAGGCCTCGGGGGGGGAGCAGTGACCAGTTGCAGTGTGACACAACTGGTCACACTCCTCAGATCCAGCAGATGGGCTGGGAGTCTCATCCCTCCCATCAACCCTGTGTGTTCTGCTGCTCTACACTTTCCTGGGTGTCTGGGCCTCGTCGTGGCGGGGAGGAGGAACAGAGACAGGGCAGAGGGAGGACGCTCTGGAGGAGAGGGTGGAGGAGAGCTGACAGACCTCCCACTGTCTCTCAAGTGGCAACACATCTGTTAGTTTCCCATCTCTGAGATCTCTACAGTTGCTCCATCTCCTTTCCATACTTCCATGTGTGAAACTACTTCTGCAGTTTTTACTCTCCTCAGCCAGGATTTTCCTGCTTATATGGCCCTGAGCAGTAAAGAAGCTGAAATAGCACATGTGCTTCTTTGTCTTTTCCTGCTCACAAAATAGGCCTGCTCGCTTCCCTCTTTCTCCCTACATGTTATCATCCTCTTACTGTGAACTCTCAACTCTCATTTCTGTTCCTCATTTTTATTTCCTGTCCTCTACCTCCCTCCCACCTTACCTCATTTTCTCTCTCTTGCATCAATTCTCCTTCCATTTAGGTTCACCTTTCTCCTCTGCTCTTGTTTTCCACTTTTTCTCCTTCCCTTCATTTCCGCCTGCTTCTTTCCCTCCCTACACCTGTCGGCTATTATCTTTGTCCTCTCCCTCCCACTTTCCCTTCTCTCTCTCTCCCCGCCTCTGCCTCTCTCTCCTCACATCCCCATCTCCCTCATAGTCCTGAATTCCTCTTGGCAAGCAGAGGGCCCGTGATCAAATATGAATGAGCCGTCTGTGCTCGGCAGGCATCCTTGCCAGGAGAGGCAGAACCCACGGAGCAGCCAAGGCAGCTGTGGAGAAGGTGCCATGCAGAGCAAGAGAGGGAGCGCAGTACCACTGCCCCGACACCACTCACGCCAGAAAATGACCTTCTGCCGGAGAGGCCACGGTACCAAAAAAAAAAACCCAAAAAAACAAAAAACAAAAAACCCAGGAGGGCTGACTCTCCCTGCCGGCAAAGGAAACTGGGTACCGTGCTGTTCTGTCACAGATACAACCGAAAAAAAGGCTGAAGGATGGAGAGAAGAGAAGAGAAAGAGGCCGAGAAGAGCACAGAAGCACAGCCCCGCTAGTGTCCTGCGCTGCGTACTCACGGGGTTGAGCATCGGAGGCCCCTCGCCTGCAGCCAGGGCGCATACCGGGAGCCGTACGTCTCTCTGAGAGGCCGGGAAGCCCAAGGGCCCAGGCCCCCCAGCTGAGGCCGCTCCCAGCTGCCGCAGCTCCTCGATCACCACCTGCACGCCGCTGCCCACACTGTCACACTCCTCTTCCACGGCCGGCAAGGCCCTGTCTGCCTCTCCGGGGCTCTCCTTGAGGGGCCCGGGCTCCTCGGGCGGGGAGCCGTGCACCCGGCTCTCGCCGTCTTCATCGGGGACGGGCACCTTCCCTTGCCTCAGCTCACCCACTTCCTCCTGGAGACGTTTTAACAATTCGTTGTTGGCCCTGGCGAGACCCAGCGCAGCCTCAGCCAGACCCACGGCCTTATCCACCCGCTGGTAGATGATATGCAGGAGCTGCTCTGAACTCTGGACGGCCAGGCCGTGTCCGGTGACCGTGATCGGGGTGCTGGGAGGAGGGTTCCCGCCCTGACAGCTTGTGCTGCCCCCGCTAGTCTCGCTCTTACAGGCACAGCAGCAGCATCTGGCCTCGCCGCCACTGGGAGGGGAGAAGAGAATGGTGGCGCTGAAGGACATGGTGGCAGAGGCAGGAAGGCCCGTGCTCACGCTGCTGGACTGCTGCAAAAGTGTCCCCAGTCGACCGGACTGCACGAAGCTCTGGTCTCTTTGGATTCACTCTCCTTTTTCATGGAGGTTGGTCGGAGCAGCCTGGGCCCCCGGGGGCTGGGTTCTGTGAAGGAGGAGTGGGCTAGCCCTGAAGGCACACACAGTCCATGGCTGCCTCTCCTTGGGCTATGGAGCAGAGGGCCTTCTTCTCTGTGCAGATCCTGTGCTGCCCTAGCTCAACACACTGGGGGTCACACTCACCCCTTCCCAAAAGGGTGGGCCTACAAAGGCCTTCGGGAGGAACACAGTTTCAGAGGGTGGAAGGCATGGAATTCCCCACCACTCCAAGCTAAGGAACAGAGATGGGACTCAAAAGGACCCACCAGCATCTGGAAAGATCAGAAAATTAAGGAAGAAAATGTAGATCTGTCTTCTCCGTCTCTCTGTCTTGGCTGTAAAAACAGTATTGCATTTTATTGCTTTGACATCATTCCTTAAGGAGTTCAGAACACTTCATGTAGGTTAATCTCATCCACACAACAGCTCTAGGAAACACATGTTAACCCAGGGCCAGAGAAGAGACATGCAGAGAACTTATATATCTTTTTCAAGGTCAGGGGAAGACAGCAGAATCCAGTTATGGCTACTTTCAGTTTAGTGTGTGTGTGTATTTAAACTGATACCACTTTTTGTTGACCTAAAAAATCATGATTCTACCATCTCTATAATTTGCATACAGATGCATTCAGAGTAAGACTCCTAAACAAGGAAAAGGCCAATCAATGCAGCCCCCAACATGTTGCCAACTTCACACTATTATATCATTAATGTTTTGGGGGTGGGCAGGGAAATGAAAGGAAAAGCTGGATAGGAGAGTTGAGCTGCAGTAACCAGGGCTGTGCACAGCCCCCTACTCTCACACTTTGTACACCTGGGCCTACAGCCTCTGCAATAGAAACTAGCTGTTCTGAATCCTCCAGCTGGAAGCCCAGAGAAACCAACTGGGGACCCTCAACCCCACTTCTCATGCTGCTTAAGGGAGAGGCAGAGCTGAACGGGATTGTCTAAGTAGCTGCATGCTGCCACTCTACCCGCACAACCAGCCCCCAAAAGGAGAGACCAGAATATCAATGACAAGCCAAACCGCCTCTCTTTTGAATCACTGTAGTTAAGCAACTAAACTACTTCAGGAGGAAAAAAAAAGTGTGGGAGGGTTGGTTTGTACCACTGAGAACACTCCAAGGAACTTCATATTGTCATTTTCTAAATGACACTTGATTACAGAAAAAAGAATCTTTCTGCCTGAAGCTCCCTAAGTGACAAAATCTTAAGTATGTTTACAATTTCCTCAAGAGATACATTTCTATCTTACCCTGTAAATTATATCATAACATCACAATTAAAAGGAGAGGAGAGAGAGGAAAAAAAAAAAAAAAAGGAGAGGAGAAGGTTAGGAGAATTTTCCACATTCCGAGATTTGGTTTGTTTGTTTGTTTTGAGTCAGCAATCTCATTTCAGAAACAGGCAATATCAATGCCTCTGAGGTACTAAAATGTAAATCTGACAATGCATTTTAATTACATTTGGTTTTTAAAGAATAGTCTTTAATTTGCTTTTTCTACCCTTTATATCGAAGAAATGCTTTTCTGTGCTAGATATTCACATCTTGTAAGAACTTAAATCCATTTACTGCTTCTCTATCATTAGAGTCACTGGAAGGCATAGTTAAACCTAAAAAACTAAAGGTTAGGACTTCCCTGGTGGCGCAGTGGTTAAGAATCTGCCTGCCGATGCAGGGGACATGGTCCAGGAAGATTCGAGCCCTGGTCCAGGAAGATTCCACATGGCGTGGAGCAACTAAGCCTGTGCGCCACAACTGCTGAGCCTGCGTGCCACAACTACTGAAGCCTGCGTGCCTAGAGCCCGTGCTCTGCAACAAGAGAAGCTATCACAGTGAGAAGCCCATGCACTGCAACAAAGAGTAGCCCCCGCTCTCCACAACTAGAGAAAAGCCTACTCACAGCAACGAAGACCCAATGCCACCAAAAATAAATAAAACAAACAAAAACAACAACAACAAAAAATAAAGGTTAAAGTCAAATTAAAACGAAAGGTTAAAGGAAAGCACTAAGTGATTCCCAGGTCAATTTGTGGATGAATCATTAATATATCCTTTTCCTTCCTAAATAAGGTCCTACATGCTCCAGCGGGGTTTTTAAGTTTTTTAAAACCAACATCATGCAGAGTTTAATCTGAAACATGGATGTTGTGAGAGAAAGAAAATTATGTAAACAGTAATATACCACTTGGGTTCAGGATTTGTACAACAAGAAATTAAGACCTGTCACTTATATAATACTGTACATCAACTATACTTCAGTTAAAAAAACTGTTTTTAATAAATAAATAAATAATGTATAAAACTACAAGGATATACTGTACAATACAGGGAATGTAGCCAATATTTTATAATAACTATAAATGGAGTATAACCTCTAAAAATTGTGTATCACTATATTGTACATTTGTAACATATAATTTACATTAACTATACTTCAATTTTTAAAAATTAAAAAAAAATAGAAATGAAGATGCATCATGTTGGGACTCCAGCTGGGTACACTTCCTGGGATCAAATTGACAACTGCAATACTTTTGCCCCCAAAACTCACTCTTTCTTGCAGGAGGCCTTTACCCCTGCCAGCGTTGTGCCTACCTTGAGCCCCTCCCTCCCCTTAAATGGTCTTTCTTAGGTAATCTTCCCAAAACAGCACTAAAATGGGCTGTGTGAACTTGGGCATATAATTCCCTTTTCTGAGCCCCAGTGTTCTCATCTCTGCCTACGTTGAGTGTTTTTGTGAAGACTGTATATAATATATATAAGGCATCTACAGAATACTGGCACACAGTCAGTGCTCCACACGTAACAGCTAGATTCCTGAAACCTTTTGTCTTCCCATCCTGGACATCCATCCTGATGTCCTAATCTTGAAAAAAAAAAAAAAATACAATGGCTTGAAATAGAATTTGGGGAGTTTCCCCTCTAAATTTAATAGCACATTTCTAAGAAAAAATGAATTCAAGTATACAAAGACGCATTTATCAGTACAAAACCTTCTGTGACGCAAATTAGAAAGGTATTGAGAAAACAAGAGTATTTGTAATTTACTTACTATCATGACCTGGTTTAGACTAAGGATAATTTCAACTCTGCTAGTTTTTAATGCTAAATATATTTTCATATTTGTGTTGACATAAAATATCATGATACTATCTGCTCTATAATTTTGTCCCTCAATTTCTTTCTGCTTTTCGATTTTGTGTATTACCTAATTATGTCCATTTTAGAATGTCACATTCAGGGCAACAAATAGGTGTTTTCTTGAACTCATATGTCTATAAAAACCTGGTACAGTGCAGTGTAGCATAATGGGCGTTCAAATAACTCTTTTGGGGTTCCTATGGATATTACTGCTGACTTAGTTTCCCAGGCTCCTGCTAGAGTCTCCCACATAAGCTCTAAGACACTGAAATAAAAGCATGAGGAAACTGGAGTTGGCAGGTGTTAAAGGAACATTTCACATTATGATATTTACTAACCAGACACCAATTCAAATGCTGGATAAATTATTAAAAACAAAACACTAATATCATTAGTTACATATATCCCCATTAGAGAAGATGAGCAAGTTAAAAACAACAACAAAAATGTGTTTCTAAAAGTTCTCTATATGCAAGGCCATGCTAAAGGATGAGTCACCAAAATGGATTGCCACCTCCAAGTACTCAAGTGAAAGGAAGACAAAAGTCCCTACACACAAGGAGCTTACGGTGCATGTGAGAATAGAATGTCTAGAGAACAAGTCAAAATATACACATGTGCCTAAAAATATGGTACAGACTAAAAAAATCTTGAGGAGTTAGTTCAAAATAATAGAAAGATCAACAGAATGAAATCATGTGGAAGGGGGCTTATCGAAGAAAAACCTACAATTGAGCCTTGAGCAAGATATAGGATGAACTGGGAGGGTCGTAAGAAGACGTGATAAGTGAGAGGAAAAAAAACATAACAGAATTAAAAGGGTACATGTGAGAGATCAGAGCAAAATGGCTTATATAAAAGGTACAGAAAGCTGACAGAGGACTTTGAAAATCGAGTTAAGGAAACTCTTAGAGCAGGGGTCCGCAAACCTTTCTCTGTAAAGGACTAGATAGTAAATAACTTAGGCTTTGCAGGCCATGTGGTTTCCGTCACAAGTATTCAACTCTGCCACTGTAGCACAAAGCAGCCATGGACAATACATAAACATCAGCATGGCTGTGTTACAATAAAACTTTATTTATGGACACAGAAATGTCACAAATTACATTTAATATTTACATTAAAAAATATAAAAGCCATTCTTATCTCATGGGCCATACAAAAACAGGTGGCAGGCCAGACCTAAGACTAGGGGCTATAGTTTGCTGACCCATGTCTTAGATACCTAAAGTGGAACAGTTAGAGGTTAGGAGATTGTTTAATCCTGGAGAGAAGTGATGAGAATCAGCATTGTGGATATGAAGGTTCAATATCCTGGAGGAAGGACTGATCATATTTCTTAACTTAATAAATGTGGGGGATAGAGATTGGTTAAAGGCAGCTTCAAGATTATAAACCTGAGGGTCAGAAGATGGTACCACTGACAGAATGATAGAAATGAGGAAGCTGAGAGGAGGCACCAGCATGTTTGAGAAGATGTGTATTTATACAACATGTTAAATTTCAAATTGATGGCAGCATCTTTAAATGGAATGTTCTGAAAGCAACTGGCTAGGACTGAAAAACAAAAACAGGAGGAAGGTCAGAGCTGGAATGCAGATTTGGAAACTTTAGTAGGAGGTTATATTTGAACTTCAGAGAGTGAATGAGCTCTCCAAGGAGTAAATACAAAGTCCTTGGCAAAGGCCAAGGACAGCACTTCGAGCCAATCCTTGCAAGAGGCTTCATTGAAAGAGAAGAATGGTTAGTAAGGTGGGAGGAAAAGAGTGTTATGAAAGCCAAAGTAGAAAGAATATCAAGGGACTTCCCTGGTGGCGCAGTGGTTGAGAGTCCGCCTGCCGATGCAGGGGACACGGGTTCGAGCCCCGGTCTGGGAAGATCCCACATGCCGCAGAGTGGCTGGGCCTGTGAGCCACAGCCGCTGAGCCTGCGCGTCCGGAGCCTGTGCTCCGCAACGGGAGAGGCCACAACACTGAGAGGCCCGCGTACCGCAAAAAAAAAAAAAAAAAAATCTGCCTGCCAATGTAGGGAACACGGGTTCGAGCCCTGGTTTGGGAAGATCCCACATTGCCACAGAGCAACTAAGCCTGTGCACCACAACTACTCAGGCTGCACTCTAGAGCCCGTGAGCCACAACTACTGAGCCCACGTGCAGCAACTACTGAAGCCCGCGCATCTGGAGCCTGTGCTCAACAAGAGAAGCCACTGCAATGAGAAATGAGAAGCCTGCACACCACAACAAAGAGTAGCCCCCGCTCGCTGCAGCTAGAGAAAACCCACTCACGGCAACGAAGACCCAACACAGCCAAAAATAAATAAGTAAATTTATTAAAAAGAAGAAGAATATCAAGAAAGTGGATCCAATCAACTGTGACAAGTGCAGCAGAATGGTTTAAAAAGATGCAAATTAAGGAAATACATTTTATTTGTCTGTGATGGTCACTGGCAATGACCAGAGAGGTATTTTTTGTAGTGAAAGTAATACTATGCAGTAGACGAAAGAGAACGTGATGGAGAGAAAATGGAAGCAAGACATGAAGTCAAGTTTTCTAGAGTTTAGTTATGAAAGGAAGGAAATAGGAAGTCAGAGAGGGCACTAGAGCCTCAGTATGTTTAAAAAGCAGAAAGAAAAAGGCCAGTGAAAAAGGAAAGGATAAACATATTAGGAAAGGATTTAAGTTTTCTTCTAGCAAGGATTCGCCCATGAGAAGGAAGGAAGGCAAGCTCTTCCCTGAGACTGCAGAGAAGAAAAAGATGGACTCAGCGGCCAAGATTCATTCATTCATTCATGGAGAGAGGAAGACAAAGATATATGCTATTGAGACATTCTTTTTACTTTACAGACATTTCTCAGTTTGAATAATTCAAACTGATAAAAGAACTTTATTATAGATAGTGCTGCATTATCTGTTGCTACAACCTGCTAAATTCTTCTTTTCTAACACTCCAGACCTACCATAATTAATCATTCTTGCTTTTTTCCATCACTAGTTTAAGGTTCTAAAGCCCATTTAACCCTGCCAACATTATTAACATAGCTAAACTTTATTATGGTATCTTTATTTTACCTCTCAAAATGTATAACTGTTTAATAGCCCATGAAGCAATCCATGGAATGTCTGGCAAAGCAACAGTTAACTGCAGTAAATTATCCAGGCAGTGTCTATACCATTATTATTAAACTTTAATACTGTCAACTTTTGCAACTTCAGATTGCTGATTTATTCTGAAACCAAGAGTTTGCATTCTTGTTCAAGAAAGAAAAAACAGGAATAAACTAAGATTGACCACCACTGAATAACATACATGCCTTTTGCAAAATGCTATCAACTTTTAGAATTGAATGTTAAGAAAAAGATCTTCAATCCTATGATGGGCTGCCAACACAAAATGGCAGCAGCTGTCAAACTTAAGTTTACATAAAATCTGTGTGTTTGGGGTTCACTCTGTATTGGTCTAATTTTAATACATGTGAAAGGAGCCTAGAAAATGTACTTTTCAAAAATTTTGGGTTTTTTAAAATAAGTATTTAGATAAAGAAGAAAGAAAACTCATCTTCTTTAGACAGACAGCTCAGGGTGAGACTGTCCATAATCTTAACTATCCCTTTCCTCCCAAGACATGTATTTTTGTTAGAACTAAATATATCATACCCTTGGCAGCTCCCTTGCTTGCTTCAACCCATTCTGAGTTTGAATTTTCTGCATGACTGAGTTCACCTCCAAACTATGAAAAATAAAAGTTTTCCCACTGTTTAATAGGTGTGTAGGGTATGGTATCACTCAGATGATATATGTTTTTATAATGGGCCCTTGACTCATTCAGGGTCATGCTAGCAATGGACTTCCTTAAATGTGATTACTGAAAGCATAGCAATTGATACCATAATCTTCATTTTAAGAAATAAAAAAGGAAAATGGCCACTTAAAGTTCCTGCTGTGCCGGTCAGCCCTTCTCCCCCACTTGAAGGTGCAAAATGGCTCACCGGATAGAAGGTCCTCTCAAAACCTATTTCTATCAGACATGAGCTCCTTATCACACAAGAGCAGGTAAGTAAATACCATAAAACAGTATTTTTCTACATTTTTAAAGACTGACCCAGCTAAGGATCTACAAAAAAACAAAATCTAAGACTTCGTTTCTAGGGGTAAAAAAGATGTAGACCCAGAGGGCAGAATGAGTTCCTAAGAAAAGGATCCCACGTAATCCGAAAATTCCAAGTATGTCTGTATAGTAGTACGAGGGTTTTTAACCCGATAGCGCACTTTTTTCTTTACATGTGCTAAAATGCAACTTGGTGAGATTAAAATTACCGGTTTAAGGTTTCCATATCCATGTGCCTGACGTAAATGACTCTTCCTGCATTTCTGGAGAAACTGAAAAATGAAAAACTAGCTCCTAAAGCTGTACCGTGTGCCCAGCGAGCCCTCGGTAAACGTTAGCTGATTAAATATTAGTCATAGATGACAAAGTGGGCACGAGGGACAGCAGAACAATTTCCGAAGAGAACGTTTCAGCCACAGGCAGGGAGGACACAGCGGCGCAAGGGAGAATAGAGCTGAGCTCCGCCCTCCAGGTCGCAGGGAACAGGGCGACCCGCCACTGAGGCCCCCGCTAGACTATGCCCTAGGTGTCCTGGGAAAGGGGTGTTCCTCAGAAGGCCCGCAGACAGCAGATTGGCCGAGGCGCGGCCGGGGATCTCGTTGGGTCACCGTGGGTAGACTACGCGGCCAAAAAAGCTCGGAGGGTTGGGGGGAGTATGGCGGGAGAGTTCCCGCGGCGAACCCGCCTTGGCGGCCCTAAGGGTGTCCCACCGCGTGTGCCCCGCGCGCCGCGCCAGCTAACCGAACGGCTCCAAGAAGGGCGCGCGGGCGGCCGCGGAGGACCGAGGCGCGGCTCGTGTACCCGGCCAGCGCGCGCACGCGGGGAGGCCCCGCCCTGCCAGTCTCCGGGCCCCCGGTGATTGGCGGTTGGACGATGAGGCGGAGCAGGGCTGGGGACGTTATTGGCCGCAATCCACAATCACTCAACAAGCCAGGGAGGGGAGGGGCCTCTTCAGGGAGGGACACGACTGCGAGGCTTTTTCAAAGCCGTCAGACGCCATCTTTAGCTTCCTTTTTTTTTTTGTTTACTCGCTTTTGTTCTCTGTTGCTCACAAAGCTGCGTGTACACGATTATAGGTACAGTGGCTACAAGTCAGCCTCATACATTTGGTGGCGGAAGGCTTTTCGTTCCTGCCGGCCTCAGCTGCAGATCTTTCAGCAAGGTGGCAGCTGCCCTTACTTCAAAGAAGTTTTCATCTCGAGGGGCCCCGCGGATTCCCAAGCAAAACCAACCGAGTTTAGCTTTGCTTTGGTAGGAGGGCCAAGACAACGATATATTCGTGGGAGGAATTTTGTTTCTTACAAAGAAATTCAAAGCAAGGACATTGCCTCTGAGCCTAAAATCCTACTAAAAATTAAATAGTCTAGGAAGACAGGGGCTTGGGCTGTGTATACTGCTCTAGAAGAACTCTCGTTTCCGAGAAGGTAGGAAGTATACGTGAAGACCTGCAGTAAGGCGAAAAAGATTAAGAGCAAAACTCCATTAAAAATTCCTAACACTGCTGCCATCACAAAGGGCACTAGACTAGATTTCAAAGATACGCAGGCCTAAACTTGTGGAATGATCCACATTTGAGACTGATCTGACTTGTTAGGGAATAAAAATGCACTCAATACAGATAAACCCAGAGCCCACACGGGCTACTTTCATTATAGTGAATGTCAAGACCTGTACAAACAGTTTAATCGCCGTTGTTAGGTGTCTTAAATACTGCTTGAAACTGAGTGGGACGCGAGGTGGGGAATGGAAATGTATTATCACACAGAGGTTTTGTTGTCCTGAAATTTGAACTCTACAGTAGATCTTTTTTTATCTCCTGGTCGCTACTTCACTTGTGACATTCCAGTTTCTCCCTCATCACCCCATATACCTCCTATGCTTTCACTCCAATCTGCCAATAGAGATTTGAATATAAATATTTTCCGTATGACTCCTAATAGGAGACGATGGTTCTGTAACAGAAAAAAGTGAGAATACGTCTCCTGTAACCGGAGGTGCTGTTCTGAGCCTGTTGTTCTCTAATTCATACACTTCTCTCCGTGGCTCTTGGCATGGGGAGAAAGCTTTTCATTTTAAAAATGCAACATGATAACCAAAATGCATTTCTTATCCCTCCCATATATTATTTGCCTTTGCCTCCTCTTGGCACCTCCCCCATCACCACCACCATGAACAGTTTTTGAGAATTGGACTTGACTGGATTATTTTCCTGATATTTTGCCAGCTGTGAAAGTTTTCAAACAAATCCCAACCTATCAACGACCATTTTGTCAAAAAGCCAAGAGAGAACTTCCCTTCTGAACACACCAACCAAACCACACATAAAGGCCAAAATATACACAGCTGTACATTTAAGAACGTGAGACAATAAAAAGCAAAACCATTTAGGCAAAACAGTCACTAAAGGCGGCTTTAAACCACAGACTCAATGCATTGCCTACCCTCATTTGCCACATGGACTGCATATTCCTTGGCAATTATTTAATTATTCACTAATCTGATACTTTAGAAGAAGAGCAGAAAATACAGTAAATGCACATGGAATGAAAATGCCTAAGTAATTCTATGCATAGGATTTCTTCTACGCTTTAATTTGCACATGAAATCCTGTCTGGATCACATTTGGGAACACAACAAAAAAATCCACATCCTTGGGGCTACTTTGCACACAAAAAACCAAAGGCAATCGCTTTTGAAAACAAAATCTGATACGGCACATATACACATACTGTACATATACACAAAGCACAAAACCCGAAGATAAATCTTTACGAAATTACTTGCTTAAAGAAACACACACACACAATGTTCTCATGAAAAATGTGTGTAAGACACACTGTAAGAAGGGCTTTGACCCCCCCCCCCCCGCCGGGAAATGAGTGTCACAATTATAAAATCCAAACATTTTTAACCTATTGGCCTTGGACAATTGCCACATTCAAGCCACTTGGTTTTGGTTCTGGGGGAGGGTGTGTAAAACGCACGCAAACAGCTTTGTGAGGGAGTCTCAAATCTCCGCTCCCTTACACGTTGCCTGTGGCAGAAATTTACATTATCCCTTCATCCCGCTTAAAAAAAGAAACTTACACTTCCCAAGAGGATAAATTTTTAAAATTCCCCTGACCATAAAAATTTACCAGTTCTTAAAATGTGATAGCAAAAAGAAAAAATCTCTATAAATTTGGCTGGAAACAGTTGTACACGGCCTTCCTGCTTCTCAACTTCTTGGTATATTTAAAACCTTGACCAGGAAAAAGAAAGAGGAAGAGAGACAGAAAAAGAAATGGGGAAAAGCGCACATTCCCCTTAGCAACAGTTTCCTCACCCCAGCATTGCCACAGATCTCTATTTTTTTAAAAAAATTTGAAAACACACACAAGATTAAGGAGAAAAAAAATGGAAAAAGGATACCCGAAGGTCGTATGGCTCTTTGTATTCGTGTGTGTGCAAAAAGGAGGACTCGCGGAGCCAGAGCCGGCAAGCCCCGCCCCTCCCCGGACGCCCGACCGGATTGGCCACTGGCGGCCGCTGGGCGCCCCGCCCGCGAGCACACGCGTAGCACCCGAGGCGCGGGCCCAGGGGGCCCCCAAGGGCCGCCCGACCCCCGACCCTGGCCCCCTTCCGCTCGGACCCTGGCGGCCCGGTTGGCACCTATACCCTTCCCCACCTCTCTCCCCTTCCTTTCACTTTCTCACCCTCCTCTCACCTTTTCCCATGTTTGTTCCTCAGTGAAACCAGGCCTTCGTTACCAGCATAAAAAACCGGTGAGCGAGCACCTTCTGACAATTTGCTAAAGTTGGTTAACTAGTCAGTAAAATTCTAGTTTGGGATTAAGCATCAAGCACTCGGTGCGTGGGCCGAGCTCATGATTTCCAGGTGGAATGTCTCTGGGTCACGTCTATTGCTTAACTCTCCCACCTTTAAATGAACATTCATGCAAGTGCGTGACATCCTTCAGGTGAAAGACAAAGTAGCCTTACACTTTGGGCGAGGATTTTTGCGCAGCCTTACGTCCCCAATTTTTTCTCTATTTGGCTAACACTACATTCTCAAGAACCTAAAATGGCCCCCCTTTACCTCCTGCATGAAGACCTGCTTCTTGTACCTGGATTTTAAACTACTCATAATCTGGCCCCAGGCCCCTGTTTGTACTTATTTCCCACTGCCCTCACTCCTGTATTACTCCTTTGCTCAAGCGGTTTCATCTGCCTGGAGTAATGCCTGTCTCCTCTTCTCTGACTAGTCAGTTTTTAAACACTCTGCAGCTATTTCAGTCAACACAGACCACTTCCTTCTCTCAACTATCAGCATGAACTTCATGTTTACTCAGGTTAGCAGTGCTTAACTCTACCTTGATTGTTTCCCATATTATAGTAATTTCACACTAGTAAATTGTTTGAGATCAGAGATCATATCTTAAACTTCTTTTTTTCCCCTTCAGGAACTATTTTTTAAATTTTTACTGCAGCAGCTGGCATAATTATAGACATTTAGTAAACACTGAAAAATAATCATGTATAATTGAGTGAATTTTTTTTCTAGCTAAACACACACAGATTTTGAAACTCAGATCCCACAACAAGAATTTGCCTTCTTCAGTAGCAGTTCATGAACACTTACTGTGCAGGGACTGCTGTGAATACTTTACATGTATTTACTTATTTAATCGCCACAGTAGTGGGGAGGTACTCATTATCCTCACTTTATAGATGAGACTAAGACAGAGAGAGGTATAATAATTTGACTAAGGTTATACAGCTAGTAAGAGGTAGACCTGGAACTTGAACCCAGAAAATTTAGCTCCATAGCGCAAGTTCTTAACCGTTATGCCTCACTGGCTCAAAGCACAGCTTTAAAAAATATCTGATTTCATCCTCACAACATTCCACAAGACAGCTGGCCTGAACACTTACTAAAATATCAATGTAATGAAGTCACACACAAAGATGAGGGGACTGTTCTAAATTAAAGGACAACAGGGGACCTCCCTGGTGGTCCAGTGGGTAAGACTCTGCACTCCCATCGCAGGGGGCCTGGGTTCGATCCCTGGTCGGGGAACTTGATCCCATGTGCATGCTGCAACTAAGGAGCCCAGCTGCCACAACTAAACATGCCACAACGAAGATCCTGTGTGTTGCAACTAAGACCCGGCACAGCCAAAATAAATAAATAAATATTTTAAAAATAATAATAATAAAAATAAATTAAAGGACAATAAAGAGACATAAGAACTAAATGCAAAATATGATCCTTGATTGAATCGGGGTTAGGAAAAAAATTATAATGGACATTATCAGGATAATTGGGGAAAATCGAATGTGATAAATGAAATATATGAAACTAGATAATGTGATTGTATCAGTATTAAACAGGCAGGTTATTGGCATCCCAATTTTACAGGAAACAGGATCAGAGAGAGGTTACTACAAGGTCTCATTGCCCCAAGCCAGCTGTCTTATTCAGCCCCCCAGTGCTGAAATGTCTCCTCCATTCACTTGTTGGTTCTCAAAGTCTAGGATATTCTTGGTAGGATCTGCTTCTCAGCAGAAAGGCCTGTTGCCTCCAAGTGTTTTTTTCACCCTAGCAGCACCCTGGCTTATATGACAACCCAGGCAACAGCTTTGCCTGTTACATGAAAATGAGGTGGCAGTGCTTATATTCTTTTTTTTTTTTGCGGTACGCGGGCCTCTCACTGTTGTGGCCTCTCCCGTTGCGGAGCACAGGCTCCGGACACATAGGCTCAGCGGCCATGGCTCACAGGGCTAGCCGCTCCGCGGCATGTGGGATCTTCCCGGGCCAGGGCACGAACCCATGTCCCCTGCATCGGCAGGCGGACTCTCAACCACTGTGCCAGCAGGGAAGCCCTAGTGCTTATATTCTTAAGGGTTATAGACTTTCTGTGTTTCCTTTCCCGTGTTTTCCATTATTAAAAAAATAATAATAATACGGGACTTCCCTGGTGGCACAGTGGTTAAAAATCTGCTTGCCAACGCAGGGGACACAGGTTTGATCCCTGGTCCGGGAAGATCCCACATGCCGCGGAGCAACTAAGCCCGTGCGCCACAACTACTGAGGCTGCGCTCTAGAGCCTGGGAGCCACAACTGAGCCTGCATGCCGCAACTACTGAAGCCCACGCCCCTAGAGCCTGTGTTATGCAACAAGAGAAGCCACTGCAATGAGAAGCCCGCACACTGCAAGGAAGAGTAGCCCCTTCTCACTGCAACTAGAGAAAGCCTGAACGCAGTAATGAAGACCCAACGCAGCCAAAAAAGATAAATAAAATAATAATAATAATATAAGCCAGGAAAATCACTAGAAAAGTAAACGTTTTACCTTTTTTTTTTTTTTTTTTTTTTTTAGCTGCACTGTGTGCCATGCAAGATCTTAGTTCCCTGAGCAGGGATCAAACCTGTGCCCCCTGCAGTGGAAGCGTGGAGTCTTAACCACTGGACCACCAGAGAAGTCCCAGGAAAACATTCACTTTTGATAGGAATATATTAGGACATCTCATATCCTCAGGTGTACAGGTGATCATTTTCAAAAACGTTAGAATGAAGGGAAAACAAAACTGTTAATGACAATTATTATAATCAACATTTATTGAGGGTTTACTTGGTGCCAGCCACTCTATTTCATGTACTCAAGCCTATAAGTACTATTATATTGCCTCTTTTACTAATGAGAAAACTAAGAGTCAGAGAGGGAGGGTGACTTACCTCAAGGTCATTAAGCTCATTAAATGGTGGAGTCAGAACTTGAATCCAGGTCTTCTGACTCCAGGACCTGTGCTCTTGACCATTCATTAGTCTCTGCCTAAATTGCAATCCATTCTGCCTTGCTGTTATACTCTTTGGCTCTCTTGTTCTGAGTCCATGAAAGAGAAGCCTGTCTTCCCTCTGATTATCAGTAGAATGTTCACAACCCCCATACAACATCTCTTGGGATATATCTTTAATTATGAGTCCATTTCTACAAAGGTCGGAGTTAAGATGGAAAAGCCATTTCTTTTCTTTCTTTCTTTTTTTAATTAATTTATTTTAGGCTGCGTTGGCTCTTTGTTGCTGCGCGGGTGGCATGTGGGATCTTCCCGGACCAGGGCTCAAACCCGTGTCCCCTGCATTGGCAGGCGGATTCTTAACCACTGCACCACCTGGGAAGCCCTCTTTCTTTCTTTCTATTTTTTGTTTTTGGTTGCGCCATGCGGCATCCGCCCCCCTGCAGTGGAAGCTCAAAGTCTTAACCACTGGACCACCAGGGAAGTCCTGTCATTTCTTTTTCTTTTTTTTTTTTTCCTTATTGTCACAGG
The DNA here is from genome assembly GCF_003676395.1 of Aethalodelphis obliquidens. Lineage (NCBI taxonomy): Eukaryota > Metazoa > Chordata > Mammalia > Artiodactyla > Delphinidae > Aethalodelphis > Aethalodelphis obliquidens. The sequence continues at coordinate 625,340 of NW_020837954.1, forward strand.
GGAATCTTTGGTAGAAAGTTTGAGTAAACCATTTTTGTGCTCTTAGGTAATGAGAATAGGGAGAAAATGCACCTTTTTCACCTAATTACAATTTAAAATTCTAAAGCATTTGAGATTTCAAATGTTAAACTTCACAGATGACTTGTCAATTGAGGAAAAGCTACTTATTTAGCTTTGAATCAAACAGATCTCTTTAGTATTTTAAGCTGTTTCTGTTCAGTGAGATCCCAAAGGGGCCTCTCCACACAGTGAAGTCTAACTTCCCCTGGCATGAGGCCAGGAAGCTGTTTCTGACAGTTATTCATTACCACACCCAAGAGCATTTTAGAACAGTAGTGGAAGGAAATCCCAGAGCCAGTTGGGACTGTGTCCTCAGAGACACTGGAGAGCGAAGTGTCTGAGAGAGTTGAGATTTGGAGAAATGAGAGAGGTTACAGAAAGGTGGAAGATAATGCAAAGGAAAAGAGAAGGAAGAGAGGCAGGCAGCAGGGAAGTACTCAAGGAAGAGTGAAGAAAGGAGTTTATGTTGTAGCAAGAATGAGGTTCGATTAGATTTTAAAAGAAAAGAGTTATGGATTTGACGATTTATTAAATGCAAAATAAATTGTATAAACAGCTGGGAAGTTTTTCTTTAAAGACCTGCAAATAAAGAATAAATTAAAATGCAATAAAATAAAAAATTAAAGATAGGTAAATGCAAAGTACAATGAGGAAGAGGAAAAGAAAGATAGATGCCAGCTTATACAGGTAGAAGAAATGACAGAATTTGAAAAACCAACACTTGCAACCACCAATGCAAAAATTGATTCAGGAAGGATCATCAGGGATGCTAAAACCAATGGGTGCAAGACTATGGGAGTACAGGATATTCCCATGATTTCAAATAATCACTCTACTTCTTATTAGTTTACTAATTAATTACAAAGGGCAAATAATGTACCTTTATTTCTTTTTTTAATATATTTATTTATTTATTTTTTATTTTTGGTTCTTCGTTGCTGCACTGGGGCTTTCTCTAGCTGCGGTGAGCGGGGGCTACTCTTCGTTGTGGTGTATGGGCTTCTCATTGCGGTGGCTTCTCTTGTCGCGAAGCACGGGCTCTAGGCGCGTGGGTTCAGTATTTGTGGTGCATGGGCTTAGTTGCTCCGCGGCATGTGGGATCTTCCTGGACCAGGACTCACACCCGTGTCCCCTGCATTGGCAGGCGGATTCTTAACCACTGTGCCACCAGGGAAGTCCCCAAATAGAGAAACCTAGCAGGCAAACTTCAGCGTCATCTATAATGTAACAAACTGACATTATGTGTCTCCAGCAGCAGTGCAATGGGAAGTATACAATATCACCTAGGCAATATTCTTGCTAAAAATGTTTAACCTGAATCTAATCATGAGGAAAGAATCAGACAAATCCAGATTTCACAGGACATATTATGGTCTGTGCTCTTTAAAGTATAAATGTCATAAGAGACACACACACAAATATGAGGACCTATTCTAAATTAAAGCAGCTGAAATGACATGACAGTTAAATGTGATGTGTGAGCCTTGATTAAATCCTGGATCAGGAAAAAATATATATGATGTACATTACTGGGACAGTTGGTGAATTTGAATACAGACAGGGTATTAGATAATACGATCATAGTAATGTTAAATTTCTTGGTGTGTTAACAGTACTGTGGTTTTGTAAGGGAATAGCTTAGTTCTTAGGAGACATATTTAAGGGTCAAATGTCATGATCTCTGTAACTTACTTTCAAATGATTCAGTAAAATAAATATTAATAAATAAATGGATGTATACATATAAAGTAAATGTGGCAAAATGATAACAATTAGTGAACGTATGTGAAGGGTAAGTGGGTATTCATTGTACTATTCTTTCAACTTCTCTGAAGTTTTCAAGCATTTCAGAATTTTTAAAATATAGATAAAACTGTTTGCTTTAGATATTTAGATTCAGCCCTTTCTCAAGACAAGGTCAGGGTCTTAAGGTCTCTGGAATTCTCTGATTCATTTTAGAACTCCGTTATAATTCTTCAGAAAATTCTAAAGCACATGTTAATGAACACCACCTAGAATGTCAAAACATTTTGTTTAAACCGGTGGAAGAAAGACAAGTGGCAACAATTCTAGATTTCGAAGGAAACCAAAACCCAAAGAAAGGTGGCTTGTCTCCATTTTTGGGTGTGGGGCTTGGTGGCACAACTTCTTCTCGTTCGCCATTAGTCCTTCCCTTCTAAAGAGCAAGTCACTCATGCACCTGACATCCAGGAACCAGGCTTGGGTATTGGCTAAGCCTCTGTCCATGGATTGAAGAGAAAGCAAAATAAAACAAAATATGGTAAGGGAGATAACCTACAGAGCTACACCTGGAGCTCAGTTCTTCAGGGGCTGATCGTATTTTGTGTGAGACTAATCCTGCCATTTGAAGAGAAAGAGAGCAGGACCGCAGAATCCAGGCAAGGTGGGGATGGGCAGGAATGCTTCTCAAAACTGCCTTTTATGACACCTAGTTGTAGTCATTTATAAGCAGGGGGTTGGCAAAACATTTTTTAAAGATTCATAAAGCAAGTAATTTTAATTTGTCTTAATTTAAAAATTAATATAACGTTTTCATAGTATGTTTCAGAGGAGCAAACAGCATCTTGAAATGCAAAAATAATAGGGAGTCACAATGCTGAGAAGAGTAAGAATCACTGGCATTAAGGCACCATAGTGAAATCCTTCATTCATTCATTTATTCATTAAAAATACATTTATTATCTCTACTGAGTAGCCTGCAGCACCCTAGACATTGGAGAATAAACAAAAGTGTAGTAAAGTGTTTAACTGAAAAGGAAGACAGGTATCGTAAAACAATCAGAGACCTTACACAGATGCTCATGGATGTAGCCCATGCAGCCAAGGACCACACCTGGGCTCTACTGACTCAAGGCTGATCCACCTTTATGTGCCATTTTCCCTCTTTGGGACGTACTTAGAGATGTGGGACCATGCTTAATCTGTTGTTCTGGTTTAAACTGCTCCACTGCTTTCTTTTCTAAAGATTAAGCTTCGAGTGCAGCCTCAAGACTCAAGGGAAACAGAATGATTATGAGCCCTCCCACAGAACCCTGGTGCTCAATGGATTTCCTCTAATCAGACAACAATGCACATCACTGCTCCAGATGAACTACCATGAAAAAAGGGTCAATGTGTTCTGTGAAACTCTGTGCATGGGGAAGCTAAGAATGTCTGATGTCCTTGGGATAGTGATGATATTGAGGCGAGGCTAGGAAAAGAGCTGCAATACGTACAAAAATATCCCTTTGACTTTAGTCCCTTGTGGGCTACACACATTTCTATGTGAATCTACTTATTTCCTTCTTACCAGAAGCACCTGCTATTCCTGTCTCCCTGGGAACTTGTGGCCCCCCTCTCGCTATTTGAACAGCCTTGGTCCTGACCTGTGGGCATGTATGTGTGAGGTGTGTGGCCAGGGGGTATGAAAGTGAGGGGAGAGAGGACCTCTTTGTGAGTCAAAAAATAAAATGTTAAAAGGTACTGAATCTGTGATCCTGCCTTACTTACCCTCCTGCTCTTATGAGACCGGTTTCTGCTTTTCTGTCTTCCTGGCTGGGTTGAGAAAAGGTGGTTCTGAGAGAGCTCAAACCTTCTTTCCAACCTTGCACAAGCAGAGTGGACAGAGAGAGATTCTTGCAGAATGTAAGTGACTGTGACAGTACAGGGGCAGCACACAGAGGCACGTGTTCATTATGTATGGCTGGAGAAATTATCTGTCTCCAGGGGGACATGTTTCACTGTGCATTAGCTTCTCGCTGCTTCCTTCTTCCCTATTTCTCTGCCCACTCTATCACTTGTCCTTCTGAGTCTCCCTTCCCACTCCCTGACCCACACCCCCATTCACAGTCCAGCTCTGCCCATCAATGTCTCCATCCATCTTCTCTGCCACGACCCGTCTCCCTCTCCTCTTTGCTCAATCTCACTCTTGCTGTCCAGGAGTCGCTTTTCTGTCTCATTTGTCTCTTGTTTTCTCTAGCTCACTTTCTCGCATTCCATCTGTGTTTCCCTCTGTAATACCAGTTTTTTGGGTACCCTGAAGCTAGCAATAACCTTTTCTTGTTACATTAATGTCCATAAGCAGCACTTGGTTTATTGATTGATTAGTTTTTATTTAAATTCTGTGGAGGAAAGAGAAGGGAATTTTTATAAAGTGAGAGCAGAGAGAAAACATGAAATCAAGCAGAGAGACAACAAAAAGAAGGGGCATCCTGAGAAGATGGGGGTGGGGCTGATATAGGGGGAGGCATCAGAAGGGGTTGAACCCACGGTGTCTAATTTCCTTTCACATAAACTGGTTCAGATCTTCACGGCTGATGACAGCTAAGTCTGGATTATAAAGTGTGAAGTGCCAAGTTAGGCTTGGCACCTGACTCAGAGGCAGAGCTTCAGGGAGAAATGAGTTGGGTTAAATAAACCCAAGAAGCTGACGTGGGTAGAATTTCTGCCTGACCCATTAACAACGGCGAATGGGACATTTTAGAAATGGTTTTTATTGAAATGCTTCAGTGGGGCATAGCCCCGAGAAGCAAGAACTTGGCTGTGAGGCCAGCCCTGGGGTGCACTGTGGGGATGTGGAGAGTCGGCTGATGCAGGGGTGGGGGGCGGCCCGGGTCAGGCAGGAGGTGGCAACAGCTGCTCATCAGAGCAGTTGTGACTGCTGTGTTTGCTCTCTCATCTTGCCCGCTATAATTAAAGCTTTCCCAATACGATTCTGGCTTCCTAAAGGGAAACTAGAATTTAAAAAACAAACAAGAAAAAATACCCCAAAATAGCAGAGATGCTTAGTTGCAATACATGTTTTATTTTTAAAATAAATTTATTATTATTTAAAAATTTTTTTTTGGCTGCGTTGGGTCTTTGTTGCTGCACGCGGGCTTTCTCTAGTTGCAGCGAGCAGAAGCTATTCTTCGTTGCGGTGCGCGGGCTTCTCATTGAGGTGGCTTCTCTTGTTGTGGAGCACGGGCTCTAGGCACGCGGGCTTCAGTAGTTGTGGCACACAGGCTCCGTAGTTGTGGCGCACGGGTTTAGTTGCTCCGCGGCATGTGGGATCTTCCCGGACCAGGGCTCTAACCCGTGTTTCCTGCATTGGCAGGCGGATTCTTAACCGCCTCAAGGGAAGTCCCTATACATATATTTTAAATCATAAAGCTGTTAATCCTGTCTTGAGGTCACTGCTGCTGGTCAGTTTCAAAGCATCTAATCTACTGCTAGAGCCCTGGCAGGAGGGGGTCTTAACAAAACAATCAAAACTAACAGAAAATGAAATATCTAACTGTATTCACCAAATTAGATACGCTCATGTGAATTCATCACTGACCCAACCATCCTCCTTCTTCTGAGACTAGGGAAATGCTCCCCCAGTTTCCCTCCACCTTTTTTCACCTTACTCCCTTTCCATCCCCCCTCTTGCCTCGCTCCCCTGAGAGTCCACATAGAACCTGTGGACCATAACAAATCAGTTGTTTTATTTCCCCTCAAAGGATGTAACTTTCCATTCCCCAAATGGCTTTGACAGTTTTCTCATTTGCTAGCTGAGGAGGATATCAAGAGACACTGACCTTCTGGTTTTGCCTAAAGAGGGAACACTCAGTAACTATTATGCTTCAGTCCCTGATTTAACTGTGACCTTCCTCCCTCCTCCTCATGTCCTCGCCTACCTTTTCACCTTCCCTCATGAACATTCTACTCACCCCACAGGGCACCGCTGCTCCCTGTAGCCCTCCCTTGCCTGGTTTGGAGATGCTGTAAGGCACATCTGTCTTCAACCCCACAGCATTCCCTGCCAGCAAGAGGAAGCATGGGGCCTCTAGGAGTGTTTTGCTCCCTGTTTAATCAGATTAGTCCCATCACCTACCCTGAGGAGTCACATTTTGGTGTTACTGAGCTATCCGTGGAAGGAGAAATTGTCAGACATCACTGAAAAAGCCCTGGCCCTTGGATGCCTGGGAATTGCAGAGAGAAATTAATCTTCTGGCTATTTAAGGCAATTTCTTTTCCATAATCCTTTGTCAAGAGGACTGCACTGGGAAATTAATCTGATGGGAGTCCCTGAACTGGTACACTCCACTCAACAGCATCTCTCCAGTGCTATGCAGCATCCATCATCCCTGCACAAGCAGAGACACACATCACTGCAAAGCTAACTCCCCACCAGTCCCAGCAGCAAAAAACTGCAATTGCAGAGTGAGCATCACTGGGCCTGGAGACTTGCAGTTTTCCTCTATCTCTGCTCTAATTTCTTTCCAGAAAACCTACCACAGATTGATCTCTTCCATTAAGCCAGTCTTTCTTTTTTTTTGGTACTTGGGCCTCTCACTGTTGTGGCCTCTCCCATTGCGGAGCACAGGGCTTTCCGGACGCGCAGGCTCAGCGGCCATGGCTCACGGGCCCAGCCGCTCTGCGGCATGTGGGATCTTCCCGGATCGGGGCACGAACCCGTGTCTCCTGCATTGACAGGTGGACTCTCAACCACTGCGCCACCAGGGAAACCCAAGCCAGTCTTTCTTTTATCCAAAATGCAGGAAGGCAGAGAAGCAGGGATATGCCAGAACACAGGACTCTAGGATATGCGGTTTTTGCCTGAACATAAGGACTCAGCCAGTGCAGAACAGGTGTTTACACTGAACAGCTAGACCACTGCAAAGTCAGGTGTGAGATAGCAACAAGGCAAGGGCAGCATTGCTTCATGACTGTCTCTTCTCTCCACACTGAATTTTCTTTCATGGGAAAAGAGCCCAGGGAGTCTCATGCTCTCTGGGGGTCAATGTAAAAGAATTTCAATCTTCAACTCTCTTTTCTTCCTGAAGGTTATTTCCCAGGGCAGTTATTTTCAAATTGTGTTCCTTGGGGTTCCAAGAAGTTCCAGGGAGTATGTGTGGTGGTGGGAGGTGATGTGGGAAGTGGCTGGAGGGGGAAGCTTAATGGTTGAGGCTCTGGACCCTTCAACTCTACTTCAATCTGATTTGATTTCTTTCAGGGGCTTGGATTTCTCCTAAGAGTTCTTTTTTTTTTCAAGAGTTCATTTTTTAAAAAGAGTCCCAGGTTTCCCTGGTGGCGCAGTAGTTGAGAATCTGCCTGCCAATGCAGGTGACACGGGTTCGAGCCCTAGTCTGGGAAGATCCTACATGCCGCGGAGCAGCTAGGCCCGTGCGCCACAACTACTGAGCCTGTGCTCTAGAGCCCGCGAGCCACAACTACTGAGCCTGCGCACCCCAACTACTGAGCCTGCGCGTCTGGAGCCTGTGCCCCGCAACAAGAGAGGCCGCGACAGTGAAAGGCTTGCGCACCGCGATGAAGAGTGGTCCCCGCTTGCCGCAACTAGAGAAAGCCCTCGCACAGAAACGAAGACCCAACACAGCCAAAAATAAATAAAATTTTAAAAAAAGAGTTCTAATTTTGTAAAAGGTCTGCAAACCACTGTCCTAAGTGAGAGGAAGATGACTGTGTCTCTGCCTCTTGCAGCTAAGCATCTGCCGGCGGCTGTGCAGAAGGGAGCTGTAGCGTGGCTCCTGCCTGCTTTGACTGTAGAGGTCCAAGTCCACGCTGGCAGCTCCTCAGCTCCAGGGGCTCTGGAGGCACCTTTCAGCAAAATGAATCTCCTTAGGCACCAGAGTCATTTGTTTTCCAAACTCCCTTCTCTGGTCTCACTAATTCCCAATTTCCCTGCATTTGACAAATGCAATTAACAAGCCTCCATCAGTTCCTGGCCGACAGCCCTCATCAGTCAATAGTCAATACGGAGACTGCAGGAGGCTGAAGGGGGAGGGAAGGTGCAAGAAGGGAAGGTTGCTGCAGTATGGGGGAGAAGAGGCTTTACCCCTCTATTTCTGTGGATAACCCTTCCCAGCCCCTTGGCCTCAAAAGACGACACTCCACTGTCACCCTCACCAACCACTTTCTTCCTTCTTGCCAACTAATACAAATCAGTGTTTATGCCCTCCTCTCCCATTTCTTAAGTTTCTCCCATCAACCTCCTCTATCTCCCCTACGTCCTATGTCTTGTCTTTAACAGAAGGCCTTGCCATCTGCTGCCACCATAGCTTGGGAAGCCCCTCAGCGCTGGGTGTGATAAATCAGCCATCTCTGCTCTCAGCAGGGCCTCTTCCCCACCCACACGTTCCAGTGAAAATTCTGTGCCGCTTCCTGCCCAGGAGACTATAAGTCCACCATCATCTCCTTCTGTCTCCCACACTGGCACACACTGGAGGGCCAGGACAGGGATCACCAGGCTGGTGGTCACTACTGCTTTCACACACACCTCTGTCCTCTCTTTTCCCAGGGTCAAAGGCTTCCCTTCCCAACTGGCTCACCCTCTTCACCTTTCTGCTCTCCATGTAGCATCAGCCTCCCCTCCCCCACCACAGGAGGAGAGCTTTTTTCCTCCGAGCTCGGCCTGGTACAGCCCTGTGCATCTTTCCACCTCATCAACTTTTCATCTCTTTGCAAACAGAATCAGGAAGTCTCTCCCTCCTCCCTCCCTCTCCTTCTCCTTTGTTATTAGCTTCATGAGTGGGGACGTTAATATATTCACTAGACGATGTCTTCACACCACTGTTTCCTGTAATTACAGTCACTTCCCTCCCACTGTCCCGGCTTATTTGACTGTAAAGTGCTTGGAGGAGGGACAGTGTGGAGAAAAGACACAATACAGGCTGAGATCGAGTAGTGTAATGTTAACATCCAAGAAAGTAAAACAAATAATTACCTCTGCAGTAGCTCATTAACAACGGGTAACACATGGAGGTCAATGCACCAGAGATTAAAAAAAAATGATGGATACAATCAGGGACCCCTCCACTAGAGGATGGGGAGCTGTACCCATATTACCAACAACAGTCACTCCAAGCAAGGCAAGCAGCCACATCTGCCCTCCTTCAGGGGGTAGATCCACTATATTTGTCATGTAGATCAGCTACATTGTTACTGGAGACTCGGATCCAGCCATCCTCCCGGACATGGTAGAGGTTGACGGAACCTCCTGAGTAGGCATCTCTGTAGGTGGCTTGGTAGATGGCGCGACGGGCCAGATCATAGGCCTCTTCCACCTCCAGGTCATAGGAGTAACCCCTATCCATGACCCCATAAGCATACACAGAGCCAGAACCTACAGAGAAGGTGGCCCCCGAGATCCGGTTTCCTTCACTGTCCACGTAGTAGAGGCCTGGAAAGAGAGATGAGGTTAGTAAGAAAAAAATGATCACCGCTTTTGACATCTGATTCATCCTCCAAGGCAACAGTTCTCCATTCTTGTTGAAAACCAGGGGAGACCAACAGAAATACAAGAAAATAGCACTTCTATAAAATTACTTAAAAAAAAGGTGAAGAAAGCAAATTAAATTTTAAGACTTCAAGATTCTACACATACCATCCCATCTTACCTCACATTCCAGTAACTGCCTTGTCTGTCTTCTCTGTACAACCAAAAAGCAAGTATAATTCAAATGACTTAGGTTTCAAGCACAGAACTTCAGGCACTGTGAGACAATCCTGGGATTTCCCTGGCGGTCCAGTGGTTAAGACTCTGCACTTCCAACGCAGGGGGTGCAGGTACGATCCCTGGTTGGTGAACTAGGATCCCACAGGCTGTGCAGCCAAAAAATGAAGGAAAAAAAACCCAAAAAGACAATCCTAACCCTCAGGGTTTAGACTATCTGGAGTGCAAGGCATACGTCACACAGTAGGAGAATAAAGCCTATAATTTTAAATCATATTGTAAAGACCCGCACTGTCCAGTATGGTAGCCACTAGCCACATGTGACTACTAAGCATTTGAAATGAAGCTAGTACCACATGCTAGCTAGTACCACATCATAATAATATTTTGGATCTACTGGGTTAAATAAAATATATTATTACAATTAATTTTCCTTTTTATTTTAAAAAATGTGGCTACTATAACATTTAAAATTACATGTATGGCTCACACTATATTTCTATTGGACAGTGCTGGTACAGTGGTAGGCCAGGTCAATCGCCTATTTTTTTATTTTAATTTTTTAAATTAATTTCTTTTTTTTTTGGCTGCGCTGAGCGGCTTGTGGGCTCTTAGTTCCCCAAGCCCGGGCCCTTGGCAGTGAAAGCGCACAGTCCTAACCACCAGACTGCCAGGGAATTCCCCCAACCACCATTTTTATAAAGTTTTATTGGAACATAGCCACAGCCATTTGTGTATATATTGTCTATGACTACTTTTTTGCTAAAACAATGGAGCTATGTAGTTGAGACAAAGATCATATAGCCTACAAGCCTAGAATATTTACTTATATTTGGCCCTTTATGAAAAAGTTAGCCAACCTCTGGTATAGACAAAAGTTTAGACAAAGATGTAGTAAAATTCTTATCATTTCCATCTGCCCACTGGGCCTCTCCAGCTGGATGCCTTTGTCACCAAATTCATATTTAAATTTCCTGTCCTCAAATACTTTTAGTGGTTCTCCATTACCTACCAAACTCATCCGTCTTCTGCCCCACCAATCCTGCTGTATTTTCAAATTCTGTCAATGCATCACTAATATTTTTCCTATTTCAGTGGTTCTCAACACTCACTATGCATCAGAATCCTCTAAGGAAGTTTTTTTTTTTTTTTTGCCACAACAAGTGTCTTGCAGGATCTTAGTTTCTGGATCAGGGATCAAACCCAGGGCCCCAGCTGTGAAAGTGCTAAGTCCTAGCCAATGGACCACCAGGGAATTCCCAGGAAGTTTTTAAAAAAGATGCCTAGGACTTACCCCAGGTATTCTTTTTCAATTCGTCTGGGTGGGGGACAAGCATTGGTCTAGATTCTTAAGTTCTTCAGGTGATTATGATACAAGCCAGGTTGGAAAGCACTGCCCTTATCAGTTTTCAGGTTCCAATGGTTCTAACATGAAGCCCCTCCTCAAGTCCCATTGCCACTACCTTGCCTAGCAGCTCACCATCTGGTTCCAATTGCTTCACAATTAGACTAGACTTTAGTTCCAATTAAATTAGATGTCCAGTTACTTCCCCCAAAATCTCATGCTTCTTCCCTGTCTTCTTTTGTTCATTGTTTCCTTTCTCTCATTTTCACATCCAGGAAAATGAGTCCGCCTCAATTCCTCCCATCAGAAGCAATCCCCCCACCCCCCAAATTCCTTCAACATTTTATTGGTTCTCTTTAAAGTGGCATTCATCTCATTCAGCCTTGCATTAAGTAATCTGTGACCCTTTCTCAGTCAGCTTGAGGCCAGGGGCTGACTCATCCTGAATGGGACAGCTTGTCAGGAAGGCTTCTTGAGGTGGTACAATTTAGGTTATGCTATGACTTCCTGGGTTTTCCTTGCTAGCCAGTTTCTGTACTCTCTTACATTGTTTTCCACCACCTGGGACCAATCCAATAGCTAAGGGTTCAAAACAACATTTCTGAAATGCTACCCTAGACCACACAAGATGTATGGAACTGTTCTTTCACACTTTTCAAAGAGAAAAGTGTTTCAATTTCCAAAGTAACAAACTGAGCTCCTCTATCACATGCACTTTTAAATCTCTCCTCATTTATCCTCTATTTCTTTTTTTCTTTTTTTTTTGCGGTAGGCGGGCCTCTCACTGTTGTGGCCTCTCCTGTTGCGGAGCACAGGCTCCGGATGCGCAGGGTCAGCGGCCATGGCTCACGGGCCCAGCCGCTCTGCGGCATGTGGGATCTTCCCAGACCGGGGCACGAACCTGTGTCCCCTGCATCGGCAGGTGGACTCAACCACCGCGCCACCAGGGAAGCCCATTTCATCCTCTATTGAGTAATGAACTAATATTCTCCAAAGCAAATGAAAAAGTGGTGGGTATCCTACAGTTGTTCAAAAGAGGAAAACTAGGCATTTAGAAAGCAGGTAAATGAGGGAATTCCCTGGTGGTCCAGTGGTTAGGACTCAGTGCTTTCACTGGTCAGGAATCCCTGACAGTTCAATTTCTAGTCAAGGAATCCCGCAAGCCGTGCAGTCAAAAAAAAAAAAAAAAAAAGAGTGGGGGGCAGGTAAATGAATAAAGCAAAACCAATAGGAGGAAAGAGTAACTATTTTCAAGCACCAAAGGGGAAAATTAAACAGAAAGTGACTAGCTGTATCCCAGCTTGACTAAAGGGACAGTCACAATTGGCTGAAAAAGAACTGATATCAGATACAAGACTGAATTTCCTGGCAAAGTTTTTATATACCACAAGGAAAAATAGGCTAAGGAATTTCTTTTCAGAGATGACAACAGGACCTAGGTGATTATATCAAGCAAAGAAAGGAGATGAGCCCCAAAGGGCCCCCCTTCTAGGCCAAAGACTCTCTTCAGGAAAAAAGGGAAGAGAAATGACTAACTTTTGAGTAGGTACTTAGTTTCGCTGTCCAATATGGAAGGCACCAGCGACACGTGGCTGTGAGCACCTGAAATGGGGCTAATGACACATGCCGAAATGATAAGCTATTTTGGATTAAGAGAACTGTTAAAATTAATTTCACCCATTTCTTTTCACTTTTTAAATACATCCATTAGAAAATGTAAAATTACATGTGCGGCTCACATTGTATTTCTATCAGATGGCACTGACTAGAGTTTTTATGTCTATTAGCCAATTTAATTCTTAAATACAACTCTTTGCAGGTCTTATCATTTTACAGGAGAGGCCAGAAGGAAACACATTATGTGTCAGACACTACATGCTTTACATGTATTACCTCATGGAACCTATGTAACAGATGATGAAACAGTCTGAGAAAATAAGCAACCTGCCCAAGGTCACATGGGTGGTCAATGACACAGCTGATCTGCTTCCCTGCCCCTTCCTGCACTACAGCCCTTCCTTGAACAAACAGACGAAAGGACTGAGAACTAACCAACACATCCCCAGCACTGACATAAGCTCTTCCATTCATCTGTTCATCCAACCCCTCTTCTCTGTAGTGCCAGCCCAAGAATCACATGGTTGCAGCTTAACTCACCAGGGCCTCTCTTATCCCAGCCACAGATCATGGTGCCCATGGACAGCCCCATGCCTTTATACTGATACACCATGTTGGCAAGCAGCTTGGAGGCAGCTGCTACTGAGATGCGTTCCTTGTTTCGAAGCTCATAGATTCGACACTGCCGAGCCAACAGCCGCTCCCAAAAGCTGCAATCCGCTGCACCCCCAGCCATGGTACCCAGCAGGTAGGGGTTGATCTCTATCACCTTCTTTACTGTCTGGGAGGCAATGTAGGCACCTGCTGTGGCCCGGGAGTCTGCTGCAACAATGACTCCATGGCGAAACTGTTAAGATCAGAGGAAACAAAAAACAGGCCACATGAGACCACAAAAACATCATCTTTGACATTTCTTTATGCATCAGTGCAAACCCAGAACATCTCTGTCTCTGCCGTTTTATACTTCACAACATACTTTCCCTCATATTAATGTCACTAGAGCTTCACATCAGTCCCTTGACATGGGATTACCTTCAGTATTACCTTCACTTGATGACTGAGGAATGAGATCGAATGACTTACCCTAGATCATACAGCCAGTTATTGCAAAGCTGGGCCAAGAATCCCAATTGTCTGGTTCCTAGTACAGTGCTTCCTCCCACCAACCTTCCTCCTCAAACCATAACGTTTCGGTAACCCTGGCCTATCGGGGCTTCTCAGTTTCTAAAACCTTTGGTGGTTACAACAGCCTTCCCTCTGCCAGTGTTCACTGCTGCTGCGGCCTTTCCTGGACAGGAGCACCCTGGGGTCGCTTAGGTATCAACCCAAGCGGCCTCGGGCTCCTTCTCCCACTTACCACACGCCCCGCCCTTCCAGCCCCATCGCCCCCGACTCCGGCCAGAGCGAGAACCGAGGCCTCTCGGGGCAGTGACACAGCAAAACCGCCGGGGTTGGGGTGAGAGGTCCGAGCCTCCGTCTGGGTTTCGTGGCCGCGACCACCGCGGGTTCCGGACCAGCTGGGAGGTCGGGAAGGGCGCGGGCGCGCGTAACTGAGCCCGGCGCGACGGCTGGATCCGCACCTTGAAGGCCAGGGTGGTAGTTCCATGAAGCATTTCGATTCTCGGCTCCTCTGGGACACCCCAGCTGGGCGCGACCAGGCTCAGCCCATCGCTGGGACTCCCTGGACCCAGGTCCAGCAGATCCGCACGACCCCCGAGCCCGAAAAACCCGCGCCGGTTCACGGGTAGCGGCCTCTCCAACACGCTGGCCAGCGCCATGTCTAGTAAGGGCAAAGGGAACTGCATGCCAGAACGCCTAGCAAAGAGCGGCCGGGCAACGCCTCGTCGTCACAGCTTCACTCCCTATTAAATCTATCCCAGGGAGCAACCATTTTAACTCCTGGCAACCACGCCTCCAAACACAAGAGCCAGACGCGAGTAATTATTTTCACTGAGGAGGAAAAAATAAATGGCTTCACTCCCCTTAAATTACAAAGAGATGTGGCTGCCATCTTGACTTTGGTCACGTAAACAACACGGGATTAGATTAACCTCAAATTCATAGGAAGCAATCGCAAACGTCCAGGTTGAGGGACGGAAGTGGGGCCGGCCATCTTTCAGAAGGGCGTGACTGGATGAAAACCTGTTCTAAACCGGTAGCGGTAAATCAGCCCCGCCCCGCCCCGCCCGGTGTCCTAGCAACACTTACATCACTACTGCTTCAGCAGTCTGTTAACGCGACTGAAGTTGCCATTTTGTGTAAGGGCACTCTCTAATACTGGGTAAAATAATGATCTACGCTGAGGCCATTTTCCTATGAAGTTAGTAAAACCACAGTAGTTTGTGCTAAAAAGCGCAACAAAATAAGAGCGCTATACCGCTTGTTGTTTGATAACATCAATCGCCACGCTACCCACGTTCTCTAACAGTAACCAGTTTTTAAGATTCAGCATTGTCTTTACTCCCACCCTCTGGTGGAAATTCTACTGAGTAATGAATTGACCAAAAGGCAGGTAGAAGAATAAAGAAGGAAAAGCAAAGGGCCCAGTTAATCCACAGACTGGGTTCGCAATTCAGCTCCTGAATAACTGAGTCAATAGTAATTTACCATTTCAGAGCCCGGAGGAGAGTTGAGGCTCCATAAAGATGTACAAAGAGGTTTTCTGACTTAAGCTAGCTAAGACAAGCTCTTGTTCAGGAATGTGCTATATTTCATTGTTTCTTCCTCTCTTCACCCACCTTCATTTTTCAGCCCTTTTGGGAACCATAACAAGCAAGGAAGTGGGCAAGTGTATGAAATGTTGCCTCCTGCTTTATGGTTCTATGAAGACAGCATCTGCCCTTCCTTGTTGGATTCCAGCAGCAACATCCATCAATATCTAAATTCCTGGGCTTCCCTGGTGGCGCAGTGGTTGAGAATCCGCCTGCCAATGCAGGGGACACGAGTTCGATCCCTGGTCCGGGAAGATCCCACATGCCGTGGAGCAGCTGAGCACATGCACCACAACTACTGAGGCTGTGCTCTAGAGCCCGTGAGCCACAACTACTGAGCCTGCGTGCTGCAACTACTGAAGCACGTGCCTAGAGCCTGTGCTCCGCAACAAGAGAAGCCACCACAATGAGAAGCCTGTGCACCACAACGAAGGGTAGCCCCCGCTCACCGCAACTAGAGAAAGCCTGTGTGCAGCAACGAACACTCAACACAGCCAAAAATAAATTTATTTTAAAAAATACATATATATATATCTAAATTCCTCTTTGCTCTAATGTCCAACTCAGCCCCTCCTCCTCCCAACAGACTCTGAGAGTGTTGTATTTTTAATGCTGAAATTTGGCAACTCTTTCCAAACCCAACCATCAGAATGTAATGAAGCAGAAGATCTTTCTGTGGCTCTCACACTTGGATGGTGTGGAAAATGCAGAGTGCCTCTGTTTACTGAGCATGTATTATTTTGCATTCACTCCTGCAATGCAACTAATCCTCCTGACTTCTCTCAGTGGTTCTTTCCCTCTGCCACTAATGCTGTCTGCTTCTCTTAAGGCACTTTCACATTTTACCTGGTTATAAATATACATTTATCTCCCACTGGATTGTGAGCTTTTAAAGACAGGCATTTCTCGGGAATTCCCTGGCGGTCCAGTGGTTAGGACTCCACACTTTCAGCGCCAGGGCCTCAGGTTCAATCCCTGGTCAGGGAACTAAGATCCCACAAGCTGCACGGCATGGCCAAAAAAACCCAACAACTGTAAAGACAGGCATTTCTCTACTATTTATCTCTGTGCCCGCTGTGTGCTTAATACACGTTTGCAAAATGAACACATGAAAGAATGACAATAATGTTCTTCCAGTCACAGAGGCTTGAAGCCCTGGCTCATCTTGACAACTCCCCTTCCTTTACTCCACGTCCACTAGGTTGCCAAGTCCTGTTCATTCTCCCTCTACAGTGCTTCTCACATTCTTTTTCATTGCAACTGATACCGCCTTTGGCTTCTTATCTCCTCACTCCTGAATTACTCAAATATTCTCCTGATTTTTCTGGGTACAAACTATATCTCTAATTTATTCTGCGCAGCACCAGATTGATTTTCCTGAAACATCTTGATCTTATCATTTGCCTGCTTAAAAATGGTCTGTAAGGTTCAGCTCCTCAGCATGCATTCAAGGCCTTCCATAATCTGTTCCCAATTTACCTTACATTAGTTCTCTGCTCCAAGGTCCCACTCAGGGAGACCTCAAAGTGGAGAGGTACAAATGATCAGTGCTGCTGTTGGTGGGAATATAAATTGGTGCAGTCACTATGGAGAATAGTATGGAGGTTCCTCAAAATAAAAATTAAAAATAGAACTACCATATGACCTAGTAATCCCATGTCTGGGTATTTATCCAAAGGAAATGAAATCATTATCTCGTAGAGATAGCTGCACCCCAATGTTCATTGCAGCATTATTCACAACTGCCAAGACATGGAAACAATATCCATCATCAATGGATGAACGCATAAAGTGTTATATATGTGGTGGAACATTATTCAGCCATAAAAAAGAAGGAAATCCTGCCATCTGTGACAACTTGGATGAAACCTGAGGGCATTATTGCTAAGTGCAAGAAGTCAGATGGAGAAAAACAAATACTGTATGATCTTACTTATATGTAGAGTCTAACAAAGCCAAACTTTTAGAAACAGATAGTAGATTGGTGGTTGCCAGAGGCTCAGGGTTGGAGAAAATGAGATGTTGGTCAAAAGTGTACAAACTTCCAGTCATAAGAGGAATAAGTTCTGGGAATCTAATGTACAGCATGGCAACTATAGCTAACAATACTCTTGTATACTTGAAAGTTGCCAAGAGAGTAGATCTTAAATGTTCTTATCATAATAACAACAAAAATGGTAATCAAGTAAGGTGAAGGATTTAACTTACCTTATGGTGTAAACATTTTGCAATACACAGACACACACACACAGGTATCAAATCATCATATTGTACACCTTAAACTTACGCAATGCTATACGTCCATTGTATCTCAATAAAGCAGGGGTTGGGGGAAGAAAGCAATGATAAGTGCTGTAGTTCAGAGGTGAGAGAGTTTGGTATAGATTGGGGTGAGGTTGGGGGTCCAGGAAGGCTTTGCCAAGGAGGTCTGGATCATTTCCTTAAATATCACTTAGATCCCCTTTCTTCTCAAACTCACAGTCTCTCCTCTCTCGCCCCGGATCTGGGAAGTATTTTCAGAATAGGTGGTACTTAAGCCAGACTTGGAAAGATAGGATTCAAAAAGATGAAGGGGAGGTGGGAGATGTGTTAGGAATTGCGTGAAAAGAGGTTGTGGTGGATGGATTAGGATTGGACCACAGTGGGCCTTAAATGCCAGCCTAGGGTGGACAACAGGAAAGCCCGGCATCCCAACCACTAGGCCACCAGGGAACGCCCATGGCAATCTCTTCTGACTGTGCCATTGCACTGAGTTGTCTCCACCTTTCCCTAGGCTGGCAGCCCTTTCAGGGCAGGGGCAGGGCCTTATTTATCTTTGTGCGCCCAGTGCCCTCCATAGGAAAACCCAGAGGAACCCAGCTCTGCTCCTTCCACTGGTGCTCCCTTTCCTTTTCAGTTTCCCAGCCACCACCCAACTCCAGGTGCTCAGAGGATGACAGACAGGAGACTCCTTGCATGATGCTCGGGTGTGTCATGGGCAGCGTCTCCCCAGCGCTGGAGACTCTACTGGCCTCGCTCTGTCTCCCCTCAGCAGTCCTCTGAGGGAGAGGGCGCTGCTCCATCAGCCAATCCCAAAGCCTGGTTTGGGGTTAGGGAGAAGGGAAGCCACGGATCACACGCCTTCCCAGCTGGTTCTGGCCGCAGCCCAGCTCCTCCTTGCTCTCTCTCTTCCTCCGCCTGACCCAGCTCACAAATCCCTGCTTTGTTCCTTCCAACCTTCGCTGGACCCCAGGGATGGCTCTGCAGGAGGTGTGCAAGTGGCAGGCCCCCGACACCCAAGAAGCCTCACCTCACCTGCCTCAGGCTGGTGGCTGGGCTGTGCCCCAGGGCTGGGACCCTCAAACCTTCCTGCGAATCCATGGCCCCAGGCTGGCCCATGGTACCACGACCCTGGCTTTCCGCTTCCGTCATGGAGTCATCGCTGCGGCTGACACGCGGTCCTCCTGTGGTGACTACGTGGCCTGTCCAGCCTCACGCAAGGTCATCCCTGTGCATCAGCACCTCCTGGGCACCACCTCTGGCACCTCGGCCGACTGCGCCACATGGTACCGGGTGCTACAGCGGGAGCTGCGGCTGCGGGCACTGAGGGAGGGTCAGCTGCCCAGCGTGGCCGGCGCCGCCAGACTCTTATCAGTCATGATGTCGCGCTATCGGGGGCTGGATCTGTGCGTGGCCACTGCCCTGTGCGGCTGGGACCGTTCCGGCCCTGCCCTCTTCTACGTCTACAGCGACGGCACCTGCCTACAGGGGGACATCTTCTCGGTGGGCTCTGGATCTCCCTATGCCTATGGTGTGCTAGATGGCGGCTACCACTATGACATGAGCACCCAGGAAGCCTATGCCCTGGCCCGCCGTGCTGTGGCCCATGCCACCCACCGTGATGCCTACTCGGGGGGCTCCGTGGACCTCTTCCACGTGCGGGAGAGTGGATGGGAATATGTGTCCCGCAACGATGCCTGGGTGCTGTACTCGGAACTGCGGAAGCTCCCGGGGCCGGGGCCAGAGCAGGAACGGGAGGAGGAGGCCACCCCAGACAGAGCCGGTGAAGGCGGAGAACCGTCTGTGGCACCAGCCCCGGGGGACTCGAGGATGCCCGCAGAGGTGCTGTGAGCAGCAGCAGGACCTGGGGGCCCAGCCCCGGGAGTGGGTGGCAGATGGGGCCGCAGTGGGGGCAGACTCATGGCGTCTGGCTCCTGTTCTCGTGGGTTGCCGGCTTCATTTGTTGCAAGTCTCCATGCCTTTCTCCTCCCGGAGCCATTGAGGCTCTCTCCGACATGTTCCTGTTGGCGCCCAATAGATTGATCCAGCCTCCTTCTCAGCACCGAGTCCTCTTTCAGCAAGTACTTATTGCGCACCGGCTGCACGCCAGATGCTGTGCTAGGTGCTAGACCCTCTTTTCTTGCCATCCTCCTTTCTGCTTTTTCCCCTCCTATCCCCAGTCTCTCTTCCTCTCGTTTTAGTCCTTAGCTCAGCTTCAGAGTCTTCGCCACTTTCTCACCTTGGTGAGTGGAGATGGCTGGAGGAGAATGAAGTGGGGAGAGTAGCCCAGCAGGCCCAGGCTGGCAGAGGAGACAGTGCAGCATGTACACCTGGGGGTGGCGATGGGCTTCCCACATCTGTTTTTCTTCTCTGCCCCCCTCCCCGACCTGATCCGAATGACCATGATGCAAACCCCTTTCCTGAACGCAGTTTTCATGATAACTCTTTGAGGTAAAAATGATCCTCACCTGACAGAAGAGGAAACAGGTTCAAAGGGTTATGTGACTTGCCCTAGGTCACACATTCAGTGCAGAGATGATGCTGTGGTGCAGGCCTTCCGCTCCAGGGCTGTGGTCCTTCAGCTCAGTTTCTCTCCCAGGGCCTCTTCCTGCCAGGCGTCTGGGGAGTGACGTGGGGAAGAGAGCAGCTGGGCCGTGCCCCTGCCTGGTGGCCAGGGAATGAGGAACCCAGAGGAGCCCGAGGGCCTGGAGGGCTGAGCCCCCTCTACCCCAGCTTGTCAGGACCTGAGCCATCGCCCCAGGCACCTCCCCCGTCCCTTGCACTCTGGCTGCCAGGCATGTCATGGCCGTTGCCCAACTTCTCCTCCTGCTGTCCCTTTGCCTTCTCTCCAGCCTCTCTTTCCAGTAGCTCCCTCTGGGCATGAAGAAAAGAGAGAAGCGTCTGTGCTAGTGGGAACTGCTGGGTTAGCACATCCTTTCCCACCCCTCTGTCCCCTTGCCGCTCCCTTGTAAGCCCTGACTTGGCGATGCAGGCTGACAGCTCCAGGAGGGATGCCTCCCCACCCTCCCCTCCCCAGGCCAAGTGAGGGAGGAAAGCACGGTCAGCCTAGGAGGTGGCACCTGAAGATTCCTGAATCTTCTTTCTCTATCCCACTCCTACAGCTTCCAGTCCCAAGATGAACAATACCTTTCCTCCCTCCTGGACACCCCTCCTCCCAGCCTCCAGCCCAATCGTGAGCCCCAAGCCTGCACCTCAGGCTAAGAATTCCTCCAGGCAGGAGCTGGCCAGACAGAGGAGCCCCAGCAGACTCTGGCTTTCAGGGGATGATGGGAGAGGAGGGAAGAAAGCTGAGGGAGTCCCAGGAGGGAAAGCAGTAGGGGAGAGGGGGGGGAAATGGTCAGGGGAAGGGGGGCCGCAGAAAGGTGCCCAGTACAGGAAGACTAGGCTTTGAGCCAGGGTCCGGGAATCTGGCTGGTGGCCTCCATAGCAATTCTTCATCCCTCACCCACTCCTCAGCCTCAGGGGAGGAGGTGCAGGACACTGGCAATGATCACTAGAGGTCAAGGACCCCAGGCCAGCTTGGTCCTGGAGGAACACAGGAGGAAGGGCAGCTTTTGCCCAGGGTTCAAGTGTTTGATTGACGCAGACATAAGAGGGGGCACCTCCACATGCAGAGGTGAGTGTGGGTCTGTGACCTGTTGTATGTGAGTGATCCGGGATAGGCGATGCATGTGCAGTTCCTATGGGCAGAGACAGGAAACAGGCTGGAAGTTATCAGGGAGAAAGACGGGCCTTATCACTTCTTTTGGGGAAAAGAGGTCCAGAGTGGGGTGGGGCAGGGCTCACCCCACTGGTTCGATACTTCTGCATCCTCCCACCCCTGTCCTGAAGCCCCAGGGGTGAGAAAAGGCGGGGATGGAGCAGCGGGCTAGCTTGGGGTTGCCACTTGAGCCCAGCCCAAGGCTCCCTGAGAACCACATGCAGCTCACCCCCTGGAACACTCTGTGCCCCTCCTCTTCCCATTAATCAGGGAAGGAGGATTAAACCCAGATAGGGAGGGCATAACAGGGGGGGAGCCCCACTCTTCTTGCGTCTCCTCCCATCACCTCTCCCTTTCTCTCTCTCTTTTCCTTCCATGGTTCTGCCCTTCTTCCCTCCCTTTGACGGATTCTGTGTTTCCAATGGTGAGGTATTTAAGACCAGAGATAAGCCTGAGGGTCTAGCTGAAAAGCCTGTTTCCCTACATTGTTGTTTTCCTTGAAGCTTAATGAGTTGGGGAGGACCTCAGGAGGGTGTTAAGGAGGGCCGGGAGAGGAGGCAAAGGCCTGCATCCCACTTCAATGCGCCCCTCCTCGGCCCACGAGTCAATTCCTCCTTCTCTCCACTTACTCCTGGAGGCTTGATGCAGACATCAGGGGAGACCAAAGGTGTGGATCTAGCTCTGAACGGGAAGAGTTGTCCTTGTGGCTCCCTGCTTGGAGTGCTGCCTCCTAATCGTCTCCCTCAGGGGCGGACAGTCTGCTCTCACACAGGCCTTCAGGCAGGCAGGGGCCCGGTTCCAGCCTTCAGCAGAGTCAATGACAATGCCAGCATCGGAGCAGGGTCCTTGTTCTCCCACCGCCTGGTTGCCCTAACCAAATGGCGTGGAAGGTACAAGAAGGCATCTTCCCATTAGAGCAGCCATCCCTGATTATCTGCACTCCGCACTTGGAGGGGAAGGTCACAAGGACCTATCGTGACCCATCTACTTGAGTCCCCAGGAGCCCTGCCTGGAGTTACGAGGCATGGGTGTTAATTCTGGTTGCCGGGTGGACCCCTTGTCTGCTTAGGGAGTGCACGGTGAGAGATGCTGGCCACCCGCTGGGCTCCCACCCCAGTTGACTTTGATTCAGCCCTTCGAACAGCCCGCCTCCCTGGTCCCTCTCCCTCTTCTTTGTGCCCACAAAGAGTAAGACCAGAGACTGGGAAGAATAAAAGGTGGGGCAGCAGGCCCCAGGTCCACTGTGACTGTGCCACCTCGCCCTGGCCCACCCTTTCTCCAACTGGGACCACAGGCCCCAGGAGGCACTGGCTTACCCCCTCTGCTCTTCCCCACCCATACTTATTCCTAGTCTAGAGCTCCTCTTCCTCTCTTCTTAGTCTTTTATAGCTCCCCCTTTTCTCCACTTTCTCCTTCCCACTTTCCCCTCTGGCCAATCTCCACATCTTAATTTCCTTGGACAGTTTGAGACCAACAGAGAACCCAGAGGTTGTGGGGGTAGAGGTACATGTCATTACCTCTTTCGTCCCTGTATGGTGTCAACCCAAAGCCTCCTCTATTAAGGGGACTTGAAGCGACTGTCCCCCAAAGGAGAAAGGAGAAGGGGTCGAGGGGGTGGGCTTAGGCCTCTCCTCCAGCCCTTTGGCACAGTGACGCTCTTACAGACACCTGAGTGCAGAAAGGAAAGCAGGACTCCAGCTTTACAAAATAAAGTGTTTGTTTATTATGAAATTAGAGATGGAGGCCCCTCCCCTTCCTCCCTCTTCCCCTTCCCCAGCTGCCTCCCTCTTTCCTTCCCATCCCTCCCCCTGGGGCCTGGGAAGCACACAAGACAATGCCCAGAGCTAGGATGCCCAGGGCCGGCTGACAGCTGGGCAGAGCTCCAGGGAGGCGGCCACGTTGGGGGCTGGAGCTCTTGCCCCGGGAGGTGAGCTGGCTCCCTCTCTCTGCTGGAGGCCAGTGGAGCCAGGATGAGGCCATGAGTGATGGATGGAACCATGCGGGCAGGTCTGCAACGACAGGAGAGCCCGAGTGAGAGGTGGGGCGTGAGGGAGGGCTTTGGGCCACCCCTGTGTTCCACGTAGTCTAGGGACACTGACCTGGGGCAGAACATCCCCTGCAGGAGGGTGGGCAGCAGTGGCTGGAAGTTTCTCTTGTTTCTGGGATGGACAACGGAAGAAACCAAAAAGGCAGTCACAGGGACCCACAGAGAATGCGGGCAGACGTGGGCAGGAGACAGACAGAGAGCGTGTGTGCGGGCACGGGCGACAGACAGAGCCATGAGTGACAGATTTAGAATGGGGGAGACCAAAACAGAGCCACAAGAAAGTGGAATCACAGTGAGAGAACGGAAAGATTCAGAGTCTGAGCCGCACAACGCAGATCCAGACAGGGAGAGTGTCAGAGACAGAGACAGAGATCCCTGGAGAGAGACGAACAGACGACTCAGGACGAGGGAGGTAAGGAGGAGGTTGCCCTGGGGAAGTGGGGAGGAGGGACACGGGGATCGGGGAGGCCTGGGGACCCCTGGGCTGCTGCCGCCTGCCTGGACCCCGGGGGCTCACTCAGAGGGCCTGTGCAGCCGCCACGCCCTGGCGGGCAGGGCCAGGCCGGCTCTCAGGGGGCCGGGGGCTCCTTGGCCCCGTAGAGCTCGGCCAGGGTGTGGAAGAGCGGCCCCCAGTCGTCCAGCGGCTCAGCGGGGCCCGGGGCGCCGCCGATCTCGCTGCCGGAGCCCAGGGAGCTGAGGGAGCCGCAGGAGGATCCCCGGCCCTCGTAGCCGTACACCTGCACCGAGTCGTAGGGTGGGACGCTGGGGTCGTCGTCCGCCCCGCGCAGTCGCAGCGCCAGCAGCTGCGCCACGTCGGCGGGGCCGGGGGGCCGGGGCTGGCGCGGCGTCCTGGCCCAGGGCAGCACATCTCGGCGTGCGGTCGGGCCGGGAGCCAGCGGGGCGGCCCCGTCGGGGTTTTGCAGGGCGCTGATGTCGAAGGCCTCTGTGTCCTCCTCGCCGCCGCCCTCGTCGTCGTAGGTGATGATGTTCTCACGCACGTCCTCCTCCTCCAGCACCATCAGGGCTTCCTGCTTCTGGCGTCGCAGGGCCACGAAGAGCACCACCAGGGCTGGGGGAGAGGCGCACACGGGCCGCTGAGCCGGCAGGGCCAGGCGTGGGGCAGCCTGGTTCCAATCAGAACGGCCTAGGGGTGGCAAGCCCTGGGTTTGACATCTGGCAAAGCTCGTTTGAATCCTGACTTCAACCCTTTACTCGCTGTGTGACCATGGAAAGCTGCTTAACTTCCCTGAACGTCTTTCGCCCTTAGATTGCTTGTGTGGAAAAGAGGGAAAACATATTTACCCCTCAGGGTTGTTGAAAGGATGAAATACCAAGCGCTGTGCCCAGCTCCACACGGGGCCCAGAGTCAGGGCTCAATAAACAGTTTTCATGGCTCATGACTCTCATTAGATTGACAGGCCAGGGATATGAGGCCAGAGCTTTTGTCTCGGATGCAGGAGGCAGTGGGAGAATCCAGGCATGAGGGTTCCTTCGAGACCTAGGATGGATTTCCCTATGTCCAGTGTCCTCGTTCCTCTCCACACACCCTGCAGGCCTGGACCCCACATTTATGTCCCACTGTGGCCTGACTCACCAAGCAGGGTGCCCACACAGGTGATGATGGCGAGCAGGGCCCCGGTGCTGAGCCCAGCAGGTGAGAGCTGAGCCTCGGGCCGGCAGGAGGCCACGGAGCCATCGGGCCGGCAGCGGCACACGCTGACAGTTACTGTGGCGGTGCTTCTCAGTGCCGGCTGCCCCCAGTCCCACAGTTCTATGGGGACCAGGTAGGGGGCCTGGCGGGGCGGGGCGGGGCGAGAGGGCAGCAGCAGGCTGGCAGAGCCATCTGTGGGAGAGGAAGGTGTTGGGTCACCTCCTGGGACACGTTCCCAATAAGGTCGTTGCAGCCCACGGAGACAGCTTTCTGTGGGGAAGGTTTGCAAAGAGCAAAACCACATCCACCCTGTGTTGGTTTTTTTTTTGCCCCACTGCGCGCGCGGCTTGCAGGATCTCAGTTCCCCAACCAGGGATTGAACCCAGGCAGGCCACGGCAGTGAAAGCCCAGAATCCTAACCACTAGGCCACCAGGGAACTCCCCAAACCACATCCACCTTCTGTTGGGTGGAGGGCCCAGGTAGGCAGGCAGGGCTGAGGGTGGTAGAGGAGAGGAGGGAAGCAGGCACGGGCACGGTTGTAGGAGGCTACCCACCTCGGTTGTCCCGTACAGTGAAGTTGGCATCGGGGTCTAGAGGACCTTGAAGGGAGATACGGCTATTGTTGCCGACTTCATCTCTGTCCAGGGCCCTGAGGACCTGAATCAGCTGGGAGGAAGAAAAGAAGCCTTGTAGGAGTGGGCAGCTGGAGAGGTCTTGAGTTCCCAGCCCCTCTGCCTCAGCGGCTCACCTGGCCGGGGGCTGCAGATTCACACACAAAGGTGTCGTAGGGCTCCGCCAGCTGGGGAGCGTTGTCATTCTCATCCAGGGTCTGGATGGCCACTTGCACCCGGGAGGCCTGTGCGGAGCTGTCTGAAGCCAGAAACACAAACACGTACACCCCATGCAAGCACACACATCACAGTTACACACAACACACGGGGTGTGTGGGCACGGATGCCACACGCAGCACATAGCGTGCATGTGGGATACATGAGATGACGCATGCAATATGCAAGTAGCAAACAATGTTGCGAAATGAATGGAACAAGCGCATACAACAGCCATGTGGTACCCGAGATGTGTGCAATACATATACCATATACACTCAACAGGAGTGTAGCACCCATAACATACATATACAAGAACCCACATGCAGGGTACACGTGCCATAAAGGAAAGGTAGACAGAGGATGCATACCGGATGCACACAGACAGTAGCCATGAAACATACAAACACATTCATACCGTCCATTTGATGTACACTCAGTGTTTTAAAACAAATGCAACATACATGAAGTGAATGTTCGATACATTACAGTGAATGTAGTATCACGACCCCCAAGATGCAGAGAATGCGTTTTCATGCACAAAACCGGTGGACACACACACACACACACACACACACACACCATCAGAGGTCTGGGAGGTTGTGGTGTAGCAGTGAGTATCACTTAGAGTTGACCTTGGGGAGGGAGGAGCTACGTGATACTCAGGGGCAGAGCCAGGCCACCCTGGGTACCACAGCCAGACACAGGCCCCCTCGTCATTGGGTGGCTCCCACCATTACCCTGCCTTGCTTCTCACTGCCCGTGGCATCCAAGAGAAAATGGAAATTATGCATCCCTGCCTGCCCCAGTGTTCACCTCCTCTAGGCTAAACCTCATAGTTCCTTTAGTCTTTTCCCCGAGTTGAGGGAGAGCTGGCTGGCTTTTGGGAAGGTGCTGAGCTGACAGCCTGGGCAGAGGAGCAGACTGCCTGGTTAAAGGGTCTGGGATACCCTGAGATGGGACGGGGCTGGGGCCCATTCCTTCGCTGCAGTTAAGGCCCAGGGCCTGCTAGTCAATACCGGGGTGCAGGATTTGGCAGGAGATGAGAAGACACTGAGGGGAATACACACACACACACACACACACACACACACACACACACGCAGGGCTACGTATACACAGGCAGCCACAGACACGCTACATATACCACAAATACACACAGGGACGTTCACACAGACAGACACGCATGCACTGCCCCAGAGCTGCACGGTCATAAACATAAACCTATCTACATACAATTCGACACGTATGAGAGGCAGTATGGCAGAGGAGACAACAGCTGAGATTCTGCAGCCTGACTGGGACTGAGGCCCCACCACTTAATGTCTGTGTGACCTTGGGAAGTTACTTAACTTCTCTTTGCCCGAGTTTCCTCCCTTTAAAATGGGGGAAAAAATCGTACCTTCTTCATAAAGTTGTGGTGATGATTAAATGAAGTAACCCACATTTGGTACTTAGAACAGTGTCCGATACACAATAAATAGTAAATTATTACTATCTGTCCACAAACACATGCACAAAACAATATATACAAACAGCTACTTGTATCTATCACTATATACATCCAATTACACATATGCACAAATAATATAAATACAATTCTATACACTCAACTACGTACACATATATGCAGCTATAGACGTATACTCACAAACATGGGTATGTATGTATATGTACTTTCCACACGTGTGGAATCATACACATGTAAGTACACACCCACGTGTACACACACACAGAGCTCTTCACGGACATGTACAAGTACGTATGCACACAGTGACAACTTCCCTAAACAGGACACAGACGGCAAACGTAGGAGACCCTGAGGCATAAGCAGGCGTGGTGAGGAGAGGTTCATAGAAGGGAGGGAGGTCTAAGGCTGAACCACACTACTGGTGACCGGTGACTGACATGGGCAGTGCATGGAGTTGGTCCCTCTCCCTACCCTTGAGGGCTCCTGGCAGGGCTTCCCAGAGAGGGGCTCCTGGCACCACCTCCCCACCCTGGCCCCGGTCAGCTCCCAGAGGAGGGGCCCAGCCCCTCCCTGATGCCCCTTCAGCCTGAAGCAGAGAGTGGGCCAGGCAGGGTCTCACAGGGTGCGGGAAGCTATTCAAGGTTAGATTTATTTCCGGGTTGGGGAAAGTCAGGTATGGGAGCCAACTGAAACTGAGGGGAAATGCTCAGGCAGACCCACTGTGCCCAGCCCAGGCAGGAGACCAGAAGGCCTGCCTGGTGGTGATGATGCAGGCTGGGGACCCAGTGGCTATACGCTGGGTGAGGGTGTGATGGCACTAGCCGCCCTCCCCCACCCCCATACGTCCATGCCCAGGGACGGCCCCTCTGCTGGGAGGCTGCTGCCTCCTCCCGGTTCTCCCAGGGGCCCAGGACTCCTCACCGACTTCTGTGGCCAGCACTGTGAGGTTGTGCCAGACACGAGCCTCGCGGTCCAGGGGCACTGCCGTGCGGATGGTACCATCTTCAGGCTCGATGGAGAAGCAGTGCTCTGGGTCCGTGTCGGGGAGGATGGAGTATCTGGGGAGATGGAGTGGGGCTGGGGGCTGATCTGCGGCAGGGCCAGAGCTTGCAGCTACCCCTCCCTCCCTCTGTTCACCTTGCTGGGCCTCATGGCTCAGCTGGGCAGAGGGCCTGAGCTGGCCAGAGACGCGCACCCAGAGCCATAGTTCACGTTAGGGTCCCCTCAAAAGACAAATATCCCCGGGGAGTCATCAACATTAAACACCTGTCCTAACATGCCGGGGACTGGGTTTCATGGGCGTGCAGGGAGAGAGACAGAGGTGACGTCGGGTAAACACTGCCTGTCTTTCCGACTTCTGGGGCTCTGCTCTGGGGACCAGGGACCCAAGTTCTAGCCCTGCTCTGTCTCAGGCCAGCTGTGTGACCTTGGGCAAATCTTTTAACCTGTTTCCTCAACTACAAAATGGGAATGACTCCCTCAGTGCTATGACAGGGATGCTGGCTGGGGCGGTGGAAAGAGTGGGTCTTCTTGGGGCCGACAAGTCCGGATTTGAATCCCAGCACTGCTACTTACTGACTGTGTGACCTTGGGCAAATTACTCAACCTCTCAGGGCCAGGCCTCTAAAGCAGGGGTCCCCAAACCCCGGGCTGCGGACCAGTACTGGTCCATGGCCTGTTAGGAACACCGCTCGCGTTACCGCCTGAACCACTCCCAACGCCCCCCCCAACCCCCCTCCGTCCGTGGAAAAATTACGTTGCACAAAACCGGTCCCTGCTGCCGAGAAGGTCGGGGACCGCAGCTCTAAAGCAACCGGAGCTGAGACGGTTACTACCCTTATCTACTATCCGACTCTCACAGGTTGTTGGAGAAGGAAATGTTATCAAGCGGGTAAAATGTGAAGCGCTGAGCGAGCGGTCAATAGCCGTGGCCATCGACTGATCCGTCGCACTCATCAGATGAGGTTCCATCTGCTCGCACTGCCACCGGGAGGCGCTACTATCATCCACCCAGAGGGATGGGTGGAGAGTGTGGGAGGGGTCAGCAAGGTCCTCCAGCCCTGCCCTGGCCCCAGGCCTGCAGTGAGGGAGACTTCTGCCAGGAGGTGAGCGTGATTTGCAGTAAAGGGGGCACATCCTCGGGCGGGAATAGCATGCTGCTGGGCCCTGGCCCTGAGCCCGCCTGCACCCCAGCTCACCTGATCGGGCTGGCCTGGGAGTCCAGGTCAGCAGCTGACACCTGGCCCACCAGGGTCCCGGGAGACTTGTTCTCGGGGACTGCCAAGATGTAGGCAGCCTGGGTGAAAGCGGGTGGTTCTGGAGCATCCTGCACAGCCACGCGCACTGAGGCCACGTCCTTGAAGGGCCCTCGCCGCAGGTAGGCTGGGTCGATGAGCGTGTTGGTCGCCTCCACACGGAAGGAGTAGGAGCGACGGGTCTCGAAGTCTAGGGGCTGTGGTGAGGGGGACGGAGTGACTGAGGCAGGGGGGAACCCGAGAGGTGGGCACCAGAGGGGCAGTGGCCTCGGTGGTCGGGGTGGGGTGGGGCGCGGGTTACTCGGTCAGAACTCTAGGTCTGCCCCCAGTTCCGTCACAGACTTGCTCTGTGCAAAGTCCTGAGCCAGTCACTCCCCCGTTCTGGCCCTTAGGCCCTCATCTGAAAGACGAGGAGATGACCGTAATCTCTAAGCTCCAACACAGGGATCCCGACCGAGCCTGTTCTAGCCCTGTTAGAAGCGTGTCCCATGGGGCAGGAGGCAAGTGTGAGTGGGTCCGCAGCGCTAGCAGACAGGAGGCTAACCTTGCGGACAGTGAGGAGGCCGTCTCGACCCCGGGCGTCTGTGCTGATGCTGAAGGCCTCGGACCCCTCCCCATCCAGGATGCTGTATGCCATGAGGGCGTTGTCCCCCAGGTCTGGGTCCTGGGCCCGCAGCCGGCCCACCAGGGTGCCCGGCCCAGCGGTCTCCACCACGGAGAACTGGTACAGGCCTTGGAGTGGATGGAGGGAGACGTTCTGAGAGAGGTCCCCGGTCCTCCTCCCTCCCCCAGCACATCCTTCTCCCAGGCCTGGCTGGGGGAGGGGTGGGGGAGGCTTCTCCCGAGGCTGTAGGGCTGGGGGGCGGTCAAAGGGCGGCTCAGGCGGGGCACTTGTCCCTTACTCTGAGGGAACTTGGGGGGGTTGTCGTTGACATCGCTGAGGGTGACCGTCACCGTAGTGCTGCCCGACAGCCCCCCCATGTGGCCGCCCATGTCCTTGGCCTGAATCACCACCAAGAACTCCTCCTGTGTCTCGCGGTCCATGTTGGGGATGGCGGTCCGCACCACTCCTAGGGGGAGAGACGACGAGTCAGGGGGTGCCTGTCCCCACGGCTGCCCTACCCGCCTCCCAAGCTCTATCCTCACCAGTCTGGGGGTCCACAGAGAAGAAAGGCAGTCCATCCAGCACAGTGTACACCAGCTTGGCGCTGTTCCCGTAGCTGGGGTCATCGGCATCGTGAGCGGTCACCTGGATCACTGATGTCCCTGTGGGGGACCCCGGCACTCCGCTCAGCCGGGGCAGAGCCAAGTGGGGAAGAAGGGTAGATGGGCGGGACCCAGACATGAGCGGGGCTGAATTGCAGGAGGTGCGTTCTGGGGCGGAAAGCGGTCGGGGAAGGAGAGGTGAGGGCACTCTAGGAGATGGGATCCGGGATGTCCGGACCTGGGGTACTCACCGACATTGGACATCTCGGGTACTGTGGCGTGGTAGGGCCCAAGGGGAAAGATGGGTGGATTGTCGTTGATGTCTTGCACCTTGATAATGAACTCCGATGGGGGCTCCAGGGGTCGGTTGGAGGCTCGGTCCACAGCTTGGGCCAGTAGAACGTACTGTGCCTTCTCCTCCCGGTCCAGGCTCTTGGTGACATGGATATTGCCTGTGGCCTCGTCAATCACAAATACAGTGCCTGCCCCCTCTCCGGTCAGCAGGTACTTGGTGCGGCCCTCACCCCTGTCCACATCTGAGTGCAGCTGTAGGGATCGGGGAAACATGGCAGCGGGTTCCAAGCATAGGGACAGAAAGTTAGAGTCTAAATCTAGGATTGAGTGGAGTGTTGGGTGTCCTGAGGGACCAAGGTCATTGCAGAAGTGAGGAAGTTGCGGGGCAGGGCCTTGAGGGTTAGGGTAGACATGGGAGGGGTGGATCCCTACCTTGCCAATAAGGACAGGCTCTGGTCCGGCATATTCCTCAATGACAAAGAACTGGTTCCACACCCAGCTCCGTCGGGTCCGAAGCAGTGCTGGTCCTGGGGCCCCCCGGGACCCTGCCCAAGCCTGGGCTGGGGCTGCCAGGCGCCCCATGCAGCTCCAGCCACCCAGCCAGGTCAGCAGGAGCCTCACCAGGCCCCACATGTTTGGGCTCAGCCAGGGCTCTGTTCACTGCTCCCGGGTGCTGAGGCATGAGCTGGCTGGGGCAGAGGGGCAGATGCTTCGGGGCTGCCCCATGGATCCACACCTGCAGGATGCACAGCTGTTTACGGTTAAGGAAACCCTTAAACTCTTAAACCTCCCCAAAGTTAGATGCGGAAGATCACACCTCCAAGGAACCAGACGCCCCACTGCCCAGAACCCAGACTAAGACAGAGAGCAGACAGTCTGATCTTTCCCTCCACCCAGGCTCTGCCCGTATCCACCTCCAGCCCTCCAAGCTGATAAATCTCCGGCCACTCAACTCTGAGTAGAGAAGCTTGGGAAGAAGATAGGAGAGGGGATGCTGGGAGGGCTTGGAACCCCAAACTGGCCCCTCTGCTCCCAGGGTGGGCATGCAGCTTGGGGCTGGAGGAGATGGGGGCTACCAGGGAAAGGGCTTAAAATCCAGGGATTGGGATTCATGGAGGTGGGGTCTCAGGGCGCCTAGGTCAGGCTGAGATGACAAGCAGGGCAGCCTCAGACAGGGTTGAGAGCCTGTGAAAGTCTGTCCTCCACAGGCACTCCGCCTCTCCAGAACCTGCCCCCGGCACACAGCTAGCTGAAGTCCTTGAAGGGGGACTGGGCTCCCAGGGCAGAGTGGGGGGCCAGAGCTGAAAGAAGAGGGGTGGTAGAGGCCGAAGACTGGGGAGGGGGAGCAGAGGCAGACCCAGAGGCTAGAGACACAGCGTGATTAAGGGTGAGACCAAGACTCAGGGACTGTCAGACAGAGACAGAGACAGAATGGCAGCAAGAGACAGGAGGAAAGAGATCAAAGGAGGTAGCCTGGGCGCCTGAAAGGCAGAGAGGAGTCATGGGTACCAGGATTGAGAATGGGTGGAAGAGGGGGCAGAGGGGCTTTCAGTACGTGTGATGACCAGGAAGGGGCAGCTTTAGCTGCCGGGGTTAGACCAGGCCGCCCCGGTGCGGAACTTCATTCTGGGAGAAGGGGCAGCCAGGAGGGGCTGTGGGAAGGAAGCTAGAGGACCCTTCCCACCACTGTCTCCTCCCTCTCCTCCAACGGGCACCCCTCAGGTGGCTGTGGCTGCGCCCCTCCTCCCCTAGAGCAGACATACACCTGACAGTCCTCTCCTTCCCGAGGGAAGAGGGAAGCCGGGGCCAGAGAGGGAGGCGGGACGGAGAGAAGGAAGGCGATAGAGGACTGGGAAACAGGATAGCGGGAAGGGAAGGGAAGAGGAGAGCAGAGGGAAGGAACGGGGAAGGAAAGGAAAGCGGGAAAAAGAAAAGACAGGAGAGGAGAGAAAGGTGGAGGAAGAAAAAGGCAAAGAGGAAGAGATGGAGCAAGACAGGGCAAGAGGGAGAGAGAAGGGTTGGGGAGCCAGGGAAGGGGCAGAAAAGGCAAACAGGCAGAGAGAAGGCAGGATGAAGAGAAATCGAGGGAGAGGAAGATGGGAAAAAGAGGGAGAGAGAGGTGCGAGGGAAGAAGGGAAAGCGGTAGAGCGCGGGAGAAGGGAGCCGGCAGTGTGCTCCCAGTCGCGGAGCGCACCGTTCACCGCTCTGAAGACACCCGCAGGCTGCGGGCCCCCTGCTGCCCCTCCGAGGATTCCCAACCGCGGGCTCCAGGGCAGGCGCCCTTACCTGGCAGTGCCAAGGGGCCCAGCCCGGTGGGGAGCGCCCCCGCCCGCCCCCGTCGCCGGGTCCCGGGGGCGCAGCCCCGAGCCGATCGGAGCGGGCGCCGCGGCTCCGCTGCAGGTCTGAGCAGCCCCGGCTAGAACAAGGGAGCGAGACGGAGAGGGCGGGGGAAGGAGGCTCCGCCTGCGGAGGAGCGAGGCGCCTCCGCGCCGCGCGGGAGGGCCCAGCCTCCGACCCTCCCCGGCCAGCCCTGGCCGCGCAGCGGGGGGCGGGGGCGGTGCCTGCTGCCCGCCCCCTCGGCGCTGCCGGGCGCATACAGATGCGGTGCCCCTCCCGGGCCGGGCCCGCAGCGCCTGGAGGGGCACTCGGGCGGGAGGGCTTCCAGGCCACGGCGCCAGGCCGTTTCCGAAGAGCTAGCGGAGAAGGCGCACCCGGGAGCGCGAAGCGGCCCGCACGCCCCCCGCAGCCGGGCGAAGGGCGAGCGCACAGTGAGCAGGGGAATCTGGAGCCCACTGCGGAGGCCCGGTTCGCCGCCCCCGGACCAGCCTTGGAGGCTGCTGTGGACCCCGGCCGTGAGGCGGCAGCATTTTGGGAACCTGTGCAGGGAAGGGTAGCGGGCCGGCTGGGGGCTTTAAGCACAGCAGAAAGGTCCAGGGAGTCCGCGGGCTGGGCCCAGGGAACAAACAGGGCAGGGACCGAGGCGACGTCGGCGGGAGGGCACGGAGCCTTTTTGGGACGCTCATTTACAGGAGCCTACTGAGCGAGCGGCTGCCGCCCCCTGGTGGCAGTCCTGGGCGGCACCTTGAAGGTGGTGACCAGGTGACCAAATGCCTCTAGCACAGCACCGGGACACCCCTCTTCCCAGGGCGTCTTTCCCTCGGCCCTCCAGCGAGGAAGATCCACAGCTGTGTGTGGCTAGAGCCGAGGCAGGGATGGAGGGAGGGTGGGAAGTCCCTGCTCCAGGAAGCAGCAGCCTAAGTTAAGGGTATGGAATGCAAGCAATGCTGGCTGCACTGCATGCTGCAGCCTCCCCTTCAACATGGCTCTCACCCAGGCCCTGCCCAAGGAAAGCCACTCAATCACACTAGTTAAAACTAAGTCAATTTTATTATTTTCCATAGACCACATCATTTAATAATAAAAAAAATAAAAATAAAAATTGAACAAAAGGAAAAGGTGGATATAAAGTGGAACCGGTGGGCAGGAGGCATGGGCTGCAGGACCAAAGAGACTGGGAACTGCAGGGGCCCTGGGACTCAGGAGGAGATGCTGATTCAGCTCATAGGTGACCCAGTCCTGGCCCCGGCTGTTCCCAAAAGGGGGGTGCAAGTACCAAAGGAGGTGGTGAGCAGGATGGAGGAAAAACGAGAGAGAGGTTTGGGGCTCCTGGCTGTTCCCCAGCTCTGGGCCAACCACCTCCCTCCCTAACATAGCTCCTCCCTCTCACAGACTTAATGGGAAATGAGAGGGAGGAGAGGGCTAAGTCCCAAGAGATAGATTACAGGGGTAGGGTGGGAAGATGCCCACTGCTCCATTTGGTATGTGGGGACAGGTGGCAGCCAGACTTCAGCACTGGGCAAATGGTGTGAAAGACCCCTGGTTCCAGGGTGGTGGAGATTGTACCTATCCCTCTGTGGCCTTGAAGCCCCCTGGGGCAGGGTGGCCGGTGCCTGCAGCTCTCCCTAGTGTTCTCCCGGCTAGCGGCTAGCGGCGCCCACCCCGGTCCCGCACAGGTGTGCTCCGACTCCGGCTCCTGCTGTGGCGCTTGGTGTCTCTGCGGTCCCTCTCCCTGCCTCGTTCCCGGTCCCTGTCCCTCTCCCGATCTCGATCTCCCCTGTCCCGCTCCCTGTCCCTCTCTCTCTCCCTGTCCCTCTCCCGGCTGTGCTCTCGCCGCTTCTCTCGCTCCAGCTGTCGGGTCCGTTCCCGCTCCGCCTCCTTCTCCCGTTCCTTCTGCTCTTCTTCTTCTTGCTCCTTTCGCCGCTTCTCCCGCTCCTTGGCCCGTTCAGCGCGCTCTGCCTCCTTCTGAACAATCTGTAGCAGGCAGGGAAGGCAAAGAACAGGTACCTCAGCCCTGCTCACGTGAGTCTCACCTGGTCTCCCTGCACCTGGACCCTGCACTCTTAGCTCGGGACCACTGTCAGCCTTCCTGCTATGCAGGAAGGGGCAGGGCCTCAGCAGTCACATCTGTCCTCGTCTCAGAGCCCCAAGCCCTCCTCCCAGTCTTCATCTTTTATGCCCACGACAGGTAGTGGCACCATCCATGCCTGGCCTCTGGTATTTCCTAAGCTAACTCGATGTGAACAAACCTCTATTCTCTCTAGTGGAGTAGCATAAACCTACAATTCCCAAAAGGCCCATCACAAAGAAACGGAGATTTAAAAAGCTAAAACCCCTAGAAATTAGAAAGAGAAACAGCTGAGTTTATTAAACACAGATTTCTCAGCTAACTAAAATCAACTTCCAAGAAGCACGGTTGGCACCACCAGCTTCCTGGGACACACACAGAGTTCCGATCTCGTGTCTACCTCTATCCTTTATGGGTCTGGCTTCTCTATGGCCCACTCAATCAACTGGGTCTTAAAACTGCCTCCTTCTGTGATGCTTAGCTTCTGCCTTATTATTCTAAGCCAATACCTGGGCCTATTCACTCTCGTAGTCACATGACTCTCCCCTTGCTCACTCCCAAGCCTTGATGTAGCTTGGCAGGTGGTTCCTCCTGAGCTTGAGAGTGCCCCTCAAGGCAGGAAGGCGTGTGCTCACCTGGCTGTCAGTCAGTGGGAGCCAATAGATGCAGGGAGCTGCCTTGGTCTTACGGAAAAGGTCGTCCAGCAGCTTGGCAGGTGGTTCCTCCTGAGCTTTCTCTGAGGTGGAAGAAAGTGAGTCAGACTTGATGCATATGACTCTGTGCCCCGTCCCATCTGGGTCCCTTTCCCACCTACTACTGAGTATGTGTGCCCCCCAGAGCTAAGTACCTTTCTTCTCACTCTTCTTTTCTTTAGACTTTGCGCGTTCCTTGCGGCGGCGGTCACGGGACCGTGATCGGGAACGGGGCCCTTCTCGAACTTTGTCCCGATCCCATTCGCGCTCTGATCGCGTTCGCTCCCGCCGCTCCATCTCCCGTTCCCGCTCTGCCCACTGTTCCCGCACCGCCCGCTCCTGCTCCCGCTGCTCTGCCCTGGGGTGCTGTGGTGGCTGGGCTGGGGGCGGGGGCGGGGGGTGCAGCGGCCGTGGTACCCCCTGCTCCTCTGTCTTAGTTTCAGAGGGACGGTCCACCAAGAGGCCTCGGTGATAATCCAGCTGCGGGTAGAGGAGGGACAAGGATAGTCAGGATGAAGATGACATCACTCCCACTGAAGGAGCCCAGGTACCAGTGAACAGACTTTGGAGCCCCATGGTTCAACTAAAGGAACCAAAGAGGAGGGAAAAGGAATCTCAGTGACGGCAGGTTTGGCTGGGATCTCAGCTGGAATCTAGCGGATACAGCCTCCCCTGCCCCTACCCGCCTCCTTCCTTTCCCTTGGTTTCTTACCTCATCTTGCTCAGCATAGTCAGCACAGAGGAATTTGGGGTTGGACTGGGGCCATTTGACCCCATGTAGAGCTGTGCGGGTGGCAACTGCTTCCTCTACTGTCGAGTACTGACAGAGGGAGGGAGAAGGCAGAGGGTCACAACAGGCCTTCAACCCTTCCCACTTGCCACAATGCCCTCAAATCTGCCCACGATGGTCACAAAAGGAAATACAGGCCACAACCTAGAGAATCAGTTTCTTCCCCTCACCGTTACAAAGCAGTGAGATTTGATCTTGTCAATCCAGAAAGCCTCTTCTACCAGAGTTCCTGTACGTCCCAACAATTCCTTCAGTTGGCCTAAAGTGAAGGGACGAACCTGCCAATGAAAACAAAATTTCAGGGTCTTAAAGAAGGCAAGAACTATACTCATGTAACTAGTCTGAAGATTTCCCACACCACTGTCACAGGAGTATAGCTTCCAAGTCTGGGTGAGGCCAGAGAGGTTAGGAACCCTCCATCAGGAATGTGAGAAGAGTGGTAACACTGTCTGAGACATCATGGGCCAGGCTCTCTACAAATTCTCAAGACAACCCTGCAGGGTGATACTTTTTTCTCCCCATTTTTCAGATGAGACAGGTTGTGTGGTAAAATAACTCGCTCAATGAGTGAGTAACCAGCAGATCCAGGAGTTGAACCTAAGAAACATGAGTCCAAAGCTCAGACTCTAAACCAAGCTGCACTGTGGGAAAAAAATGACTTACCAAATTGGAGATGTGGACAATGTTACTGATCTTGCCCCGGGGTGGGGAGGGCACTTGAGCAGTCCGGACTGGGTCATCAATTGTAATGGAAACTCCCGACTTCTGCTGGCTAATGGAACGTCGAGTTAAGGTATCTCCTAAAGTCACTATCAAATAGAGCACAAGAATGACTTTCAGCAGGGAGCAATGCTGGCTCTTTCACCTCCAGCAGGACTTTAAAATTCCCTACCAGTAGTCACTGTCCCATCTAAATGTGCTGAGCACCTGCACTGTGCAAGGTACGGTCCAGGCTGATCTCCTCATTGTGGAGATGCAAAAATTAAACAGATTCAAACCTAGCCCTCAAGCAGCTTGATAACTAGGAGAAGACATGTGTAAAATACTAGAACACGAGGCAGAAAACATTAAACGCTTTAAAAGAGGTCCAAATAAAGTGCTCTGGGAATTCAGGGGGCCACATGTTTCACTCATAATGCTGCACCTACCTTTCTTTACTTCATGCTCCACAGGTGGGGGCAAGGCCACCTCTACTGAGACCTGGGGAGGTACAGGGGCTTCTGCTTCAGGCTCCTTCTCTTCTTCCTCCTCTTCCCTCTGCCCATTCTCCTGGCCCTCGGAAGGCACCACCTGTAAGGTATCAGATAACAGACGGATTCTTTTTTTTTTAAATTAATTTATTTATTATTTACTTATTTGGCCGTCCCGGGTCTTAGTTGTGGCATGTGGGATCTAGTTCCCTGACCAAGGATCAAACCCAGGCCCCCTGCATTGGGAGCGTGGAGTCTTAGCCACTGGACCACCAGGAAGTCCCTACAGAGGGATTCTTAAACACCAAAACAGGTACATTCTTTTCAGTTTCTGGTTTCTTGGGGAGAGATAGTGGTAAGTCAACCTAACACGCTTCTTCCACTAGGGAGGAAATTTCATTATTATGTTCACCTCCACCAGATCCTGGGATTTGTAGTGCCTCAACTCTGCCATGAGGAAAACTAAGGCAGGAATTGGCAAATTTTTTCTGTACAGGGCAAGATATTAAACATTTTAGACTCTGTGAGCCATATGGTTGCAGTTACTCAACCCTGATATTATAGCACTTAAGCAGCCGGAGACGAGAGTAAACGAACTGGGCTTCCCTGGCGGTGCAGTGGTTAAGAATCCGCCTGCCGATGCCGGGGACACGGTTCGAACCCTGGTCCGGGGGATCCCACATGCCGCGGAGCAACTAAGCCCATGTGCCACAACTACTGAGCCTGCGCTCTAGAGCCCGTGAGACGTGACTCCTGAGCCCATGTGCCACGACTACTGAAGCTCATGCGCCTAGAGCCCGTGTTCTGCAGCAAGAGAAGCTGCCGCAATGAGAAGCCCGCATACCGCCAACGAGGACCCAACGCAGCCAAAAATAAACAAAAAAAAAGAATAAATGAACTGGGGTGGCTGTGTTCTTACAGAACTTTATTACAGGCTACAGGTTATATCTGGTAGCCTGCTGACCCCTACCCTACAAGGGCCAACTCACCCAACCCTCTGCAC
The DNA here is from genome assembly GCF_003676395.1 of Aethalodelphis obliquidens. Lineage (NCBI taxonomy): Eukaryota > Metazoa > Chordata > Mammalia > Artiodactyla > Delphinidae > Aethalodelphis > Aethalodelphis obliquidens. The sequence goes on from NW_020837954.1 coordinate 664,321, forward strand.
AGATGGCAGACTTCCCTTCTAGGACTCCGCCTTAGCTCCTCATTCAGTTGCCCACTCTGCATCCATGGCCCCCTCCCCCAAAGTGGGGGGCAGGAGCCTTACCTGAGTGACGGTCCGGCATATTTTCAGCCCCTTGTCATGGGTCCCATCATCACCATTACGGTCTGTCTCATCCTCAGAGATTCGGGAGTCGTCAGCATGAAGATCCACAACAGCCTCCTGCCCCGCCAGGGGTTTGATGTCGGGGATGAGGCTCTGGGACACAGATACCCCCCACCCCGTTACACTGGGCCCATGTCTACTCCCACGTCATGTCTCATCCTCCCTTCCCCGGCCCCTCCCACCTCACCTTGAGTGATTCGGTGGTGATACTGATGGAGGGTTTCTTCTGTGTGGTGGCCGTGCTGGCTCCCCAACGCCGCTTCCGACTAGGCTGGCCCCCCTCTGTGTCACTGTTTCCAGCTGGCACCCCCTTGGTAGCTGCTGTCCCCAAGAAATAGGACCCCACAGTTAGATGCTCTCAGGCCCTCTGCTGGTTCACACCACAACACCCACAGAGAGGCTTCGACTGGAATTTTAGTAAAAGGTTAACTTAAGGAAACCACATTTGGGGACTGGGGAAACCATGCTTCAGAGTAAACAATAAAAGGCCTAGAGCCACTTCCTGAAAGATGAAAACTACTGATCTCTGAAGGCAACAAGGAAGAGCTAACTAGGCTGGTAAGCAATTTAAACTTTTAGTGGTAGAAAAATCTAAAGTACTGGGGAAGACAGATTGAGGACGACATGGGAATGAGAAAAACAAACTATGTGATACTAAAATCCAAGTTAATTTAATTTTAGATCATGATGTGACCTGGTCATGCTTGAGGTTATTTTCATACTACAGATTGATATATTTCAAGTCATAAAGACCTACTACACTTTTGTCAATGAGGAGTTCCTCATTGGCAAAATGTTAAAGATGTTACTGTTGGAGGTGTGGGCACTCTCATTTTCTCAGATGCTCTCTTAGAATAAAGTATAAACTGGTAAGCATTTTATAGGAATCCCTCAAACCCACTCCTCGTTCTGAGGGTTCAGACATCTGAAATAATAAAAGCAGGAGGACTAAATAAGAAATGGTAAGACATCTCACGGTGTATCTCATTAGGGTTAAGAAAGAAGTGTGACTGGGGAAAAATAACAAGGATTGTTTGTGAAGTTCTGAATTTTAAAATGAAACACTACCTACGCCCAAAAGATGTAGATTTGCTGGGTGGAGGTGGTGGGATGGCAGGGGGCGACGCAAGAATGCCACTGACGGAGAATGGGAATCTACTTCTCTATCAACTCTGATTTTTATGGTATTCCGGACCTGTATCAGGGATTTGGGGCTAGACTTACAGACAACGGAGATCTTCCTCTTGAATGATTTGGGCAGCGAGCTCTGTATAGGGAAGAAAAGGGGAAAAAAGAGAAAGAGACACACCCCACAGAGAGGGGGGAAAGAGGTTAGATGGGGCAGTCTTAGCATAGGCTCCAAAGACACAGAGAGAGAGAGACACAGAGACAGACAGAGACCAAAACAGAAGCGGCAAACGGCAAAAACGAAGCAGAATCAATGCAAGTTAGAGAAAAAAATAAAACCAAACATCACAGCAGGGAAAAGTCATCTAGTCCATACCACACCTATGTATTAGCTTAACCAGAAATAAGCTGGAAGAATTTCAGTAGCCTCCCAGCCCTTTAAAAGCATTGGTCATGCCCTCTTCCACTGTCTCTACTGGTCGAGAGGATGCCAAGCCCAACAAGCTATGTCCAGAGCTGGGTCATCTGGTCCTTCTAAGGTCTTCCTTGCTAACTCGAGGAAAACACGAGGAAACAAGGAAAACCAACTTTGGGATGGCACTTTGACAACATAACCCTCCTCTTCTTCTCAGTGCCCAGCCTGACATCCACTGACATTGGCTCTGAGTGGCTTGGACAGCAGACTGTTAAGACTGTCCAGATGCCCACCACACTGTGGACGGCAGCACCAGACTCATTGGAGATGAGCCTCCTGAGCCAATTGCCAGCAGAAAGAATTTAAAGGTGTCTTTGGTAAAGACAAGTTTTTATGCAGGGCAGACTGGCCCCAGGGAGTTTCAGACTTTCTGACCACTGTATGGAGCTCTAGCAGAGCCTTTACTGTTTCTTCTCCAAACAGGGCTTATGCCTTAGGGGCTCTGCCAAGGACCAGAAACTTCCAAACTTGCTTTTGAGCAAGTGTCTGCCCCAAACACTCAGTGGGAGAAAGACTGTGGACAGAGCAAAAAGAGGAAGAGAGAGAGCAAAAAAGGGAATAGAGCATTTTAGATTTAAGTGCTTATTTCTGGAAAAACTAAGACCTACCACCCTTCTAAAGGGTAGGGCAGGAACCCTCTTGATGAAATCCCTTTTCCCCATCCACCCCCCAGCCCCGTTTGTGTCGTCTAACCAAGTCTCCTTGGTCTCCGTTAAGGGCCAGCCTGACCCCTAGCCAGGCCGCTCTCGATGGGTAAGTTAGTGAGAAAAAAAAAAAGTCTTAATTAAAACAGGAAAAACATGAACCAAATAAATAAACAAATCCAATAAAGAAATCAGAAAAAAAGATAAAGAAAAAAATTAAAATAAAAGATTAAAAAAAGAGGAGAAAGAAGAAAATAAAGAGGAAAATAAACTAGGAATATGACAAATGTTCCAGGTACCATCTCACACCTGGGATCTTCAGTTCAGCCAATCGCACCTCACTGTGTACTGTATCTAGTCAACCGCCGGTCCAATCAGAATGAGCCCTCCCTGCTAGGCGCTGTGCAATTGGTGGGGGGTTGGGTTGGCAAAAAAGGTGGGCGCACGGCGTGGTGGTCAGCACGGCACTGCCAGAGTCCTCCCAGGGGCGCAGGGGGGGCGGGAGGGAAACGTGTGGGGGGACACTGCCCAGTTTCCATGATGTCAAGACAGTTCACTGGTGGTGGCCAGGCTCAGCGAGGGGTACGGGGGAAAGGGGGCAGAGACATCAGTCCTGGCCCTGTAGGGGCATCATCTTGCAGTCCCTGATGAGATGGCCTGTAAGTAGCAGAAATGGTCCTGGCCTTTTATCGTGAGAGGCAGGACCCTATGTCCATCAGTGGCAAGCTGCAGCGACACCACCACCCAATACTTGGAATCCAGGTGATGACTCCAGAGTCCCTTTCTCCTCTGCCTGTAACTGGGGAGGGGGTCCTCTCACCGAGTGGGATCATGGAGCCTCTGTTGAAGGCAGCCTGGGGGTAGTAGGTGGGTAGCCCCAGGACCTGGCACACATTCAGCAGCAAGGTCAGAATACTTTTCTTCTGAGAGTGGTGTGTGGCATCTCCTCAGGGACTCCAGCTGAGACAGCGGTTCCAGTCAGGTGGGTGGATGAGCCCCTGCCTCCAGGGATGGAGGAGAAGTTGGAGCAACCAACATATGCTGCCCTTCACCATGGACAACAGGGACCAAAGGAAAGTCCATCTGATGAGCAAGTGGTGATACATGGCTGGGCTGTCATCAGCCTTAAATCTCTGGGCTCAGACCCTAGACTTCTCTGCAGGGTTCCTAGTCGTCACAGCTTAAGCGGAGAGCCCCACTCAGTATTTTACAGCATGGCACTGTGATCACAAACATTGACTCTTTAGGAGGTCTTGGTGCCCTAGATGGGGATCCCAACAGTCTGTAGCAAATAAGGCAACCCAGAGTCCTCAAAAGGGCAAGGGCGTGTGGGCAGGCGCCCCAGCACTGACACAAGCTCTTCTTGGGGTGTCCCAAAGAGGGAGATGATGCAAGTCCACCCCTTTCCAAATGCTTTTTGCTTTCTCAATACAAGTCTCTCCAGAACAGTGCTCTTCTTGGCCCCCTGATGTAAGCAAGGCAGGGAGGCAAAAGGGGGCCCATCACAGGATCCCATACACATGCCCCCCTCTGGCCAAGACACCTGGATAGCAGACTCGGCTGACTGGGCAGCTCAGGAGCAGCGGGTGGGTCCAGAGGAAGAGGCGGCATCAGCGATTGGCCAGTTGGGCAGGGTTATATTTTACGGGCGGATTACCGTACATGAGGTACTTGGACAAAGTTTTACGGGGAAGAAGGACCTTGTAATAAATAATATTCTGCACATCAAATCACGTTCACCGGCCCCCACCCCCGCAACACACACCAAAGAAAGGCTACACACACAACAGTCCCTCCCACCCTATTACCCTACTCCCAAACCCAGCTAATTCTTGCTCTAATTACTTTAAGAGCCAAGAAGACTTCGCTGGCTCTGATGGGGGGAGCCCCCTGAATTGGGTTCAGGACACAAGATAAGATATATGCCAAAAAAGTAAGTAAAGAGGTCACAAAAATGGGGAAGGGGCCTTTGGGATGACCCCAGGGGCTGGCTTCTAAGTAGCTACATCTCTGCAATGAGACCACTAGGGGGCAGATGAGGAACAAAAATTCCTCAGCATGGTGGTCAGCTGAGAACCACCACGGCCCACTAGATGGCGCTGATCTCCAACACACTTTTAAAAAGGAGGGAAAGCTAGAGGGGTTACCACAGGGAGAAGCTGGAGAAGGTAGCCGGTAAAGCTGAGCCTGGGTCTTAAAGGGCCATTAACTGACTTTCCCGCTGGTTACAAACTTCCCCACCTGCACTACTTCCCCAACAAGGAAAGGGGAATAAAGGAGCCCTGTTCCCATCACAAGGGGTCTCCCTTGCTAAACCAGCGAATTCTCCCTTGGCCCTATCCTGATCCAAGTCTTTCCTAGTCCCTTCTTTAAGCTATCCCACTGTGTACGAGGGATCACCGGAGTGCTCTATTCTTTCCCCCAGGTCCACTCCTGCCCACCCACCCCAGCAGGTGGCTTGGATATTTACCTCTTTCTTCTCCTCATCCTCGGCACTGCCCTCTGGGCGGTCATCATTGCTGACTTGGTCTGCAATAGGCATGGGGGGCTCTGGAACCTCATTTTCAGGTCTGTTTTCACTTGTGTCCATGGTCACTTCCTCCTTCTCCTCACTGTCAGTATGGGGAGAGGTTGGGAGGGAAGGGCAGGAAAGAACCAAGGGGAAGAGAGAGCAAGACGTTAGGTTTTGGGTCAAGGAAACCCCCATGCCTCATCACTTGGGTGGGATTGGGAGGGCTGCTTTTTAGATCAGACTAGAGACCTTGTCCCCCCAGGAAAACCAGGAAACGGTTTTCCTAGGGGAAAGAGCACAGATCACAGCAACCACATTCACTCACTGCCCAGATGGGATAAAGCTGTGATGTGTGGGGTCAGGGCTCCAATGTTCTTAGGTAATTCACCAGAGTACCCCTATATGAAGAGGAGAAACATCCCTCTCTGCAAAGTCCCTCAAAAGTAACTGTGATTTGCCTACAACCCCGTGGCCTCCCTAGACCTGGGCGCAGACACCTTTACTTAGCCAAACTGCATGAGAAACTAAGGGAAGCCTGATTCCTTAAAAAGAGGAGAAAGAACAGCCAGGGCTGTGGCAGATGATCCCAACCTTGGGTTTAATCAACTGCTTAGTAAGTAAAAGCCTACTGACCCTCAGGGTCTGCAGACACCAGGAATGGAGAAATGGTGGGGGTGCGGGCTGCATGGAGAGGAAGGCTGGCGAGGGTTCAAGCTTCAACAGGGACCCCCTCTAATCCAAAAGGAAAAACAAAAACTGCCAGACAGAGTATGAAAGCTCAGAGAAGCACCAGGCCACTTTTACCTGCTCAGAGGTGTAGGAATTGTTCTTACATTCGGCCTTCGCCCAGTTTCTCCCACTCCCTTATTCCAACTTCCAAGAGATAAAGAGAGCAGGCCTCCCAGTCAGGACACACCCTCCCCTACACCACGCATCCCCCCCACAAATGCTGAACCCACTCCCCCACCCCTCTGAATCACACAAGTCAGCTCCCATTGCAGGCAACGAATCCCAGAGGTTCACTTCAGATAAACTATCTTCCCATCTTCTTTTTTCTGTCTTCATCCTGAACTTCTAACTCTAATCTCATCCCCACTACCACCCAAACACTGAGGGGTAAAAAAATCAAATCAAGATGATCAGGGGCCTAAGTCTCAAGAGAGGGGAAAGCAAGCCTCCCCAGGCTGACCATCACCAGAAAATTCAGCATTCTCGGCAGGCTGCCTGACACCCAGAGGTCAGAACAGCCTCCCCAGAGCAGGCAGGGAGGGATGCATGGGAAGGGGGGGAGGAGAAAATCGGAAATGTGCCCCCAGCTAATAGGCTCCCACAGAAACACGAGATTCAACTGCCTAAATCTAAAGAAAAGTCTTATCCAAAAAATACCTATTTCCCACACAGAGAGGGCAAGTGGGGCCAATTAGAAACCGGGCAGGAAGGACAAAGGGGGAAAGCAGAATGACTGAAGACAAATCAAAACGAAAAGACGGAATGAAAGCCACGGGGAAGAGAAGGGAGATGAGAGGAGCTAGAGTGGTGGGGAAAAGGGATACATGGAAATGTGAAGCTCTCACCCTTCTTTGCTTTCTGATAACATGATTTTTTTTCTCCCCCTGGAAGTGCTGTTTATCCCTTTCTGGAATGGAAGAAATAACAAAAACCAAACAAAAAAATCCTAAAAAATTAAAAAAAAAACCAAAACACCTTCCTTGTCCCAAGATCCCACCACCTCCTCCCCAACCACCCGATCCAGAGAGAGAAAATCGAGATGCAGCAACTGGGGATCCAAAAAATGGTAAATGGAAGGGGAGATGGTGGTGGTGGTGAGGGGAGGCTAAAATAGATCTGGCTTTTAAGAGATAAGCGTTAAGTCCTCACGGCAAACCCCGAATTCAGCTGGATTGGTCTCTCTGGAGAAGGAGGAGGAAGAGGGCCAGGCTGCTGGTAGTGGCTGGCTCTATTGTATTGGCGGAGCGGCGGCGATCAGCCGGAGACATGCAGGGGAGCCATCTTGCCACTTACCCAGCAGCCCGTGTGTGCGGATGGGGGAGGGCCCTGCTGCAGCAGGGGAGGGGAAAGAAGAGAGGGAGGGCGCTGAGTGAGCAAGGCTCTTATCCTCTGGCAGGCCACAAGGAGCTCACTGCTGGCTCGAAAGGCCTGGCCTTTTTCCTTCTTTTCTCAGGTTACAACAGCTACCGAGGCCTAACCCCACAGGGAGAGGGTGCTCTCTCCTCCTTTTCCACGGGGGCGGGGGAGGGGGCTGGGTGGAGAGGACATACAAAGTTACAGCTGCTTGCTTGGAAGATTCCAGAGAATAGAAGGAAAGGAAACAGCAGAGCTGGGAGTGAAAAATGATAAGAAGGAAGATAACAAAGCCAAAGTTGCAAAGAGACAGAGGGGAGGGTCACGAGCACTTTTTAAGTGCCCACCTTCCTCTATCTGAGAAGCCAGGCATAGAACACTGAAACCAGATCAGCTGGTTCAAGGTGGGGAGGTGGGATGAGATTTGGCACTATCCAATCACTGTATGGTAACTGGCTGCTCACCACGAGCAATGACCACGTATCCTTTCTTCAGGGAGATGGAAGGAGTGGATAAGGAGAAAGTTCCTTTTTGAATTACCAGTAGTGGAGGGGAGAGGTGTCTCTGAAGAGAAGACAGACAACTTTGTTTCACAGTCTTTAATAAGGTCACCCTGCCCCAGGGTCTGCAGGAGCCAGAAAGGAAACGGATAAACAGGGCAAGGGGACCTTGGGTAGAAGGGCTCCAAAATGAGGGCTCTGAAGTAGATAAGAAACTGAAATGAGAGGACTGTTATTGGGGACAGGGGTGGTGGTGGTGGGGTGTGTGCCGATCTGCTGGGCAGAAAGTGGGAACTAAATGGAAATTACTAATCAGGGGCATCTTCAGACTAATGTAAAATGGGAAGTTGTCTCTACCCATTCAAAAAAGCACTCAGTAGATGCTCAAAATGCCCATTTGTTGACTGCAAAGGTGCTCCTTTTGTATCCCAGTGGCAGTAAAGGTTTAACACTAAGACAAGCTTCTGTGTACTTAACCAAAAACTTAGTATTATCTCATTTGTAATACCAGAGCGTTTAGTCAAAACTGAAACTTCCTCCCTGCTGCTTAAAATCTTAAACTTACATGTCAACTGCATGCTAAAGCAGTCGCGTTTATATATCACACTACAGCTCCTTTTCACTGAGTGGTCCCTGGCTGCTCAGTAAGGTTGAGAGCTCTGGAGTCAAACTGGCTGGGTCTCAATCCAGGCCTCAGCCCCACCGCACACAAGTAGCATAATATTGGGCAAGTTCCTGATCCCCTCTGTGTATCAGTTTCTTAATCTGTAAAGTAGGGGTAATAACAATACCTATCTCATCTAACAGTGTGATAAGGATTTGCTCTTAGGAGTCTGGCTTGGAAGACACCCCAAGTCAAGGTAAGGATATGCATAAAACACGTGTACGTTTAATAGGCCATTATCTCATTTGGTGACACCTAGGGAGCTTTTTTTTTTTTTGAGCATCCTCAAAGAGTAGACTGCTCTTTCTCTGATGTAAAGGCACTAATTGGTTTGACAGTTCTCAGCAATGCCCTCATCTCTGTCTAGTACCTGCTGGTTTACTTCCCCCTCACCTCTACCCTGCAGAGTTCCTCAAGGTCAGAGACTGCATCCCTTGACCCCTAGCCTGGGGCCTAACGCAAAGAAACGCTCAGTAAATATTTCCCAATTAGGTTGTCATTGGGGGTACCAAGTGGATATTTTAGTAAATCCTCGCTGAATTAAAGGTTTTCTTCTTAATAAGTATTTTTGGATAGAATTCCCACAGACACCGTTATCCTACAGAGAAATGTTACCTTCAAACATCCTCAAATACATGTTCCCTGTCCATCAATTGTCCTAAAATTCTTTCAGCTGCCAATATGCCTCTCCAAAAGTGGCATCCCTGGAGGAAGAATCTTCTTTCAATTGGAAATTCTATCTCATTTTTTTCAAGAATTTTATGACGTTATTCTTGGCCTTAAGACACAATGAGTTTGTGCTGTCTACTTCCCCATGATCAAACCTGTGGGACCGAAGAATTCCCAAAACTTTATTTTCATAAGAAAAAGAGGAAGCCTCGAAATTATCCCAAAATGGGACTCAATCTATTTGCAGGACTAGTCCCAAAGCCTTCTTAGCTATGCGTCAGAGCCCCACACAGCTTTTCTTTGTAGTCCCTTTTATGCAAAAGGCATCTCCTTTCCCACTATTTAAATTCTTGCACAAATATTTCTGATATCTTTGAAAAAATAAGTGAAACTGCATAGGGATGGGGGTGGGTGATATCTACCCAAAATTAAACAGTGCACAAAGCATTTGTAGCCCAGAAGAAAAGGACAGAACTACTTACGGGCTAATAACATCACATTAGAGTTCACATCTGAATAGGAATGAGATTCAGAAAAACTAATGGAAAGGGAAATTTCTATAGACATATGTTTGAGCTTTAGTTACTATAGAAAATTCAGAAGGAACTGAGGACCTGATGTGAAATTTAATAAGAAACAGTGGGATCTGACTACCCTTAGGCAGTGAGATTTAAACATAGCATACCCTCAGGAGCATACTAGCCCCAAGATAACCCAGGTCGGTATGGTTTTAGAGGGTGTGTCCTTAGATACCAACTTCTCAGTGAGCAAACTATTGGTAACAATAAATTTTACTTTTTAAAAATTATGCATCATTTGGCATACTGGCACTGTAGGTCCCCTGAGGAGTATCAATTACACTGTCATACTGGCTTAAAGGACCATTTCCTTCCTCCTACTCAGGCGAAAAAACAAATAAGCATAGTGCCAAGAGCCCAACGCTGCTATTGCCTGCAAGGTTTGTGTATACAGGAAGGTTGTATTTAGAAAAATTGGGGTTTGAATTAACTATTACTGGATGATACAGCTGCCCACACAAAGTTTTTCCTTTCCCTTTCTTTTTCTTTTTCTCTATGTTTTTTAATGTAAAAAGAGAGTACCATTATTTTCTGCTGTATGAGGAAATTTTTGTTGTATCTATAAGCAGGCAGAGGACTAGATTCTGGAACGGGGCTCAAGTGAAACAGAACTGAGGGCTCACAAATTCCTGCCCCAAGAAATGAAAAAGATACCTTACCTCATAAACCTAGAATTCCTCAGGGCACAATCAGAATCACAATGGATTTAACCAAGCACAGCCAAAAAAATTTAGGCAATCTCTTCCAAGTGGTGAGAGGTCCTTGAAGTAAAGTCTAATTTTTTTTTAACACTTTACTGAATCAACAGGCCCCAGCTCTGTTTTTTTTAAAACTCATGTGACTTCTTGTTGAGATAGAGAGGAAAACCAAGATTAAGCTACAAATGGTCTTTTCCATTTAGCACTCACTGTTGATCCCACTTTTAAAACTGGCCAGGGCTCCAGAGATCACCAGGCTGAACACTAGCGCTCTAGAGGGCTGAAAGACCAGAAGGAGTGTTGTGAATTAGTTTAGTACGGCCTCCAGAAATGTAGGCAAACTTCTCAAAGATTCATTTACCAAACCCAGTGCCAGAAGAGCCTATGGGTTTTGAGCATCTCATTTTGTTAGGCTGCTGCATAGACCATGTGGAAGGTAGGCAGAAGGAAAGCAAGTAAGAGCGATGTGTGAGAGCTACTTCTGAGCTCAGACTGCATTTCTAACCTATGGGCTGCTCCACCGAAGCTTGCTTAGGCAACAATGGACAATCTCAATATTTGCCCAAGGTGCCACTTGCTATCACCATGCCAGAATCAATGTGACTAGATAAGCTCAGTCATAAATGAAGATCAAAGCCACGTTTACCTGAGGAGAAAAACTCTGTATATAACTCCAAGGTTCATTTGCCCTGGACTTGCATGCAAAAATCCATTAAATAAGGTGCTTCAAAACAGCACAAAGTGCCACTCTGTTGCCAGGATCTCAGAGACCCACAGGATTTGAGGACAAGCAAGCAGCTTTTCAGAAAATTACTTGCCTCTCAAGGTGCACAGGAGGCACTTCCTCAGGCCCAATTAGTAGCAGGTTGTCAACATCTACTTTGAAACTGCCATTACAGAAAAGACATGCTATACTCCCATGGGATAGGGGAGGGAAAGGCAGGCATTATCTCTGATTGATGGATAGGGAAGGGAAGGTGTCACCCCATTTCCTCATCGATGGTGTAGCTGGGGAATCCTGAACACCTTCCAGAATCCGCTGGTTTTTCACTTTAAGGTCCTAGAAGAAAAACCCTTTTCCAAAGGATAATGTACCCATTCCAAAATGGAAAAACAAAAACTTTTTTCAAAGGCAATAGAGTGAACTTTTAGCTTTCAAACCAAAAATGTAATGGCCACAAGATGGCAGCAGAGGCAAGAATATTAGAATAGACAGTAGCAAGGCAAAAGTTATAATAATGAGTACATAATTATTGTTAAAGTCTCAAGAAAATGAGATAATAAACCATGTCACTGCCCACCACCCTCCAAAATCAGAGGCAAAAGATAGCCTGAAGCTCTAAGAAGAACATAAATGATTAGATGTACATAAAGGGAAAAATCATATTGATAGTATTAGTGTTAAAATGCCATTAAAACAATCATGGAACAAAGTTAGGCCAACTGTCTACACAGGACATTCACTAAAGTAGTATAGGATTCCTGATAGCTAAAAGCTAAGCAATCTTATTTCCACAATGCTTTTCTTTTTCACTTCCCATGAGACTCTGAAGCCAGGAATTTTGGTTCAATGGCTTCTTAATTTGTAATACCTAGCTCTGAAGAATGAATGACATACATGTTCAATTACAAATTTAATTTGATATGACAGTATTTTTCTAGGACTACACATAAGGAATAAAAAATTCATGTTAACTGCATAAATGGTAAAATCAATCCAAGGGTCTTAGAAGGAATAACTTCTGACTTGATATGGACTTCATATTTTGCTGTATTGTACACTGTGGGAGATAACTAGGATAGACTGTGCTTAATAAAATGATAGCTTATAACCAGAGAAAATAAAATAACTAAAAAACAGCACTCTCCTGTAAGGTGCTCTGTAGATCCTCAACATCCTTTACTAAACTGTGTTCCCAGGCTCACATGTAGCTGGTAAATGTGAGTTAAAGACTGAGTTAAAATGCCTGAGTCAATGCCCTTACACTGTCTTGAGTTTACAAAAAGAAGCCTCTGCTGCCTCCTTCTTAAAGGAATTGACTGTTTTGGTCAGATGATTCCAGATATGGGGTTCCTTTTGCTCTCACCACCACTTTTCAGACGACCTTAAGAGTTCTGGTGGCAACTCTGAACATAGTAACTGAAGTCTAGCCTTAGTCCAGATAAAGCTCTGCCTTCACATTTTATAATGAAACTAGGACTTAGCCAAAGAACCCTAGAGAGCCAAGAACTAGCCCACAAACTGGGATTGTTATACCCCAGTTGAGAGAGATCACTTACACAGTGTGATGAATCCTTTCTGATTCTGGTAGGTGGGAGGTCGGAGTCTCTGAGGTCTGGGGCTGTGTGGCAGCTGGCGGCTCTGCCTCTTCAGCTTCACACTTCTTTGGGCTCCCCTGTAAGGACAAACACAGCAAAACAAACATAGCAACGTACTTAAATCTGCTTGGTTCCTTTTCTATAACGTGGAGTTGGTAAAAGGCAGAGCACAACATACACAGTACCCGCTCCACACATAACTCTATTTATCTTCATTATTTCATTTAAGAAAGTGGAATGGAATATTGCTTACAGAATTTCTATGCCAAAAATCATTTTATTAAAATTCTTCTTTGAGAGAACTGAGAAAAGGCTTCCTTTTGGGCAGAAAAAAGGGAGATGTTCCGAGGAAGAACTGACCTTGAGAGCCCTGAAGATGAGAACCCTGCTGCTCAGCCTCATGGAGAACTTTCATGAACCAGGGATTTGGAAATAAAAGTAGACTCTAGGGGCTTCCCTGGTGGTGCAGTGGTTGAGAGTCCGCCTGCCGATGCAGGGGACGCGGCTTCGTGCCCCGGTCCGGGAAGATCCCGCATGCCGCGGAGCGGCTGGGCCCGTGAGCCATGGCCGCTGAGCCTGCGCGTCCGGAGCCTGTGCTCCGCAACGGGAGAGGCCAAAACAGTGAGAGGCCCGCGTACCGCAAAAAAAAAAAAAAGTAGACTCTAACAGGTTTCCCCAACCTTCTCCATTTCTACTGAACCTTATCCAGACTGCACTTTCAGTTTTATAGCTAAGACAAAAGGGAAAATCACGCCTAATCCTCCGTCTCCCTCTTAGGGAAGGGGCATAATACCCTACCCGCTCAGGCTGTAACCTCTGGGTCACATGCTTTTCAGCTGGCTCAGGTTGGCTCATACGCCTCACTCGGATAGAGGTTGAGGTGGAAGTCCTCTCCTTTGGCTCAAGGACCTGAAGCTGTGGCAATGGTGGAGTTGCAACCTCCTGACCAGAAGAGGGATCTTTGGTTTCAGTGTAGCTGGTGCTGCTGTCCCTGGAGACTCCAGGGCTCAGAGACTAAAGAAATGAAACACATTAGGCAAATTATTTTATATGCCATATATTCAGTAGATCACTGAGTTTTCCAACTTAATACTTTAGATCTTTTTATTCAAAGATTTTATTTAAATCTTTCCCTAGGTTTATTCCTGTTTCATTTAGTGACCTCCCTGACTTCCTAGATTACTCAACAAATTGTTTATCAACTCCCAACTAGGTGCTGGGTACTGGGATACACACATAAAAAGGCATGTCCATACCCTCAAGAAGTTTATAGTCTAGCAGAGGAAATGGGTATGGATTCAGCTTTCTTTGCAATCAAAGGGAATCAAATTGAAAAAGGACCCAACTTAGGAATCAATGAGTTGAAAGTGAGACTCCGAAATGAGAAGAAAGTAATCACTGTACTGGGGACTTAAAGGAAGCTTTTCTGCTGGAAATCATGATAGATTCTCCAGGGGTTGAAAAACACTGCAGTACAGACAGAACATCAACGCACCCAGGATTCTCCCACACTTACTTTTCTGCTGTTGCTTGACGCTGAACGTGAACGGGAACGGGAACGGGACCTGGATTCTGATGTTGACCTGGAGCCCATCTTGGGTCTACCACGAGGGTTGGAATGAGTACCTGCCTGAGATACATCTCTCTGCTTGGATCTTGGAGGTGAATGAGACTGAGAGCCTGAGCTGTCAGGAGAGCGAGATCTTGATCTAGAACTGGAGGATGACGATGAGGAGGATCGGCTAGAGGATGAGTCAGCTGACCGTTTCAATCTGTGGCTTGGGACAAGAGTATGAGAAGCCCTCCTGTCTTCCTTCTGTTCCAAAGATTCCTCCGTGATCCCTTTGGCCAGTGTGAATTCCTCGATTTTTAGAGGGAGTGGTTGAGCTGATTTTTCTGATTCAGTTTCAAGACCCTTCTGGGTTGAGGATTCAGCTTGTGTGCTTTTCTGAACTAGAGGCAGGACACTCTCCTCTGGCACTTTCTCTACTGGAGATTCTACTTTGGTGTCTGCAGGGCTTGACAAAGGAGACAGACCTCCCACCAACTGCACAGTATGCTGAGACAGTAAGAGCTCCCTGGCCTCAGCATCTGTATTAGGAGGAGACAACTGAATAAGGACAGGAGGGGCTGGGCCTTCCATGGGTTCTATTTCTTCTTCACTCTGGAGTTGTGTATTAGGTGGTGGAGAAGATGCTTCCTTGGTAAGTAAAGGTGGGGGAGTCTCCTCCTCACTAGCAGTTTGCTCTGGTTGTAGCACAACAGGGGCCTTCTCCAGATCTTCAGTCAATCGAGGAGGGGAAGGGGACTTGGATTTTTCCTCCAAGCTTTTTGAAGGTTTTATTTCTCTTTCTTCTTCCTCAAGGGGAGAAGCTGTTTTCATCTCTTTCTCCTGCTGATGTCTGGCCAGATGACTTCTTCTGGCCTCTTCCTGGGACCTTGTAACTCTCCCTCCTCTCTCTAACCCCTCCTGTTCCTGGGATCTTATAGTTTGGGATCTCTCATCCATTACCTCCTCAACTTTTACACTGGGCTTCTCTTCCCCCTCTTCTTCCTTAAACTGCTTCAGGACTGGTGCATCCCTAGATTTTTGTCCCTCATCATCGTCTTCCTCCTCTTCCTCCTCTTCTTCCTCTTCCTCGTCCTCTTCTTCTTCCTCTTCAGTTTTCAAATTTCGATCTGCTCTGAGCCTCAGATTTCTGGAAGGTGTTTCTTGATCCTCTTCCTCCTCAGCAGCCTGGCTACACTCAGAGAGTTTAGCTGCTCTTGCCTGAAAGAAAAAATATTCAATGGTTCGAAGTATATTTGCTCACTATCAACAGAGGAGAAAAAGTATCTCACAAGACACACACATGACGAAGAAACTCAATGATATATGCTTTCAGCAACACAGAAAACAAATGCGACAAGAGACATGCGTGACTAGTATGGGCTCTTACAGGAATCAAAATAGATTGACCAAAAAGAATAAAATAATGAAACTGCTAGTACTTCATTTGTTAGCGTCAAGCTTTAAAAATAAATATAGGGCTTCCCTGATGGCGCAGTGGTTGAAAGTCCGCCTGCTGATGCAGGGGACACGAGTTCGTGCCCCGGTCCGGGAAGATCCCACATGCCGCGGAGCAGCTGGGCCCGTGAGCCATGGCCGCTGAGCCTGCGCGTCCGGAGCCTGTGCTCCGCAACAGGAGAGGCCACAGAGGTGAGAGGCCCGCATACCAAAAGAAAGAAAAAAAATATATATATATATATAAACTGAACATCTAGAAAGGGGGTGGGGGCGGGACTGACCTATTATCAATAAATGCGATTATTTTGATCATCTTTGGGGTATATTTAATTTTTTCCCATTGTTTCTTTTCCACAGTTGTAATTACACTATACATATGCTTTTGTATACTGTTTACTTAACACTGTATCATACAGCTTTAAGGTTTTAATTGAATAATGAATTATATCTTTTCTAATAATGTGCTACCTTAGGAATACAGACCAGCCTACTAACTTTCACAGTTATTTTTTTATTTGTTTTGTTTTTTTTGAGGTACACGGGCCTCTCACTGTTGTGGCCTCTCCTGTTGCGGAGCACAGGCTCCGGACGTGCAGGCCCAGCGGCCATGGCTCACGGGCCCAGCCGCTCTGCGGCATGTGGGATCTTCCCGGACCGGGGCACGAACCCGCGTCCCCTGCATCGGCAGGCGGACTCTCAACCACTGCGCCACCAGGGAAGTCCCATAGTTACTTTTTTATATATTCTTTTAGAAATTCGAAGGCCAGGGACTTCCCTGGCAGTCCAGGGGTTAAGACACCACGCTTCCAAATGCAGGGGATGTGGGTGCAATCCCTTGTCAGGGAACTAAGATCCCACATGCTCACAGCATGGCTAAAAAAGAAATCCAAAGGCCAGAGCAGATATAAATTAGAAAACAAAAAACAAGAAAAATGATTATGAAGAGAAAGGAGATGACTATACAGAAAGCTAGAGAGATACCAACTCTGAAATAGTTTGAGGAAAAAGAGGAGGAGGAGGAGATATCCAAGGCATTACCCAAAGAGGTGAAGGATGCTTTCAGAGGTAACTGAGTTACCTGTCTGACTCTGGATGATCGTCTTTCTCCTTTCCTTGGTTTCTCATCATCAGATTCACCTTTCTCTTCGGAAATAGAGGCGCTTTTTCCTATCAAATGAAAAAAAACCAAGTCAGACTCATAACATGAACATTCATTCAAGACTGCTTTCTAAAATTCAATCGATCAAAGCATATGAGCGGCTCAATACATATCTGTATTAATCTCTCTGACTTCTATGTGGAAGAAAAGACTATATAAAGCCCTAAGGGTCAGGGTCATGTTGATAATTCCTGCTATGCACATCTGGAATGTTTTTAATGTCACAAAGCCAATTCACATATTATAAATAATTCAAATAAATGTAAAATAACTACCAAGGGCTTCAAATTGTCTAGCACAAAGTACATTTATTTCTGTAAAATGTTTTGTCACTGAATCAAAGCCCAAGACTTCACTGTGTTCAGTGTCCATTTTTTGGGACTGCCTATTGCCACCACTAGTTTTGACCAAAACATCATGATTAATATACCAGTTTGTAAAACAATTATCTCATGATATAAGTACTTAAGAGAAATGATTTTCAGGGCTCAGGGCTTCAGAAATGGCCCCTCTCAATTATGTTTTATATATGGAGCTCAAGGTGAGATTATTTTAAAGAAAAATAAGCTCTACTATTAAAAGAAAGCTTGTGGACTTCCCTGGCAGTTCAGTGGTTAAGACTCCATGCTTACACTGCAGGGGGCACAGGTTGGTCATTCCAAATAACAACTCCATGTAAAACTGGAAAAAAATTTCACTTACGTTCCATGAAGGAAGGTAACTGTGGGTAAATCACTTAAATAATTTGGGTCTCAGTGTCTTGACTGAGAAAATGGAGGGGATGGACCGGAAGACCTCTACGTTTCCCACCAGTGTTAAAATATTACAGAGTAGCAATGCAAATATTGATGTGAACCAGTTTAGAAAACAGCCTAAATATAATTATATTTCAGATACGTACGATACAGTACAAAAGGTTTAAATGATCCATAAAAACCTGTGCTACCCGAACAGTATTTAAACTAGAGCAAATAAAGCAGATGGTGTGAGCTCTCATCCAAGGCCTTCTCTCTTATTTTATTCCAGCAAAATCTAAACTAAACTAGTCTCTGCTTCTGTAACTAAAAGAAGAAAAGAAACTTACAGAATGAACTAGAAGACTGCACATATTTCATAAAACTTTACTCCATGATCACTTGATTAACAGGATCTTTGAATATATACCATTTCATATCTGGGTTAGAGAATAAAGACTTGCATTACAGGTGTGTGTACAGGAACTAGGGTTAGGATATTCAGTGACAGGTCAGATTCTTCAGCAAAGATTTAAAGAGTAATCTGTAAGATATTAATAAATAATGTGGTGCCTATAATAATCAATAATTTCATAATTAAATGACCTGGAATAGGTTAAATTACAAAATGAGGAAAAGCAAAAGAAAACCTTTTCCATGAATTTCAGGAAAAGCTCCTTGGCATGTATCAAAATAAGGGAAAGAAGCTGACTTATTGTAGTTTAACAAAAAAGAAAAAAAAAGACAGAGGGTGGAGGGAGGGATGAACAGGCAGAGCAAAGAGGAGTTTTAGGGCAGTGAAAATACCCTGGTATGATACTCTAATGATGGATACATGTCATTATACATTTGTCCAAACCCACAGAATGTACAACATCAAGAATGAACCCTAAGGTAAACTATAGACTTTGGGTGATTATGATGTGTCAGTGTATGTTCACCCATTGTAAAAAATGTACCACTCTGGTGCGGGATGTTGATATTAAGAGAGGCTATGCATATGTGGGGGCAGAGGGTGTATGAGAAATCTCTGTACCTTTACGATTTTGCTGTGAACCTAAAACTGCTCTAAAAAAATAATGTCTTAAAAAAAAGTCACTATCCAGATGCTCAAGAATTAAAAAAAAAAAAAAAAAAAAAAGAAGAGGCTTCCCTGGTGGTGCAGTGGTTAAGAATCCATCTGCCAGGGCTTCCCTGGTGGTGCAGTGGTTGAGAGTCCGCCTGTCGATGCAGGGGACATGGGTTTGTGCCCCGGTCCGGGAAGATCCCACGTGCCGCGGAGCAGCTGGGCCCGTGAGCCATGGCCGCTGAGCCTGCGCGTCTGGAGCCTGTGCTCCGCAACGGGAGAGGCCACAACAGTGAGAGGCCTGCGTACTGCAAAAAAAAAAAAAAGAAAAAAAGAAAAAAAGAAAAAGAATCCACCTGCCAATGCAGGGAACATGGGTTCGTGCCCTGGTTGGGGAAGATCCCACATGCCGCGGAGCAACTAAGCCCGTGCGCCAAAACTACTGAGCCTGCACTCTAGAGCCTGCAAGCTACAACTACTGAGCCCGTTTGCCTGGAGCCCGTGCTCCACAACAAGAGAAGCCACTGCAATGAGGAGCACGCGCACCACAACGATGAGTAGCCCCCGCTCGCCGCAACTAGAGAAAGCTCGTGCGCCACAACTAGAGAAAGCCCGCATGCAGCAACAAAGACCCAACGCAGCCAAAAATAAATAAAATAAGTTAAAAGATAAAAATAAAAAGAACAAGAAAAAGTTACCCAGGTTGGAGGGAAGGTAAAGATTTGAAAATTGCAGATATCTTAAGCTTATAAATAGGCAAAGAAAAGACTGGAAAATTATATAGCAAACTATCAACTGTGGTTATTTTTGTTTGTGGGACTTCTGATGACTTAAAAACCTGTTTAAAGGGCCTATATGGGAAAAGAATCTAAAAAAGAGTGGATATATATGTATAAGTGATTCACTTTACAGTACACCTGAAACTAACGCAACATTGTAAATCAACTATACGCCAATAAAAATTTTAAAAAATTAGGGAATTCCCTGGTGGTCTATTGGTAAGGACTCGGTGCTTTCACTGCCGGGGCCCGGGTTCGATCCCTGGTAGGGGAACTAAGATCCCACGAGCTGCACAGCGCAGCCAAATAAAACAAACGAAAACCTGTTTTTTCCTGTTTTTCCAAAAATTTCTAATGAATACACACTACTTTTTGTAATAAGAAAACAAACATTTTTAAAACAATAAAATCCTATACCCTGGAGGGAAAACCTACAGGAGAGATTCTCTGATACACCTCAAATACTATGAACAGTTAAAATTCACAGGCCTAGCCAACCCAGGTACTTGCTTTTACCACTGCAAGTTCTATATAAGAAACATTCTCTTTGTTGTTTATTTTCAACTTAAAAGCAAGTGTTACAAGCACATATACCAAAGATGCTTTGCAGTGAATAACAAAGCACATATATGCTCTGAATAAATAAATGTGATTTTAAGGGGGGAAAAAAGGCATGTACAAAGTTTACCAGAGATAAATGTGCTAAACAGATCAAATAAGAGTTCTGGAGCTGTGATTTTAAAATTAGGTATGCACAAGCAAATAGCCTTTATCTCCATCAATTATAAACTGTATGCTATTCTATTAGATCATAATGTTATTTTGATACTGTAAAACTGCAATGACAGGATTCTAGATGATCCCTCCTCTAGAAGCACTTGCCTAATAAGTCATCAAAGAGATGTGGGAAAAATGGGAAGGGCTGGTCAGAAAGTTCTGGACATCACTGTTTTGCAAAGAAAATGACAACTGGAGGGGAACCTCAGACATGAAAACAAGAGCCTAGTAAGCAATACAAAATATAAGAAAGAGATGAGGAATTTCTTCCAGCTCCTTGTAAGGAGCTGATGTGATGCAGACAAGGTTCTGGGAAAGGTGCCATCTTCTATTATGTGAACATGGCCACATGAGTGTCTTCAGCCAGATGTTAATAATGTGTGCAGAAACTGAGCACCTTTAGCAAAGAGTGGTACGAATACTGGTAACAGGTTAATAAATGTATTTCAGGAGTTAAAAAGCAAGCCAGGGTGAATGTAAGATTTCTAAGATTCCAAAGCCAGAAGCCTTCAGGAGAGCAAAGGCAGTGTAGAATGTATTAAAGTGAAGAATGGGGCCTTCCCTGGTGGTCCAGTGGTTAAGACTCTGTGCTCCCCCAACGTAGGGAGCACAGGTTCGATCCCTGATCAGAGGATCCCGGATGCCGCACAGCTTGGCAAAAAACCCCACAAAAAACCAAACAAAAAAACAGACTGAAGAATGTTTAAGGGTCATATAGGAAGGTAGTTTCTTCATCTTGGAAAACAAATCCCTGGGCAGGATTTGCAGGATCCAGGTTAGGTAGCTACAGAGATCAGAGCAAAGCCTGTGGCCAGAGGGTATCCTTGGGTATGAAAAAGCAGCAGAAATTAAGAGAATGGAGACCTGGCAATGATGCCAACCCTAAATCTGACTCATGTTAGCTGTATAAGTAACTTACCTAACATTTCTTTATAATCTCAGCATCCAGATTTAACACAAGAACAGGAATGAGGGCTAAATGCTCTGTAAGCCAAAGACTGGCTAAGATCCCCTGGGGCTATACCTTTGTTAATCAATCTGTGTTCTCAATATCCATTTTTAAATGTTTTTGTATTTTTCCTCCTAATTTTCCTAGAGTGGGCTCTTTTTGGAAAAATTAACTGAAGATAATAAGGACTGTTGTATACCCAGTCATGATCTAGGAGGCAACTTCTGACTATGGAGGGTGAATACTGACTCCCAACATCTTAGAAAAATCTGAAGAAAGTGATGGAAAGATATGAAGTCAAGAAGGAGAGCCAGGCAGGATTTTATAAACCAATTTTTCCTTCCTATTTGGGATTGTGACTACAGCACATTAATGCGAGGTTGCTGGCATATAATAAGCCAAGGATCTTGATTAACTATAATGCTGAAAAACTATTCTTTCATTTAGTCATTCATAAACTGAGCTGATCAACAGAACTACCAGGGGACTTTTTAAAAATGTAAGGTCTCAGGACTTACATTCTTTGAGATTCTTGGGGCAGGGCCCAGGAATTCATATTCTTAAAAAAAATAATATCCAGGGGCTTCCCTGGTGGCGCAGCGGTTAAGAATCCACCTGCCAATGCAGGGGACACGGGTTCGAGCCCTGGTCCGGGAAGATCCCACATGCCGCAGAGCAACTAAGCCCACGCGCCACAACTACTGAGCCTGTGCTCTAGAGCCCGCAAGACACAACTATTGAAGCCCACGCGCCTAGAGCCCGTGCTCCACAAGAGAAGTCACCGCAACGAGAAGCCTGCGCACTGCAACGAAGAGTAGCCCCCGCTCGCTGCAACTAGAGAAAGCCTGCGCGCAGCGAGGACGCAATGCAGCCAAAATAAATAAATAAATTTATTTAAAAAAAAAAATCCTCAGGTACCACTACTGATTACCAAAATATGTTACTAGGAACCTTACTTTAATCAAAATCTTACTAAATAAGGAACCCCAAACATCCAAAGCTAACAAATAAGCTGGAAGCCTAATAGTTTATGAGCCTACGGCAGACTGAGGCTGTACACCTGAAAAAAATCTAATTTCTGGGTAAACTCCAGGCATTACTACCGATCCAACCAAGCACTGCTAGAACTCCAAACTACCACTCCATTTAGGACCTTGACCAAATTTTATGCCACATCTGTTATGAAATTCACATTCTAGCCAAGATCAGAGGTAGGAAAGTTTATGGATAGAGTATACCAAAGAGGACACACAGCAATTGTTTGTTGTAGTCTACAATTTACTACATTCATTTCTTACTTTTTTTTCACCTCTTTCACCTGTTTTTTTTCCCCTCCTCCAACAATTACAGCCATAGGCATAGTCCTGCTGAAGACACAAAGCACTTAAGAGACTACTGGCCACCTTCCTCACTCTAAATCTTTACTTGCTTTTGAAACCTTATATCTATTTCAGGACATTCCTCATTTTCACTTCAAGTTACATTTAGAACAGAAAGAGGCTCTCTCTTTTTCAAGAGTTCCTTATCAAATCATATTGCTATCAAGAATTTTCAATGGTTCCCCCATTACCTTTAAAATTAAATATCACCTTCCTTCCTACCTCTGTGCCTTTGTTCCTTCCTAAAAATACCCTCTTGTCTTCTCTGTGCCAACTCAAATCCTACGTATTTCTAAGGCTCACTCAAATCCTACACCTCCTTCATGAGGCTCTCTCTAATCTCTCTAATCCTCAGAGAATTTTTTACTCTTTGGAATTCCAGTGGTACGTGTGTCCGTGCTACTTGTATGTCACTTAAAACATACCATCTTCCATTGTTAGTTTTATGTGCAGTTGTCTTCTCTCTCCCTAATAGATTTTACAATGTGCTGACTCCCCACACACTCTAGCATAGAGACACGTATACAGCAGGAATTCTATACGTAATTTTTTGGCTTATTTTTATTTGAGAAGCAATGCTGACAACTAATTTATAAAAGAGTTTTCCCCTTCCACATGGCTTTACAATCAGGGAAAAAAAGAGTGCTAAGAGCAAAATGGATCAATTGGTGGTTTGCTGTTTTTATTTTGAAGAGAAAAGAGATCTCTAAAAGAAATTATTTCTCTCCCATCATTAAATATCTCCTAAAAATCTGCTTTCCAGAAAGAGTTCCATATTAACCAGAAGAGCTAGCAACTTCTATACATTCTAGAAGTATTAAATATGGAATGATCACCTTCTCCATGACCACTAACATTAATAATCATTCAAAATACTTGTTAATTTACACACTGGTTAACTTTATCTACCTACTATTCACACGTCTTATACGCATGTTCCCCTAAAGGCACACTGTTTTGACAGGTAGTTCCTAGAAGACAAAGGCTGCATTTACAGACTTTTGCTTGAGATACTATGCAAAAGAGGGTGCTTAACATTTTTTTAAATGTGAAAAAATTAATCTTACCTGAACCAATTCCACACACTGGGTTTGAGCTCCCCGTAATATGCTCAAATAATACTCTGCACTGCCTCTCATAGTACACAGCATAACTCCAGTTAATTATGTAATAATTTGTTTAATGTCCATCTTCTCACTAGACTGTATGTTTCATTATGACAGAGACTTGTCGTTTTCTCTACTATATTCCTGGTGCCTAGCACATGCCTGGCATACAACAGGCAAGTTTTTACTTGTAAAAACTTGTTGAATGAATTAATAAACTGCAGATGCCCATTTGGGGAGATGACTGGATGTGTAACACACAATATATACAATTGGTGAAGAGATGAAAAAGAGTTGTGACTGTTGCTAAATTCAGAGGCAGAGGAAGTTAGAGAGGTATACAGATGAGAAGAAAAATCAGACTGCCTCATAAAATACTGAGAGGTCAACACAACATAGAGGTGAACGCAGACTTCAAAAAGGACATAATTTCCATGAAAAACAGATGTCAAATAACACTGTCACAGAATTGCCCTGGGACTTTAATGGAGGCTTAGCATGAAAGGAGGTGTAACTACCTCCCCCCACCAACTACGCAGGATTGACAAAACAGCGCAGTGGGGAGGGAGATACGTACTGGGTGAATGTCTGCTGAGCTCCAGCTCTGGTCTCTCCAGGCTGCTCTGAAAGTCAGGAGGCAGCAGGGAAGCCACTCCCTCGGGATGGATCATCTCGTCCTCCGACTCAGCTGAAGCTTCTGCAAAGTACAGATTGGGTCGGGGCAGGGAGGGAGTGAAGGGCTCAGCATGTGGGAATATGTAGAGGAGTGAAGGAGGTCAGGCAAAGTCACGGATACAGAGTATATACTAAAAAGAGCACTGTCCATAGAGAAAAACTCCCTAAGATAAGGCTCTTGTTCATCTAAAGGGTAGCTTAATTTACTTATAACTCTTCCTGTTGGCAGGAATGCTCTTCTAGTCAAGACAGTCAAATTAAGTGTCTTCTTCCCTGACAAAAGGTAAATAGTAACTCACTTGGCTCCATAAACTACCAAAGCAAATAACTGGCAGTCTCAGCCTGACTTATATTCCTGAAACTGCCTAGTGAAACAGGCCCATCTACTCAGTGAAAGGAATAAGCAGGAAGAACTCCTTGTAAGAAGTGACAGTCTGGGCTTACCTTCAAGTTCTGCAGCTTCTCGAGCTTCACGTTCCAGACGCTGCCTAAGCAGCTCCTGCTGCTTTTCCAGATACTGCTTTATGAAACTGTTCTGGCTCATTTCCTCGCCAATCTGTGTAGAAGACATGGAAAAAGATAGTCTAGGAAAACAAACCAGGAAAACGCAAGGTACAAAATTCCATGGAAAGATACGGAAAATGTTGGAGGGCCCTTTTCTAAGCTACTCCTAAGTTGAGGACCAAAATATATAGCCCTACGATTCACAAAAGATGGCAAAGAGGAACTGCACACATAATTTTTTATTTTAAATATTCAGTTCCCAGCCAAAGAATGATACACAAATAATTCAAAAAAATAAAAATTCCTATAAAATTATGCCTTTTAGTCTAAATTTTTAGATAATCTAAATTATATAAAGATAATCTAAATTTTCCTTTTAATAATATCAAAAACTGAAGGAAAAAAATACTAGTTCATACTAATTCATCTTTTGTTCACACAAAAGATCAACCTCCACCTATCCAGGAAACATTTTGTTAAACATCTCCAAAATTCAACTACTAGACTTAAAAGCCTGAAAGCAAGAGACTAAGAAAAGGGATTCAGCATTTAGACAGAGTTCTAACTCCATTTTCTTTGGGTGAGAAGAAATCTTTGGTAACAATTTTTAAAATCCAGGAGCTTAATCCCTTTTCCCATTTTTTTCTGCAACACAGACTCCCATGTCACTCTTCTGCCCTTCAGCTTTCTCTTCACAAGTCCTCTTCCCGAGAAGCTTCTTGCTTAGCAAGTCCTATTAGAACTCCAGAAAAAGGAAAAAAATCTGAATAAATACTTTCTATGTCATTAGTCATCTTTCCTAAGCGTGGTAAATGTTTTTTTTCCCCCCTAAAATAGAGATGAGTCTCTTGGTAGTCAGTGGACACTGATGAAGCGTGGGTTGCAAGTATTAGAGAACGTATGTATTTGTTGCAAAAAACCTATGTAAATAAAAGCAAAACTTCAAAGTTGCAAATGTAATCGGCAAAAGGAATAGAATGGTAAAGTGATTAACTTATGCAGTTTCTTATGCTTGTTAAAATACTTAACCTCTGTAAGCTAGTTAGATTATACTTTCAGCTTCATGAGCTAATAACAAGGGAGTAGGAAAGCTCTCTTGTTTTTCCACTGTATCTTGGGACTTCATCTAGTATTGGAGCTGCACACCACTGCACTAACAAAGACCTGGATTTTTCCTTTAAGTGCATGACACAATATAATGAGGGGATGTTAAAAGCTGAAAAGAATCTTAGGAGACCACACAGCCTAAGACTTTTTTTTTTGAAACTGGGAATGATTTCTTCCAAAGAAATCTTATGCAGAAACTCAATATTCAAAGCAGACAGAAGTAGATCTAATCTAGTTTAAGAGAGGAATGTGAACCCCTGCTCATTTGGGAAGAAATTTTCTCTAGGAAGTCTCCAAAAGCAGCTCCACAGGATCCCAACAGAGTAGTTATAAAACTATGGATCTAGTCCAACTCTTTCTCATCTTACACACAGGGAAACTGAGGAAGCCAAGGCCTCCAAAGGTTAAGTTTCTTGCCCAAAGTAACAGCAATTAATGACGTTTAGGAGTAACTGCACGGTTAATATTAAAACTAGCAATGGTGGATGATTTCCAAAGGACTGAATTCTTGGAAAATCTATGTCAACACAAGAATTCTTCTTGATCAGCAAGTATTTTCCTATACTGCCCTGTTGATTGTCTACTCATATCTACATTCAAAGACATCAACTACTTTTTCCAAATTGATGTCAAACAAATGCCTTCAGATCCTTGTACTCCACTTAATCAACTAGAGCCACATCTTTCTGAACACACCGTTTCAAGAATCAGAAATTAACTAACAGCTCTTCTGATTCGTGAATTCTTTATTAGAATTCAACTGTCCTAGTATGAAAACATTTTCAACCCAGGGAACTGAGGAAAATACTGGTGAGAAATCAAGCATCAAATATACCACATCATGTCCTTCCATGTCTCCGTGCATCCAAAGAGCCCCCCCTTCTAGTGAACCTTCTTTCTTACCTGGGAATTTGGCTGGAATGCAGCATGGGGTGTTGAGTGTTTCTGTAAATTTTCTAGCATTAGAGCCTGGTATAGAGAAGGGCAAAAGTCAGAAACCAGGAGGAAAAAAACCCTCCCCCAATCTCTTCATCAAAGGCAATGACTAACCGTACACACTTAAACTGTACTCCTCTTCCAGGGACCTAAAAGCCCTTTACTAATTCCGTCCTCATTCGTCTTCAGAAGACCCTTAAAGGTAGCCATGGTTACTGCTCCCAAATGTACAGATGTAAAATGCAGGCATATTAGGAAAATGTGGCTATGCAATAAAATCAGTGACAGTGACAGAACCAGTACTACAATCCCTATTATCTTCTGCACTTCTGAGTAGTGTCCCTTCTAAATCTGGCCCTTCACTTCAAATATTCAAACCAGGTTCAAATACATGAAACCAACATGGTTTTGGCCTGACTGAATTCCTTGGTCAGTTACCCAGGACTAGATCTACTTGAGTGAATTTGTATCGTTTCCAAAAGAGTGGCACCTAGATTTACCAAATTTATAAAAATTTCAGAGGAGGCTACAGAACAAAATGACCACAGACTCTATAAACTGTGTCCTGATCCAATCCCTCCACACACGGAACTGTCAGCTTCAATGTAAGCAACGGTTTGCCAACTTAACCTTTGAGCCAACCCAGCCCGAATCTGTTACTCTTCACGTATCCTAACTTAACCTAGTTAAAACCAAGAAATCCACACCTTCCCTCCGCTTACACCAAACCTATACACACCAATCCATCCATCTACCTCTTGACAATCCCACCCTAATCTACTCAAACCGATTCAAAACCCCAACACATACCAGCCCGCCTCACCTCTCTCATCAATAATCACCAAACTCTTATCCACCCGAATTGCTTCTGGACGCCCTATAAATTATACAGCCCTCCCTAACCAAGTCCCTTCAGATCAAGGTTTCTCTTCATCTCACCTCCTAATCTAATCAAGCAGACATTTTTGCCCTACCCCAATTCTATTCTTTGCGATACCGATACCAACCCCTCATCCCCTCTGCCCAACTAAACACCTAACTCCGACCTAGCCCATCTCGCCCCCCTCAGGCCAGCAACGCCGGTGGTTGTAGTGGGATTTAACTCCTTCTGCAGCGCATGCGCCGAAACCACAGACACAAACAAGGAGGGGGTGGGGGAGGAGGAAGGAGCTTAAGACACTCCGGGAGAGTAGCGCGCACCCTCCCATTTTGGGATCGCGCCGCTACCGTTAAGGCGGGAACCAGCGCTATTTCCACTCCAGCGCGAGCCTCCCCAACCACCGTGCGCGCGGATCCGGAGGCTGGCGCTGGCGGCCTGAGCGAGCTCGCGCCGAGCTCGGACACTGCGCCTGCGCCGCGGCAGAGACTCGGCTCTACCGGGTCAGGTCCCCTCCGACACCCCGGCAACGCCGTCTGCTCACCCCTTTGAGCCGCTTGACCAGGGCACTCTTCTGCCCGCTCTTGGCTAGGCCTCGCTGCTCCAGTGCGGCCTTCAGGTCGGTCACCCGCAGCGCCTGAAGAGGCTTCCCGTCCAGAGTCACCTCCTCCAGCTCCGCCATCTTGCGTGAGGTACTCGGGTCCGTCCCGACGGCTTCGGGCATCTTCGGTAATTTCCGCCAACGCCCTTCGAACGTACCGAGTTGGCCCCGCCCACTTCCATAGTCAACCCCTCGATTACCACTCAGAACTCCCCGGGTTCCTCCGGAAATTCTCGGGTGTTTCCGTCTCCACATCGGCACCAATTGGTTCTTTCCATCCTCCTAGTCGCTCCCCCTCCCTCATCCTGCTTTCAGAGCTCGGTTCTCTTCGTCTTACCGAGGCTTTGAATCGAATCTGTTCGGAAGCTCTCGACTCTGGCATAACCATAATCGGAATTATTCGGCTATCTCCGGACCTAAGGCTGAGACGCTGTGGCGCTTGGATGTTTGGGGCTGGTCCGGGACCGGAAGTGCGTGGGCTTCCCGGCTGGCCCTCCTTAGGGTTTTTAGGAAACCTGGAAGCGGCGGCGATAGTTGAAGTCTAAACACTCTTGTGACGGTCTCCGGGTGCCCTGTGAGAGGAAAGGGGAGGTAAGCGGGGTAGAAGTACCTCCCTGGGCCGGGTCAGACTCGGTGTTTACGGGCTGCCCTTAGTAGGGCAAGCCTCCCGCTCCCCTACGGAAACAGCTGCCGCCTCCCATCCTCCGAATCCCCGCCACTCCCATCTAAGGCTACGTTGCTCTTTGGGACCACGGAATGCCAGGCTCCGTGGCCTCCAAAGTGGCAAGCGGCAGCACCGTGTCTTTCGACCCAGCCTGTGAACTAATTCGTGATAATTGAACTTGCGCTTGCCGTGGAAGCCATGTCGCAAGACTCGGGAAAAGTTAGCCCTTTCTTCGAGTAAGAGAATAAAATTCCTTTAGGAGGAATTGCTTCTTGTAGGGCCACTGTGAAAAGGCAACCTCGGCTGGACCGTTTTGGTACAGAACTGATGTTAATTGCTTCGGGGTTCCTTTCTTTGTCACTACAAACACTCCAACTTAGAGCAGAAGAAACACAAACAGTAAAATAGGTCGTAAACAAGTAGTTTGTTTTCCTTGTTAGAGATTCAAACTGTGGGATTTGAAAACTATTCAAGTTGGCTGACCTTCCAGTTGCATTAGTGATGCGAATCAATGGCAAGTCATCAATAGGTATTATATTAAACATGAAGGAAAATTGTTCAGACATGAATTGTCACACAGCTACAACAGTATAACAGTTGTTAGATCCCTAAGCCAACAAACCAATTAGACTGTTTTTTCAGTACTGAATAAACACTTGGCTTCTTCTGTTTTTCTTACTTTGTTATCTTATTTTGGACAAGGCGCCTTCACTAACTCTGCTCTTTAATTTTTCCTGGTGCTTTACAGGAAATATAAGAAAATAATGGAGTTATGAAGTTCTTGGCATATTTCAGAGGCTACATGCACATTGCGGAGAAGGCTCTTTCGTCATATATGATGTTTTCCCTTTCTTTTTTTTCCTTCTGTTGATAGCTCTGGAATGATTAGCATCTAGGCCCTGACCAGCTGCTTGGTAAATTAAAAAATGTGTACCTTTTTTTCATTTTAGGGAAGATGTGTTGGACCAATATTAATCGTTGGTTTTTTTTCTTTACTGAATCTGGAACATAGAATTAGGTGGTAAAGAATGAACAAGGAATGCTTTGGTTATTTTTGGATTGTTTATAAGAATGATGGAGGGAGGCAGTGGTTGGGAAGGGTAATGGGTTTGAAAACGAGAGAGGAAGGTTGGCAAATAATGAAATTAGGTTATTCTTGAGTACCTTGTCTAAGTTGGATAATAACCTAAATAAAGGACCCTGTTGTTTTTCTGTAAACCAAATTGGTGAAAAGTAATTTTCTTTGTAGACGTTGATTGAGTGTGATAAGATTCTGTGTTGTTGGGAAGCTGTATTTTGGTTGTTCTATCCAGAGAGTATATAACAGTGCTCTTATGTTTCAGGATGCCACTGGGATCATCTTCCTCTTCGATGCCGCTACCCTTCCCTTCTCCCTTACCCTCGGTACCAGACAATATTTCTAACTCTTCCCCTCCCCCAATGTCTTACATCACTTCCCAGGAGATGAAGTGTATTCTTCACTGGTTTGCCAGCTGGTCAGGTCCTCAGCGTGAACGTTTCCTACAGGACCTGGTAGCTAAGGCAGTACCGGGAAAATTGCAGCCACTGCTGGAAAGTCTGGAGCAGCTTAGCGTGTCTGGAGCAAACCGACCACCTTGTATCTTTGAGTGCCAGCTACGTCTTTGGGATCAGTGGTTTCGAGGTTGGGCTGAGCAGGAGCGCAATGAATTTGTCAGGCAGCTGGAGATCAGTGAGCCAGACTTCGTGGCAAAGTTTTACCAAGCAGTGGCTGCTACCGCTGGTAAAGACTGATAGGCATTAAAATCAAAGAAGATAACCAGAGCTAATGGAGCCGAGGCCACAACTTTACCATGAGAACTTCAAATGTATCACTTAAAGGCCTGGGGATGGTGTCCCGATCAGCTGACTGAACTCGCTGACCAATACAAGCCTGGTGATTTCAACAGCCGATCAACTGGATTCCTAGTGTAAATGTTTTCCATCTAAGCAAATCCAGATCAGCAGTCTGTCTCCTAGCTTACTTCCTTCCAAGAGATGTCAAACCCTCAAGAATTTAAAGGCTTCTTTTACAACTATAACCGAAAGGAATCTACACGTTATAACTCAAGCCTACTGCCGGCCCATAGAGGTATAAAATAGAGCCCTTCTACTCCAGAAACAAGAGAGAAGGACAATAAAAGGTCATGTTCTTATAATTTAGCTGGATTCAGATGGCTGCTTTCACCACTGTTACCAAATTCTGGCATAATTATGTGATATCCCAACTACTAGCTTTCCTAGTGATGATTTAGTAAAATTATGGAAAAATCAGGAGGTGGAGATAATTAGCTACTCCTTCCTCCACACTGATGTAGGTTTGAATCCAAGTAGCAATGATTTTTTTCTAAAGTATATATGACATCCTTGGAGCTGGTAGCAGATGTTCCTATTCTATAAGTTTGCTTTACAACAATATGAAAACAAGTGACATTCTTTACAGGTTGAAGGGTTTATTTTTTGTATCAAAATAAAGAACAGATTTTCAGAACCATAAGTCTTTACCTTTTTTTCATTGCAAGGCTAGTGTAATGTTGATATACACAGAAGGAGGCATTCTGAGAAAAGTAGAACTTAAGTATAGACAATAGATCGACTTTCCATCCAGTTTCTCCTAAGAAATCATCTCTGCCCTAACCTGTGTCATGCTCTGGGTAACATCACACCTCACTCATTCCTCCAACTGGGCCCCCTGTTGCGCCTTGGGGCTCTAGTGAATGGTAAGGGGCAGAAGGTCCCACCTGAAGAGTAGCTCGTTTCTGATAGGCCATGGTTCCCAGTGCAACCACCAGGATAAGCGACATTAGGCAGAGTCCCATGGACAGACCGAGGTGGGTCATGGAAGGATTATGGTCTGAGGTAACTAGAAACCTAGGGATGTAGGGGTAATATTTGGCCTGGAATAATGCCTAGGCCTAGGAGGTGAAGTGCCCTACCTTTATTTTAACACCTAGAACTCATTCTTCATCCAAACAGTAAGCTGAACGGGAAATCAATAAGGGGATATAGAACCTGAAAGGAAGAAGACCAAGATCCAAGATTGCCAGCAACTTAAATTTTTGGAAGGAGGAAATGGCTTAGGGGAAGAGTTAAGACTATAGTGTTCAGGCAAGTTGCCTGGGTAGTGCTTAAGAAAAGAAAGGGGGAATTCCCTGGCTGTCCAATGGTTAGGATTCTGCGCTTCCACTACAGGGGGCCCAGGTTAGATCCACGGTCAGGGAACTAAGATCTCGCAGGCTGCATGGTGTGGCCAAAAAAGAAAAAAAAATTCATTAAAAAGAAAAGAAGGGGACTAGGAGCCCTATGTCCTAGAGATAGGTGAACTCTATTACTGCTGGGGAGAGAGGTGTCCAATGGTGATAGGCACCATGTTAGGGATCCTTGTTTTCTGAAATATTAACTGTATAGGACAGTGTATGTATGAATGAGTGCTTAATATAGTTTCAAATATCTGGATTCCAGGAATTTGAAAGAAAACTCCTTGGAATGTTATCTTACTTGCTGTATTCTATGGTAAAGGTGGCTCCTCCATAATATACTTCTAGAGGTTTCTTCCAGAGAGTCAGGGTCAGGGCCCTGTGCAGCATACCAGCTGAAGGCCCTTGGCAGCCAGGGGATTTCCACATATGCACAGTGAAGACCAGACTGGTGGTAATCAAGAGACTGTGGAAATAGCGCCAAATGGACGTTTGGATCTCTTAATGGAAGTATAGTCCCTGGAAGAGTATATCTCATGAAACAGGTGCAGGCTTGGGACTGGGATGAACGGAAGGTCTTTAGAGGAGGGTTATCAAGTAAAGGACTTGAACATTCTCCTTGGCCCACTGTATAAACCCTTAGCCTGAACCATTGATTTACCCACCAGTGCTCACCAGAGCCTTGTAGGACTGCTTCAGTTAGCTCTTCGCCCTCTTCCTTCCCCAGGGAGTGGCCTGGGGGGGCCCAGCTAAATAATAGGTCAGGTTGAAAGACTTATAGCTGGGTAAGTAATATTGATAGCATCAGTACCTTCATTTGTGTAACAGAGCCAACCCCAGGGACAGAAGAGATGGCCATTGTTCCCAGGTATCTACAAAGAAATATGTAGCAGGGTATGGTTATAGCCTCAGTCACCTGCTCAAGCCCTCCTTCTAAGGAAAATGTACATTCTAAATCAGATTCATGGACTCAGTAGGGTACTTAGTAAAAAATAAATGAACATCAATAAAGAAGCTACAGGGATATATCGTACAGCACAAGGTATAGAGCCCATATTTTATAATAACTTTAAATGGAGTATAATCTATAAAAATATTGAATCACTATGTTGTACATCTGAAACTAATATAATATTGTAAATCAACCATACTCCAATAATAATAAAAAATTTAATGAACATCAAAACACATTGGATGGTACTACCATAAGAGCACTTCCAAACTTTTTGCCAGTGTGCTACAGCTATTCCACTTCTGATACCCACCTGAATAGCCTTTCCTGGAAGGCATGGGACCCAGGGTGATCCTTCCACCTGCACCTTGTACACTCCCCTCTCTGTGCACTGATGTAAGTAGCAGTGGCCAGGGGGTTTGCTTCCTTGAGGTGTGGGATCTGAGAGGGATGCCTGATCTTGTCCCCAGGAAGCATCTGTGAAGTGAGGTTGGCAAGGAAGCAACAACTATGGGGATGGTAGATCTCCCCATGGGGATTCTCCGCCCCAGGTGGGAATCCATTTTCCTTCCTCCAGCATTCACTCTGAAGGGCAGGGCAGAAGGTAGAATACTGTTTGTCCAGATGCCTTAGAAGGAGACTCCTCTCCAGCCCCACTCGGTTTCATTCCCCATTCTCTAGTCTACCCACCCCATTGGCCAAGAGCTGATACCTGCATCAGCCTTCCAGCATGAGGTCTGAGGAGCAGCTTCCCTTGTCCAGGTGCAGGTAGTGGCAGCCCAGTCTGCTGTGTGTAGGGGACGGTAGAGTGACACTAGAATCACTGACAGCTGTGCAGTCCCTCAGCACACGCACTTGCCAGTACAGAAGAAGTCTGAGGTGCCATTTCCACAGGTGGTCACCAGGCCAAATTCCAGGCCAGACCCTGCTTGAGAGATAGAAGAGCCCTCAGAAGAAATGAAGCCCCCAGACCCGTCAGGGCCAGCCATGCTCACAGCTTCAATTACACTTTAGCAGCAGATAATCCCTTCCAACCTCTCTCACTCCCCCCAAGCTGACTCGGGTCATGAGTGCCCTCTGCAATTCTCCCTTATTTCTGACCCCAGCCCCACAACAGCTCCTCTGCTGTGCTGTGGTTGACCTGGTACCAGCCTGAGTCTTTGAAGGCAGCGAGAGTGATTGGGTCAAGCCGAGTGTGCTGGGCGCCATTGTAGGTAGCAGTCATTATACAGTTCTGGAGTAGTCAGGCCTCCCAGTGTGAAGACAAAGGGCCCCTTGGGAGGAGATAGCTGGTGCCACCTGACCGTTCCCTCTTCCTTCCATCACCCCAAAGTGTTCTCATCCTCACTTCTTCTTCCAAGGGAGTGCCCAGTGAAACCCCTAGCAGTCCCAAGTGTTGGGCCAGGCTGTGCTGAGAAGCAGCTGTCCCCACTCATCTCGCCTTGTCACTTGTTGACTTGTAGAACAGTTCTCGCTGAGTATAGAAAGGGAAGAAGGCATCTGAGGAGAGGGAGACCTCAGAAGGGTCAGGAAGAGTTGAAAGGAAGGAGTTGGTGAGAGAACAGTGGTTCTCTCTGGTTGATGTTGTGAGGAGACATTGTCCTCATTCTTCTCATTTACCTCTGGGTCCTGAAGGGCAATCCCTCCATTTCTCGAAGAGCTGTCCAGAGAAACCCAGGGCATGGAGCAGTTCATGGAGTGTGGCCTGAGGACAAACGACTGCAGAGTGAAGGGGACCGCAGTAGGACGGACTGCACTCTCTCGCCCCTCTGCACAATCAGCGCTTCTTAGAGCTGGAGGTACCTTCTATTGCACCCTGAGGAGGTCCTTCCACTTCATGGGAAGCTGAGTGACCTGTGCTCGCTCCCTCCCCAACCTGTTTGCTTCTTCCTATTCATCATGCAGCAGTCACCATGACCATGTCACTGTGGCTGAGGCTGGGGCTGGTGAGATGGGCACAGAAGACAATCGTACCAGCAAGGGGCCTGTCTTCTGAGTCCAGCTGGCAGCAGGCAGCATAGGTTACGATAGAGGGCTGTGGATGGGCCAGGACAAGGTGAGGGCGGAAAGGAGGGGACTGGGGTAACGCAGAAGTCTTCCTGAAAATGGAGGCCCAGGAAACTTGGCAGGGGTGGTACCAAGGGATGGCTTGGAGGTTTTTCAGCCCCCAACCAAACTTCATCAGCATGCCCCAAGTTACCCCAAATAAGCACAATTTTTTTGGGGGGGGCTGTGCCACGCGACTTGTGGGATTTTATTTATGTTTAAATCTTCTATTTATTTAACTTTATTTTTGGCTGCGTTGGGTCTTCGTTGCTGTGCAAGCTTTCTCTAGTTGCAGTGAGCGGGGGCTACTCTTCGTCCCAGCGCGCGGGCTTCTCATTGCGGTGGCTTCTCTTGCTGCAGAGCACGGGCTCTAGGCACGTGGGCTTCAGTAGTTGTGGCTCATGGGCTCAGTAGTTGTGGCTCGTCGGCTCTAGAGAGCAGGTTCAGTAGTTGTGGCACACGGGCTGAGTTGCTCTGCGGCACGTGGGATCTTCCCGGACCAGGGATCAAACCTGTGTCCCCTGCGTTGGCAGGTGGTTTCTTAACCACTGCGCCACCAGGGAAGTCCAATTTAATAAAAACTGCTTGTATGCTCCCTACCCTTTCCCATGACATTTAAGATTGAGAAGCAGAGCCGGGCAAAGGAATTTGATTTGAACCTCACCTCTTGGTGGCACTTGGAAGTGTGGGCAACCCACACATACAGGAGAAAATCAGTGTTTTGGACCCCAGACCCACCTGGCTGGATTAGCTGTGAGGGTTCCTGCTCTGGCCACAAGGCATAACCACGGAGATGGGCATCAGGGATGTGACAGTGAGTGAAATGTCACATCTGGCTTAGTGGACGGTTAGAATAGGGAGTCTTCTCCCCTGCTCTCCTCCAGTCTCTGATTTAATAAATTGTCAGGGGGAGAGGGGGCTCAGGGATCTGCACTGTTAAGAAGCACCTTAAGTAATTCTGATGCTGGTGGTCTTGTAGAGATCTAGGCAAGCTAGAGATCTTCAGATCCCCAAATCTGCTAAGTCATTCTCACCTTGGCCCCCAAGCAACTCTGTCCTTGGTATCCTGGTTTCAGGAGGCTGCACCTGGCAAGAATGAATACCTGTAGGTGAGCTGGAGACATTTCTGGGTATCCCTGAAGAGGTGTTGTATACACTCTCAATGACATGAACTCACCTGTGGTAGTTTGGGGTGTCTGGGTCTCCTCAGACAGCATGGCAGTACTGTGCAGGGTCTCGACGCAGAAGCAGGGGTCCTTGCCTTGGAGGGGCTTAACAAGACGATAGATCAGTTTCACCTCAACATCCTAGACGTCAGTTTCTTTTCTGTGTGGCCTTGCTGCACTAGCCCTCTCTGCCCCTCAGTCCTCCGGAGCCCTCTGCTCTCCCACTCACCTGCTAGGACACCCTGGAGCCGCTGAGCAGCCTCTCGCCCTGCCGCCAGGGCTTGGGATCCCCCTCTCACCCTGCCTCCCTCAGGACCCCAAGCTCCCTCGGATATAGGATCTCCCATATGGCAGGTTTGGATTCGGAGAGGTTGAGGATCCTGGAGCCAGGGAGGGTGAGGGAGGAAGAACGGAAATTTGGGGGAAGTCGGGAGAAACAGGGCCTGAGAAAGCTCAAACGTGTGTCTTGTCATGTAGACACCTCCCCAGGGGGAGCAGCTGCAGCAGCAACGTCTTGCAAACATGTTTCCATAGGCTGCCCTGGATCCAGCCTTCTACTCCCTTTTTCCCCGCCTTACTTATTTCTGGCTTTCCTCTTTTGACCATCTCTTTCCAAAGCTCCTCCACCATGCTTGCATTATTTTGTCAATATTTGAGTGTTGTTGAGTAAATCTATAGCTCCTGCCAAGAGGTCCGATGTGAACTACTACAAGGGCCAAAGCTGCAGCCCCCCACCTCTCCTCCCTGGGGTGCCAGAAGTAGAGAGCTGGAGGGGGGCAGTATTCATTCCTGAGGCCTCAACTGACCTTTCCAAAGAGAAGCCTGCCTCATCCATGAAGGAACTCTCCTATCCCTCTTCCGTCTCAGCCTGATTCTTCTGCCATTCTGAGTGGACAACCTTGGAACCTTCTCAGAACTAAAAACCTGGGGTTAACATAATGGTGTGTGTGTGTGGGGGGCATTCTTTGCTTCACAGATGCCTGCCTATCTCATTGGAGGTGGACAAACAAGGCTTTTGCACTCCACTAGCCCCCATGTCATAACTGGGTGAACTCCAAACTGCAAGGCTTTTAGGCATCTCTTCCACCTGTGTAGGGCACTTAGGCGCTCACCATTTAAACACGTGTGGGTTGGCTACCACCTCCTGTGAGAGGCCCTTGTGTTAGCACATTCTGTGAGGCTTTGCAGAAGCTGCTTATTGGCACGTCAGGAGGAGAAGTAAACTCTGAAAATTGGCATTAATAGATGTTCAAAGATGTTCTGACCGAGCTCTTAGCACACCCTTTGCTTTCTCTGCTCATGCTGTGCTTTCGCATCCTCTTTCCCCTGCCTGGATACCCTCCTTCCCCGCCTGTCTGGCTAATTCCTACCTTCCCTGTAATTACTCTGGGAAGCCTTTCTTAACACCTCCTGCCCAAATTCCACACCGGCCAGAGGCGGGAGGGGCCTCTCCCCTGCCTCCTAGCTTGTCATCCTCTGCTGTAACTGTAGCTCCGAGGCTCCCCCTCCACATCCCACAGTCCCTCAAGCCTGTTTCCCACCCATCTTGGTATCCACGGCACTCAGCACAGCCCAGAGGGTCTACTCACCAGTTTGTGGGTGAAGGAACAGAGCTTAACCCCATGATTTAGCTTTTGAAGATGCCGGTCAGGGGTGAAGTGACATAAGGGAACAGAGCTCGTTAGTGATGGACAAGGACTAGAGTTTAGAGGACTGCTGACTTCCAGGGGGCGGGGGCGTTGGGAGGGCTGGGTTTTATGCTTTTACACACTAGGGCTGTGGCTGGAGCTACCCCTTGCAAGGGAGGCCTCCAAACTCTGGAGCCAAACCAACTCTGCTACTTTGTATCAGTGTAACTTGGGCCCAATGCCTCAGGGTTCCCACTTGCAAAAGGGGGGTGACTGTACTTCACCTGATAGGGCTGTTATGAGAAAGTGAAGATTTGTAAAGTGCCAAGAACAGTGTCTAGACCATGGTAAATACTAAGTCAAGAGGATGTATTCCACAGACACTTTCAACTCAGTGTGAATTTTTCTGCTCTTACCAACATGTGTTAGAGGACATACTAAGAGGGCTTTTATTCTTTTTCTAAAACAAACCCAGTCTTTTTCTCCAAGTGTCAGAGTCTTTTTTTTTTTTTTTTTTTTCCCTGGCTGGGCCGGCCCAGTCTGGGGAAAACCCTCCCGGTCAGGGCTTGCCCAAGGGATTGGAGGTCTGTGAGGCTCTCTTGAGGTTTTCTGGGCCCCATCCTCCACCTCTCTTAATGCTTCGCTGCCCCCTTGTGGCCTTACTGGGATAGGTCGTGCCCCTGCCGGGGTAGGGGTTCATCCTAACTTCACACCAGCTTGCAGAACTTCAGACCTTCTAGCAGAAGCAGCACTAGAAACACCTCGTGTTCCTTTGGCTGGAATACCTCTTTCCTGCCTTTGCCAGGCAAATCCTTCCTCATCTTTCGAGATACAGCTGAGAGGTTTATCTGCCTGTTGAGACTTTTCTTTACTCCCCCCAGGCAGAGTTTGCATATTCTCTGATCTCCGAGAGCATTTCTTTCACATCTTTGAAGTAGCACTTATTACATTCTCCTGACATTTTTAAAAAATAAATTGACTTATTTGATTTTTGGTTGTGTTGGGTCTTCGTTGCTGCGAGCGGGCTTTCTCTAGTTGAGGCGAGTGGGGGCTACTCTTCCTTGCGGTGCGTGGGCTTCTCATTGCTGTGGCTTCTCTTGTTGCAGAGCACAGGCTCTAGGCACGCAGACTGCAGTAGTTGCTGCACGTGGGCTCAGTAGTTGTGGCTCACAGGCTCTAGAGCACAGGCTCAGTAGTTGTGGCGCATGGGCTTAGTTGCTCTGCGGCATGTGGGATCTTCCTGGACCAGGACTCGAACCCGTGTCCCCTGCATTGGGAGGTGGATTCTTAACCACTGCGCCACCAGGGAAGTCCCTGACATTTATTTTTGTGCTTGTTTCCCTACCAGACCATGGGCAGGGGCTGAGTCTGATTCATCTCTGCCTCTCAGAAGAAATATGAAGTAGGTACAGAGGGATAATGGAGGTGAGAAGATGGAGAAGGGTGCAATGAGGCAAGGAGAGGGGGAGGATAACAATGATGGTATCGAGCCCAGACATTGTTCCAAGCACTTTAGACTCAGGTAATTCTTTTGACAACCTTATGTGGTAGGTGTTATTATTACCCCATTTTTACAAGCGAGGCAACGTGGGCAGGCAGCATACGTGGTATTTGAGCCCACGTCGATAGGCTCCTGGGCACAGGCTTTAACCCACCATGCAATAGTGCTTTTCAAGTGCCCAGTGTGGAGGAGAAATAAAGTGCTGAGAGGAACAGGATGAGAAAGATGAGGAGGAAGAGTGAGAATGGGGTAAGGAGAGGATGAAGGTGTTAAGAGACGCTGGGGTTTGAGAGGATGAGGAG
Source organism: Aethalodelphis obliquidens (assembly GCF_003676395.1). Classification (NCBI taxonomy): domain Eukaryota; kingdom Metazoa; phylum Chordata; class Mammalia; order Artiodactyla; family Delphinidae; genus Aethalodelphis; species Aethalodelphis obliquidens. Next base: position 703,882 of record NW_020837954.1, read on the forward strand.
GGAGATGAGAAAGAGGATGTGGAGGTAGGAAACTAGGGATTAGGGAAGAGGATGTTAATGGGGGGTGGAGTGAATGAGAGGATGTGGGATGTGGGACGGGGGTTGTGGAAAGAGGATGGGGCTGAGCAAGGCAGTCGTCCAAGTGATGTCATCATCCTTATGGATACTCCATCCAGCGTGGCCACTTCTCAGTTCCTTCACCCTCTCATCTCTTACATACTTCTCATCCACCTTAGCAGGCCACCCCCAGGGTCAGACCCAGGCCTTATCATCACCAGAAACTGCAGTAACTATGAAATAACTGAATCAAACATCCCACTCTCTGATATGATCTCCTTTCCTTATGGTTTGTTTGCTCAAGCCGGCTCACTGCTGCTGTTCTACAAGCTCATTGAAGAACCACTGGCCCTTCCTGTCTCTTCACCTCTCCTTATCCGCCCTAAGTTCCAGGTTCACCACGAAATCCCTCCCCTTCCCTGTCTGTCCCGTCCATCCTGCCTCCCTGGGTGAGCCTCACGCCCAGATGAACCCAACATCTGTCTTGTCCATACTAGCTCCCGAGCAGCTAAGGACCACTGAAGGAAGTCCCTCCAGAGGACAGACTGTTGTCACCTAAAATTGTCATCTTAGACTTCGACTGGCCGCTTCCAAGCCAGAAATCTCAGCTCCCGATTCCACTCTCAGAAGCTGGGATTTTACACCTTTAAGCCTTTCTCAGAGCTTCCTGCTCAGTCACTTGCAGTCACCTCTTCTTTCATGGTAAAAATAGAAGCCATGAGACGGGAACAACCTCAGCGGGCTACAGACCTGTTTGTATCTGCGCCTGCTGCATCTCTTCTCTTTCACCTTAGGAGAGAGGAAATGTCTTCTTCCTTTGGAAGGTGTTTCCTCCCTTTGATGTTCTGCATCCCCTTGAGCGAGATCTGGCCTCAGCCCCTCTCTGACCTCACCTCTCCCCCTCAGTCTAGTCTGCCCTCAACCCCAGCCTCTGTCAATGGCTGGGAAGGACCTGCTTGGGGCCTAGGCAGAGCTGCTGTCTCTGCTGGGAAGCCCCACTTTCTGCCAGACTGACTCCTACTCACCTTTGAGACATCTGCTTACATGTTACTTCCTCAAAGAGCCTTTCCTGACCCTCACATTTAAATCAGGTTCCCTTATTAATATCTGTCACAGTCACTCTTTACTTCTGCCCCATAACACTGCCTGCAATTTAGAATGATCTATTTATTTGTGGTGGTATGTTTGTCTGTCCCCCTCATGAATTTATAAGCTCCGCAAGGGCAGGGACTGTCCTCCTTGCTTATCCTGTAGCTCCTATAACAAGCAAGGTGCCTGGAGCAGGGGTTATTAAGTATTTTTATAGCAAATGAATGAATAAATGAGTGTGATGAGAAGGCAGGATGGAGGTGAGGGAGGAGGGAGGGTGAGGACGGAAGATGGAATCGAGAAGGGTAGATGGAGAGTGAGGGGAAGGGATGGTGCTGAGGGCAGTGTGCAAAGGTGAGGCTGGGGATGAAGGGGAGGAGGTGAGAGAGGACCAGGAAGAAGGGGTCCTCACCCTGAGTCTGGTTAAGGCTTCCAGACCCTGAGTGGGCTGCCCTGGAGCTCTGTCTCTTGGCCATGCTGCTTGCAAGGTTTGAAGGCAGGGCTGGTGGGCGGGGCTAGACTTTATCTTGGGGCGCAGCCCTAACCTCAGATGGTGACAGAGCTGGCGCCAGCAGGGGTTTTGCAAACCGTCCCGATTGCAGCAGGGCCAGCAGTCTCACTCAGGACGGCGGATGGGGCCTGGGCTTATCTCCCGAGTGCAGTCCTAACCTCAGACAGTGACAAAGCGGGAGCTACAGGCGTTTTGCAAACCGTCCCGATTGCAGCAGGGTTGGATGGTCTGGGCAGGGGTGACAGTGCAAGGTGTGGGGAGCAATAGGGTTTTGGACAGTTTGGGGCTTTGGGGTGAAGCTTGGCTTGTGGGGTGGGGGGATCCATGCTACGTATGGCTTGCCTCTACCTAGCTCAGATCCATGTTTCTAAAAGAGAAGGGGAGGTTACAGCGCTGCAGGGGGGGTGTCTCCCTAGTCGGAAGCCTTCCTTCTCCCAAGTCCTAGGACGCTTCTGCTGCTCCCTGAAGTCAGAATTGATGGCCAGGGGCAGCCATTTTCCTCTGAAAACACCCATCATTTCCCCATGGGGTAGTCTCAGGGGACTTCTGATGGGCCTTCTCAATGAGCTGCTCATGGAAGTTTTTCTGGGGCCAAGCCAGATCTGCTTATAGCAGCAGCTGATAGAGGCAGCCTGGAGTCCCGTGCAGGTCCGACCCTTCCCACTGCGGTGCAGCCCCGCTGAGTCCTGAGAGGAAAGGTCTGCCTGCTGGGGGTAATAGTAAGCGACTGGCCTGGAGGAGGTGCACAGGCCCTCGGCCAGCCTTGGCTATTGTTGCCTCAGCATCTCCTGTACAGCCCCCTCCATCCCATAGTCCCCTCATGGCTTGGGGCAGGGTAGGGAGTGGAGGTGAAGAGGCCCCTTTCCACCCTCACAGCCCCAACCGGGATCTTGCAACACTGGGATGGGGGCCCTGGGGGCCCAGGCATGTGGCAACCCGTGGGGGTGGGGTGGGGAGGTGCGCACCGAGTAGGGGGAGCGACTTTCACAAGGCCAAGCTGCCACGGTGGACTGACCTTGGCGGGCTCACCTTGGACAGCTTCCTCCCTCTTGGCGGTATCTCCAACATCCTACCTTCTCCTCTTCTGCTTTCCTGGGGCCTGAGATCCTGTCAGCTCAGGACTCTCATGCTGGTCCCCTGTTTTGCCCAGGAAGGAAAAGTGGGCCTGAGCTGTGGATCGTAAAGCCAAGGGAACGCACGTGTGTGCTGTTTGGACCTTGATTTGTTGGTTTTCCAAAGTTCTCGTGACCCCGCCCTGGGCCTCGAACCTTCCCCAGGCAGGGGTGAGGCTGCCCGCCCTTCCTGGGGGTGCCTTCTTTCTGCAGCCTCCGGACCCCGCGGACCCTGTGGACCCTGCGGCATCTCCGCCCGGCGTGGCATGGGGAGCCTGCTCCTTAGGGACGGTCCTCCTCCCGGCAGAGGGAATGAAGACGGTCCTGCAGGGAGGGAGGCAGTGTTCTTGCGTACCCTTCCTCCTGCTTTCCATTTCTCCAGCCTCACCCGGTTTCCTTTCTTTTTTTGGACCGGGACACCTCGGGGCCTTGGCATTTGCTCACCCCTCTGCTCTCCTTTCCCCCAGTTTGGCACATCTGCCTCCTCCTGGACATTTTTAAGGTTTCGACTTCAATGTCACCTCCTCCGAGAAGCCTTCCTTGACCACCCCAGCTAAAACAACCTCTCTGGGCTTCCCTGGTGGCACAGTGGTTAAGAATCCACCTGCCAGTGCAGGGGACATGGGTTTGAGCCCTGGTCCGGGAGGATCCCACATGCCACGGAACAACTAAGCCTGTGCGCCACAACTACTGAAGCCTGCGTACCACAACTACGAAGCCCGCGTGCCTAGAGCCCGTGCTCCGCAACAAGAAAGCCACCGCAATGAGAAGCCCGTGCACCGCAAGGAAGAGTAGCCCCCACTCGCCGCAACCAGAGAAAGCCCGTGTGTAGCAGTGAAGACCCAATGCAGCCAAAAATAAACAAATAAAACAAAACAAAGCAAACAAACAAAAAGCCACCTCCCTTTCTGCTGGTTTAGTAGGTTTCCCCAAGAGGCATATTCAGAGCGGGTAATTCATGAATGTATAGAGGTGTGAATGGTCAGGCTTAAGGGAGAGCTGCAGAAGTGGTAAGCTCCAGCAGTAGCAGAGAGCCATCACCACCCCCAGGCCGTGAGGGCAGCTGCAGAGACTACCTGTCCTGTCCCTAGGAGTTGGGGGCTAATCACCTGACTTCCTTCTCCTGCCACCCACAATCTCCTGCCCTGCCTGAACACGACAGGTGGAGGGGTCCTTCAGCCGAGAGTTTGGTCACCACAGTGTTCTCAGCACCTTGCAAGGGCTTGACACAGGAAAGATGCTCAACAAATACTTGTTGAATAAGTTACCTTGGCCCAAACCAGTTGAGGTCAGGTTAAAACCTCAGGGTTAAAAGTGTGACTTCCGGCTACCTGTCATTTCCCCGGGATATGATCTGCCACAGAGGATCGAGGTGTGCCTGCCGCTCGGCGTCAGGCAGGGACCAGGTGTTCTCTTCTCTCAGCTGGGGCTGTGGATCTTCTCCAGACCTGGTGCCAGACACCTGCCCTGAGGAGCCCCTGGGTGCTGTGGGCTGGGAGGAGACATGATTCAGAACTGTGGGAGAGAAGGTTGGGGCTGATGCTGAAGCAACCCAGGTCCCATCACCCAGAACCTTGAACATAAGTCCAGGGGCAGTGGTCTTGAGCTGCGAGGAGGAAATCCGGAGGTTGAGTCACTTACCGTGCTCTGTACAAACCCCCTTTATGCAACGCATTCCCCTGGGCTGAAAGGAAGGTGTGGGATTCTCCCAGGCATCCACAGAGACAGGTGCCTCTTTCTTCCCAACTCAGGTAGAATAAACCATCTAGTGAGGTTCAGATCTGTCTGCCCAAACCAGACCTGAGGCAGGGGTATCTAGAGCACAGATGTAGGGGAGATGGTGCCTGAGAGACACAGGGGCAAAGGCAGGAAAGAGACTGAGTCCTGGGTGAGGCAGGCGTGGTACACCCGGACGTCCTCAATGTGGGAAGGCTCTGACACTGGGGAGGTGGAAGTGCGGGGAGAGAGAGCGGACCGGGAGGATCCAGACCCAGTCTCTCTCCCTCTCAGAAGGTTATTCCTTGGTGTCTAACACTGCTTTCTCAGCAGTGGCCTATAAGTCATTGGTGGCCTAGGAGAGACTCTAACCAGCCCATCTTGTGTCTCGTGTCCCTGACTCTGGCCCCACACTGTTCCATATGCCTCCGAGGGGAGGGTGTGAGGGCAAAGTAGAGACAGGTGTGCGTGTGGAGACAGCAAAGTTCACCTGGGTGAGCTTCCGGAGAATGTCTCTTATTCCCTCGGCTCTCGATTGCTTTATCTATTAAATGTGGCCTATACTATCTTGCTGTCTGAGGGCAAAGCCTACCAGATGATCTCTTGAGGTCTCTCCCAGCCCCTCTTGAGATCTGTGATTTTACAGAGCTAATTTTGGTTCTGCCTCTGACCCATTGCAAGACTCTGGGTAAGTCCCTTCCCTGTCTGAGACCTCAGTTTCCTCACCTGCAAAATGAGAAGTTTAGATGAGATCTCTGAGGTCCTTTCAGTTCTAGCAAAAGGGAGTGATAACAAGTATTTGTGCTCACCGTAGGCCAGGCCTTGTTTATCTATGAACGTACAGCATTACTACTGCTCCCATTTTGCAGATGAGGAAACTGAGGCACAGAGAGAAGTAACTGGCACGAGGTCACACAGCTAGAAAGTAGCAGAGGGAAATTCAAACTGAGGCTGTCAAGCACTGCCCTCTTATGGCTCCCAGGCTAGAGTTCTATGAAAAAAACTGTTTTCCACATGGGGTTTCACTGCACAGGTGCGTTGTCATCCTCCTCATTACCAATTTTCTCGTATACGAACAGGTCTCAAGGCCTTTCCCAACGAATTTGTCCCCCAAGCACTCAGATTCTTTAGGGAACCGAAGGCCCAGGGAACGAGGGACAAGGGTGGGAGCGAGTGGGTTGGAGGCATGGGGGTCTGTCAGTCTGGCAGACTGAAGTTTGGGAACTGTGGAGAAGGGATTGAGTCCCGGATCAAGAGCTAAGGGACCATAAATACATCAGAGCCATCTGGAATTTTCCCTTGATCTCCTGGGGCAGGAACTCCCAGACCTATACCTCAAGGTGAGATAGAGCAGGGCTGGGGTCAGCAGGCCCAGGCAGGCGGGACTGGAGGTGCTGGGATCTCCCTGTGAGCCACAGAGCTCTGCTAGGGGAGTGTCCAGAGGCTGCTCCAGGTCCTGTGGGGTGGGCTGGGTGGAGGGAGAGAAGAGCAGAGGGAGAGATACAGGGCCTGGCTGTGCGGTGCACTGTGGGAGAGCTGTGGGCAGCTTGTCTGCTGAATTTCCCGAATGTTTATTTGGGCCTGGAATCAAGAGGTATGCAGGCCTAGCCTCGTGCATTCCCTACCTTTGGAGTCCCCCATCTCTCTCTCACTCACACACACACACACACACACGCCCACTGTATAGCCCCAGCACTGTGTCATAGTGCAGTTTTATTCAGCCACAGAATCATTATGCTGGGGCCCACCCTCCTCCTTGTCTTGCACCCCGCTGCCATTTGTCCATGGTCTTTGTCTCTGAGGCCTGTGGGGCCTCTAGGGTGACGGTCCCCAGGGTCAGGCTGAGCCCCGGGGGCTGGTGCCCACAGTCTGCCAGGCGGGCTCAGCTGCAGCCCCCTACACCCTTGATGAGGTTGGCGGCCTCAGGGATCTGGCGGAAGAGGTTGCGAAGGGTGTCCAGCTCCTGGGTCAGCTGCTCCACGCGGCTGCGCAGACGCTCATTCTCGGCCATGTACTCTAGCACCTTCTGCTGCGTCTCCAGAATGCGCCTCTTGGCCTTGTCACGGCTCTTGCGCACCGCGATGTTGTTCCGTTCCCGCCGCAGCCGGTACTCCAGGCTGTCTTTGTTCACGGCCTTCTTGCCCTTGTGCGAGGCGCCGGCCGGTGAGGGTGCCTTGAGGAGGGGGCTGCAGGGGGGCGCGGCAGCCGCCAAAGGGGCCTGGAGGGGAAGGTACAGAGGGACAAGAGTGAGGGCTGTGGGGAAGTAGAGCAAAGGGGCAGGAATCCCAGTGGTCAGAGCACACTTGGAGCGTCAGAGGGATGTGGGATTCAGAGCCAGCTCCTGGCCCCCAGTAGAACAGCCACTGCCCTGCCAGACGTACAGTGTCCTCTGCTCTGACCCAAACTCCCTTTCATGTCCCCACACTCTCTGAGGACACTTTCCTTCCATCTATCTTGAGTCTCCAGTTCTATCATCAGCAGGCATTTCCTCTTCTAGAAGCAGGAGGTGACACAGAAACGAGAGGAGGGAGCTGGTGGGCAGCGGAGAAACTGGGAAGGGGGCGTGCTGAGATCAGAGCAGGTCAGCTGGTCACAGGGACTGCAGGACACATTGGTTCCGGTCACACAGTGGGGATCGGCGGGGGAGTGAATTCACAGAGAAGCCAAGAGGGGTTACGACTGGGTGGCGAACACAGAGGGCTTGTGGTGGGTCGATTTCACAGAGCAACACCACACACAGACCCCATCCACACGGGCCTCCCTCCAGACCCTGGGTGGCGGGGAGGAGAATTGAGCCACTCTTACCTTGAGGACGCGCAAGGGCTGGCTGGGTGCTGCCAGGGCCGGGGGCAGGTGCATGGCCGTCTGCCCACAGTGCGCCACTTGGTACTGCAGAGGGTTGTAGCCGCTGCGGCTGGCCCCCCGGCTGCCCTCGGGCCCCCGAGGCTCTTCCTTCACAGCCACAGCCCTGGGGTCGTAGCTCCCTGGGGTGCTGTAGATGCCAGGCCCCAAGGCCTTCCTGTCGGGGCCGAAGGTATGTGGAGGGTAGGCAAAGGGCCGCGGGTCAGGCGGCAGGTAGTGGGGGAAGGCAGGGGTTCCAGGGCCCTTAAGGCCTCGGGCCTCAGGTGCCGGCTTCACAGCAAAGAGGTCAGAGAGGAGCTGTTCCTCCCCAGACTCGATGTAGGCAGACAGATCGATGGACGCCTCATGCTCACACATGTCCCCCAGCTCCCCAGGCCCCACTCGGGCCCCTGAGAACTCAAGTGGCTGCTGGCCAGCCCGGGGCTCGCACTCGTAGTAGGTCCCGTGGGACATGGCCGGCCCGCCCCCTCGGCTCCCCGCCCCTGGCCGCCTTGCTCTTGGGGCACCCTTTGGGATGCTCGGCTTGCTGTCTCCCCCTGCCCTAGATCTGCCCTCTCCGATCTCCGCTGTCACCCACTCCTGTGTGGCTTCTCTCCTCCCTCCTCTGCTGTTTCCTTTTCCTTCCTCTGTAGTCAATGCCTCTTTTCTCTTCCCTTTTTTCCCCCAGCTCTCCCTGGGGTGACTCAGGGAGGGGCAGGGCGCACCGCAGAGGGAGGGATGCAGGCTTTAAAGAAATGGGGCCCCTGGCCTATTTAAGCAGTTGGGGGTACTCTGGTTAGGCTCCAAGCCAGGGTTCTGAGGTGCCCAGGAGCTGATTCTTCTGGGAATGCCTCCCCCTCCCTGTCAAATCCAGGGGATTCCAGAATCCTCCTTGAGGGCAACACCTTACTCTGAGTATCCTCCTCCCTCCAACTTCCAAAAAGTCCTGTGCAGAATGAATGCCCAGTCAGAAGGAACAGAGAAAACCCTCTTCCAGTGCTGACCCCCTGCCTGATCTGAGCTCCTCCCTGGACACGCCTCCCTCCCTCACAGTCCCCCCCTACAGTGCTGGTCTCCACCTACCCCCAGGGCCACTCAGTTCTTTTTGTAGCCCCACCTCTCCGAGCCACTCTCCTGGGTGCAAGCCACGGGGTGTTGTTTGAGGGGTTTAGGAAGTAGTGACGTCTGGGACCAAGTCATACACTAGGGCTTGTCTCATGGTGCAGAGCAGGCTCTTTTTGCTAGGTTTTTGCACAGGGTCTGTGTAACAGCCCAAGCCCTCACGAGTTTCCAGCCCGGGCTAGCTCTAGCAGCCTGGCACCATCCCTGACTGCCCAGGCTCAGCTGAGGCACCTGGTCAGGGCTTGGGCCCTGTGCCCCAGACCCTGGCAGCCCCAGGAACTGACAGCTGCACTCCTCCGGTGGCTCCGGCCCCTGGCCTGCACTGCCAGAGCCTCGGGCTGGCGCTCTGCCCCAGCCGGGTCCTGAGGGCTCTGCCCGTTTCCTGTGCCGCAGGGCTCAGGCGCTCGCAGCAGTTCAGTTTGCTCTTTTTCCTTCTGCATGGCCGTTCTCTGACCTCTCTTGGGTCCACTTCCTCTTGTGAGGCTTGAGAAGCCTTCTCTTTTGTCATCACCTCTTCCTGGGGCTCTGTTTCAGGGTCTCCAGGCGAAACCCATGGCTTGCTCTCTGTGCTTTTAGTTTCAGATGGGGGCCCCCTCTCCCTTCCCTTTTCTCTTTCCTCTGGGAACTACCCACTCCCTCCTGTCAGAGGTACCGCTGTGGCCCTGCTTTTACCTGTTGCATTTCATCTGCAAAAGGGACTATAGGTACAGTGAGAAGGAAAGGACACATAGAAATGTGTCACTGGCTCTTTTGTCACCAGCAAAAGCTGTGAGCGCCCTGTGGAGGCCAGAAGTTTTGTAAGTCGGGCACAACAAGGGCCAGGCCTCAGTGGTGCAAATGCCGAGGGGCTGTGTACAGCATTGGATGCTAAAATAAAGTATGCAGACAGAGACAGGGCGGCCTGCAAATCAGGCAATTACACCTCTATTTAGCATTCCTCCCTCCTCCCCCCCCCCCCCCCCCCACTCTCTGTGCCTAGCTTGAGGTATTTTCTCTGAAAGCCCTGACCTGGCCTGAGGAAGTCCGCTTGCACCCGGGAGACAGATCTCAGGTCTCAGACCGGGAGATTTCTGCCTTCTCTCCATTTCAGAGGACGCTGTGGCAAACAGGTACCAAAGCTGAGCTGCACCAGTTTGGCAGCAGTGCCTCAGTTAAACACCAGGTGGTAATATTGGCCCAAAATTCAGGACTCGAGGGGCCACTGCGGTCAGGAATCAGGTGAACCGGCAGAGGGCAGCCTCCCACAGCCCTGGCAAGGGCAAGACGCCCGGAAGGAGGAAGAGGAAACATGGCCGAGATGGGGGTCTTGCAGTGCAGTTACAGGGAGAGTGGGCAGGCGGAGAGGACCAGGGTCAGGCCCTTGTCTCAGTGAGGAGGAATTCTGTTCACTCCCTGACGATGAACTAGTGATGATAGTTAAGGCCTTGCATTTTCCGGTGTTATGCTTTTTCAGTCATTGAAACATACCCTTTTCCTTGCAGACCATTTCCCTGTGAATCAGATAGGAAAGTAAGCAAGGTAGATGGTGTACTTATCCTTGCTTTATAAAGGAGGAAAACGAGGCTGAGGCGGCCACCCAAGGTCAGGCAAGGCTGTGGCGCTGACGTGGCGGGGGGCGGGGAAGGGCAGGGGTCTAGTTCTTAAACCCCCCCGGGGAAGAAGGGCTAGGGAAAGGGGGAGCTGTGTGACTCAGAGAGCTTTCTTTGCCCTCAGTCCGGCACCCTGTGGGAGGGGGAGACTGCGTCAGGAGCGGGCGAGCCGGGGCTGGAGGAAGCCGGGAGGTGTGCAGATAGGCCGGCAGGAAATGAGAACGCTCGGAGCTTCGCCGTGGAGGAGATAAGTGATCTCGGCCCCTCACCTCTCTGGCTGACGTTGCCGCGTTTCCCAGTAACCGGGGCGCTCTGGACGTCTGGTTAGGGAAGGAGGAGGCGCTGGAGGGGAAGGGGGTAGGGAGGGCAGTGCTAGTCAAGGGCTGGGGGATTCTTGGGTTGTGCGGGGTTGCTCCGGAGCGGATGGAAGCCCCCCGCGGTCCCCTGGTCAGCAGGATCATTTTCTCCCTGCAGCTGCTGCTGCTACCTGTGTGCATTAACTGAAACAAAGCCTCTGTAGTATCTTTTTTTTTTTTTTTTTTTGGGGTACGCGGGCCTCTCACTGTTGTGGCCTCTCCCGTTGCGGAGCACAGGCTCAGCGGCCATGGATCACGGGCCCAGCCGCTCCGCGGCATGTGGGATGTTCCCGGACCGGGGTATGAACCCGTGTCTCCTGCACCGGCAGGCGGACTCTCAACCACTGTGCCACCAGGGAAGCCCAGCCCCTGTAGTATCTTAATGACTTTGTCACAGGCCTCAGTTCAAACACCACCTCCTTCACCAAGTCCTTCCAACAGGGAGGCAGCGAGCATGTCAGATAGAACCTGGCTCAGATCTCCCTGTCACCTACCACTCGGTGACCTTGGGCCAGTTACTTAATCTCACTTGTAAAAGGGCAGTAGTAATGCCTACTTTGTCGGTTGTTTAATTAAACTTTGAATAAGATAATGTATGGAAAGCAAGTGGTCTCAGTCACGTCAGTCTCCTTCCGGCCCTCTGACCGCCCCCCTGCGGGTGTATCTGTGTCTCCCGAGTGACACGCTACCTGCAGCTTTGTCTGAAGCCTCAATTGGACAGGCATTTTTGCACGTAGGTCCCAGGCACTGCGCAGGGCGGGTCCAGCCCTGCCTGCAGACGCGCGCAGCCCAGCAGAGTGGGCAGTGATCTGTGATGTGCACACGTACGTGCCATGTGCATTCTTATCTTCTTTCCCCCAAGACTATTTGCTCCTTACAGGTAGGTCAGATACTTGTTCAGCTAGGGTGACCACATTGCCTGAACTAAAATTGAGGACAGGTGTGTTGACATATATGAGTGTTCTTACGGAGACAGTGACACAAGATATTTGAAGTCTGTGCTGACTTGGAAAATTCAAGAGTAAGTTTGCTATTCCCACAGCATATAGCAAAATCCTGGATACAATGGTTAGAGAAATATTTATTGTTCGACTACATTAATAAATGAATGCATAAGCAGCTGTGATTTCAGTGACCTCCAAAGGCTCCCAAATTCCCCCAGATCAGAGCGTCTGAAATTCCTCACATTAAAGTGACTGACAGGGTTAAGACAGCTTAAAGGCCCAGGTTAAAAATAAATGCATGTTGCCTAGGAAGAGACCCACATTTGCCCTTTTGAGCAGGTTGAAAAGATCAGCAAGTGTCACCTTACAAAAGAGAGGGGGCCCCCAGGGACAGGTGTCTCCAGGGACTGAGAAAGGTTGGGGAGGGCTGGACTTGCTGGAATGCGGTGACATGAGGAAGCCTCTGGGAGCCTGGGGAAAGGAAAAGTGTGTGTTGGGGAATTGGGGGAATCCCCAAGGGGGATGTGAAGCTTGGAGAAGGGCCTCTTGCATAAGACTGGCCTCTGCCCAGTTTGCTGTCACTCTTTTGGGACAGCCATGGGCTGGGAGATTCAGGAACCCTTTGAGATTAGATTCAGTCTTCTTTTTTCATCCCTTTAAAAGTGCTAAATAGGTTAACTGACTTGCCCAAGGACACACAGCTGTTTGGTGGCTGGGCTGGGTCTCAGAGCCAAGAGTCTGTGCCCCTGTGAATGGCAAGCCTCCAGCCTCAGTCTAGAATGCCAGCCACAAAACAGGCGTGTTGGGGCCAGGCTGGGACTGGGAGTGGAGGCATCTTGCCTGCCAGTGTCCTCACAGTGTTCCAGATGGTGAAGGGTGATGTCTTAACACACCCCTCACCCCCCCTGCCCCCCGGCCCTGCCTCCTCCGCATGTCTGTCAGCAGTGCTGGCTCTGGAATGATGCTGTCTCAGGACAGGCAGCCGGGAGGGCTGCCCACAAAGGAGGGACTCCAAGCAAGGACTAATCCTGTCAACTTCCTCCAGCGATTAACCCAGAGCGCCAGGAGGTACTTGTCCTTACCTCAACTGCTTCCTCCTCTTCCCTGATCCCTCAGCCCTCCTAGTCTTTCACTCAGACAGCTGAGTGGACCCCACCTCACCTCCCAGTCCCTCCCATCAAGCCCCTGGCATCCAGCTGGGTGCTCTCCTAACTGCCTAACCCCCCCCACCCTCACTGGGGTCTCTCCACAGGCTCAGCCTGTCCCTTCCTGATGCCTTCGCCTCTCTCCACTCAGCTTGGTGCTGTCTCTCTGTCGCCCATGTTCCCACCCTGGGTAGGGATGAGTTTCTTCTTCCCAGATAGTTTGCAGGCTCTCAGCACAATACATAGGCAGGATCTTAACACTCGTGACTTCACAGAAGCAATGAGAAAGTTTTCGGTTCAAAACGAGAGGGAGCTGTTAAAACGCGCTGGCACTGGGCCCTGGGACAGCTCGAAGCTATGGAGCGCAAGGACTTTCAGGAATGCCATCCTGGAAGGAACCTGGCAACCAAAGACCTCCCTCCTGACAGAGACAGGAAGTGCCTGGAGACTCTGTCTTGGAAGGTCATTGAATTATTAACACCACCAACTTCATTTCCATTTAAAATTTTATTACATCAACAGAAAAAAAAAAAAAACCTCACAAAACAAAACACACAACTAAAACCTAAACCAACTCAAAGACAGAAGATGATTATCCAGCTATAACTAAAACCCTCCCCGAAAAAAAAAGAACAAAACCTTAAAAATCCAAAAGAAATATAAATGCCAGCTTCAAAAATATTTATCCAAAAAGTAAGGCATCCACTTTACAAAAAAACAATAATTGAAGGTTGGAGGAATGAGAAGAGGGAACAAGAGGATGGTCCCCTGACCCTCCAGGGGCCAGCCCCAGTCTGCCTGGAGTCCACTCTGAAGGGACCACAACTCGGACCAAACCCGCATCTTACCAATGCAGGCTCAAGCAGGCTGGGTGGGAAGCTGGGAGACCCAAGTAGGCCAGGAGGACTCCCCAGGTTTTCCAGTTTCAGCAGACAGGATAGGGAGTTGGGGGAAGGGGGGGACTCCTGCTTGGGATAAAAGAATCCCAGTCCTTAGCACAACAGGTGTGGCTAGGAGGCTGCAAGGGCCCAGGGCAAACACCAGCACCTTCTTTGGAGCACAGGGAATGGCAGCTTCCTGCCTGCAGGACAGGATGGCCACAAGTCAGCAAACCATAGAGAACGGGCTTTTCCGAGAGCCTCCAAAGTGGGTACCTTCTGCCACTGTCCTCTCATCCTGTCCTGGAGGCTGTCCAGACAGGACAGTGGTGTGAGCAGAAAGGAGGGAGGGGTGATCTGAGTTGGGGGAGGAAATGGCCTTCAGAATACACTTTCTCCCCAAACAGTCTCCGAGGTGATGGGATGGGTACCTCTGGGGAGATGGGAAATAGCCCTCCCTCCCTGGAAGGCTTTTCATGCCAGGTCTGACCAGAGGGCTGGAAATAAGGGGGTATTTTTAGGTCCAGTTCTTGGATGGGAGGTGACTTAAGGCTGATTTGGCTCGACTTTCAGGCATGAAGGGCTTGGGGAGCCTTCACACCCCAGGAGCAAAAGTCCAGAGAGGAGGAGAAGGGCAAGATGGGGCTGCCGGCAGAGCTGGCTGCCTGGGGCTGTGTTGGAGCATCACTGCTGGGGTAACAGGGTGGCGGGCTCCTTCCCATGGGGGTGGGAGGGAGGAGGAGAGGAGCTGCTTTGTCATTAGGAGAGAAATGTCTGCTACATTGGAAATAAGCAGCTTTCTGGCTTCAGGAAGCTTTGGCACTGAGTTGGGGGGAGGAGGCAGGGGCAAGGCTGGGTTTCTACAATCTGAGCCTTTCCCAATCTGTTCCACAGGCCCGGCCGGGGTTAGGGGAGGGGGCAGTCCTCCTGCACATTGGTCCTTAGGTCAGTGGGGAGATGCTGTCCTGACAGGAACCTCACTCTGCACAGAAGGCCCAGGCTGTGGGGGGGGAGGAGGGGGGGGGGGGGGGGGGCAGAGGGAAGCATCACCTCTGATGTTTTCGGTCACTGGTGAAGGGAGGGGGATTTGGGTCTCTTCAGCTGACCTTTAATGATGACAGATTTGCTCGAGTCTGTCCCCAGGTGACTCACTGTTGCTGCCACTTCTGTTGGAGCTGAGGCCTCCCTCGGGCTCAGGAATGGGGAGGGAAGGCAGCCCTGAACTCAGGTTCCTGAGGAAGTGACTAAGGGTGTGGGCCCAGGAGGGAGGGCCGTGTAGGGCACCCCGGAAGCTCCACTGCTTTAGACACAGGCCTTGGGGGTGAGAGGAGGCTGGTTCTTTGGGTACAAATGTCAGTATCTTTGTTTATAGTTTCTCACCACCCACACCCAGGTCCTGACCCCGGAATGACAGAGGCAGAGGGGTGTGTGTGTGTTTGGGGGACCCAGGCAGGGCAGGAGGGCAGAGAGGGGGATGAAGGAGGAGGGAAGCGGCTGAGAGGGGAGGGTGGTCCTCAGGGCTCCTCTGCATCCTTGTCCTTGGGGGCAGTGGGCTGCTGCTGCTCCTGCATGTCTTCCTGTAGCTCCTCTGTCCCTGCGTCCTCCTCCACCTTGGGGTACACAACCATACACATCTTCTGGCTCCCCAGGGTCAGCAGCTCTGCAGGAGGAGGCCACACAGAAAGCAGATCAGCGCTGAGCGTCCAACCAACATGGCCAGCCAGACCAGGGCCCTTCCCAGCTCTCCTGCCGCAGCATTTGGCCTCAGCTGAGCTGCCAGCGCCGTGAGGGGACTCCCTCTCCAGGAGACGGTCACCTCACCTACCTCCTCTGTCTCTGGACAGCCTTTTTGCTGGCCGCTCCTACTCCTCAAGGCTCCATGCCCACCGCCCGCCAATTCTAGGGTGTCTCCTGGTCTCCACGCAGCCCAGGGCAGCTGCTATAGGATGGCCACTCTGGCAGGCCTAAGGTCTGTGCAGAAATATCCGCTGTTCTCCTCTCCTCAGAGGTCTCTGGGGAGGCACCTGCCCTCTCCCGTCCCGACCCTTTCTCCAGTGCTCTACGGCCCCGCCTCCCGATCCTGGTGGGGTTCCCCAGCCAGACTGCTGACCACTGTCTTCCAGACCAGGGGGCCCTCTAGCCACTCAGAATCTTCAACAACTTACCAATGAACTTATTGAAACACCTGGGCTTGTGTTGCCAGTAAACACCCAAGAAATAGACAGGCACCCCTGTCAGCATGATGGCCAGGCCGGTGCCACACACCACGGGCTCCGACCACAGGCTGAAGACCAGCAGGAAGGCCCAGAACAGCAGGTAGACGACGGGGAACAGCAGGCTGACCTGTGGATCAGAGGCACCGTTACCTGCACGGATGCTACGGCCCCCGGCATCCGGGCACCTTCCCCCTTCCTCACCCACAGGGAAGCGCTTGGAGGGCAAAGCTGGGTTTCACTCAGCTCTGTGGCTCCCACACCCCGAGCCCTGATGGGGCAAGTGCTGTGTCAGCAGACGCTGGCGAACGTCAGCAGTGGGACAGTTAGGGGGGTGGGGGGGCCTAGGGAGGGGACAATTCTCGTTGTCCTCCGAGGTGGGATCAAACAAGGCCTCATCATCCAGCTGTGCGCCCGTAACGGCCAGAGAAGCCCGTGTAGGTGGAGGAGCTTGCTGGTATATTGATATATGTTTGCCGAGGTCCTCGGGAGAAGGAGAGCAGGAGAAATGAGTGAGGGGCAAGAAGGAGAGGACCTGTCAGTCAGGCTCCCCTCCCCCGGCTGGCAGGATGTGGCAAATGTCCCTCCCTCTCACCAGGGACAGTCCCAATTTGTTTCAAGGAGTTTCTGCCAAGACGAGAGAAATCAGGAAACCTAGTGTGGCATAAGGCAGCCCGGGGCCTTATTTACTTCAGGAAGAAGCAAACTCTGTGGGCTCCACCCGCTCTTGTGACCACAGGTGGGAGGCCCCTGTGGAGTCTTCAAGACGCTACTCATCTGCCTTTCTCCTCTTGTCCTCTCCTCTTAGAGGGTATGCGTATGGTAGGGAGATGGGGTTATTCTACTTCCTCTTCTCTCTAGCAGGCTTTCTAAGAGTGGTAGGAAAGTGGCAGAGAGATTTCGAGAGCCCTCGACTCCTCAGCTGGCAGAATCTTCTAGAAGCATCTAGTCTGTGTTTCCAGAATAGGATTGTTCAAATAGCTCAGGGATATACCCTAGTCTTCTAATTTGCAGGAGAACCCATAGCACTCTGGCATATGTTGTTCTGAGCACTCCCATCTGTTCCTATCACAAATTTATTCCTGGTACAAACGAGAGTTTCACCAGGCACCCTACTACGTGCAGGGCCATAGTAGTTTAAAAAGGGAGGATCACGGAAGGCTGGAGTGGACTGGGAAGCTTCAAGGAAGAGAGGTCCTTGAGTGTGGAAAATGGTTAAAATTTGGAGAGGCAGTTGGAAGAAGGAAACTCATTCCGGGATGAGACGGAGAGATTGCATGAGTGAACCCAGCTACCTGGAGGGACGAGTAGGAGACTGGTCAGGTTAGAAGGTCGAGGGAAAATCAGCAGACTTTTTAAAGACTTAGAGCCATAGGAAACAAAGGAATGACAGGATGGAAGTATCACTTCATCTAACCTATTCCTCCAGCTGCAGTTTGCTCTGGTCCTGTCCCCAGTGGAGAATGGAAATGGCTGCCCCATTCACACATGGCCTTTGCTTCCCAGAGGGTCTCCCACACTCATGGAGATGATGAGCTGCGGTCAGCAGCGAGAACAAGGTGATGTAAAAATCTGAGCTTAGTTAGAACCAGTGGAGGAGGGGGAGGGGCCCCAAAGGGAGGTTCTCGCACCTTGATGGGGCGGGGGATGTCTGGCTTCTTCCACCGAAGAACTATCTGTCCAGCAATTGTGACGCCGTAGAAGAAGTAGTTGATGAAGCCCACATAGTTGATGAGTGTGTACATGTCGCTGGTGACAAGCATCAGCAGGGTGGAGATGCACTGGGGGGAGTGGGAGAAGCTCATCGGTGATCAGAAAGGCATTAGGAGACTGGAGGAGCTGTTTACTGGTCAGGGCTGTTCCCCTGCCTCTAGGCAGACGATGCCATTTTATAGCGGATCTCTCAAAATGGAGACTTTGCAACCTCTCCTAGAAACCCAGGTCATTGCTAACACTTTCAACACCAGGAAGTTCTTTCTCACCACATGGGTGATAATCAAAACATTTAACCACAGATACAGCAGGTACAGCATGGGCACTAACCAATCAGAACAGATACTGGCTGTAAACAACTGGACTGGCCACACTGGTGGCAGCCGGCCCTATGCCACCCTGGTCTCATTTATACTTCTTCCTTGGTTGAAGCTCAAGCTAATTTTGTTTTTTTTAATCCCTTAGGGAAGGTTGTTAACTGCAGATTAAGGCTTTATTCTTGCCCTCATCCTCTTTTCCTGGTTGAGTCATCTAATTTATTTTTCTTCCTTCCTTTTCTTTTTTTTTAAAAAAAATCATAAACAGTTATATAGCACTTCTTAAGTGTCAGGTTCTTTCTTTAGCATTCTACAAATATTAACTCATGTAACCCTCATAACGTCCCTGTGACGTTTTCTTGATAGAATTCACTTTCTAACTTCAAAATCATCTCAGTGGCTCTCTCGGAACCATGTTCTTTCCCTCTGCTAATTTGTTTCAGGCCAACAGAAGGCTCGGTTCTCCTGTAAGATCTGATGGTGGAAATAATCGGGAAGATTTTAAGAGATGAAAAAGCCAGATTCTTACTGTACTTGCCTTGCAGTCATAGGCCTGCACCATTGGCTTAAACTGAAAAAGGTTTGTGGCTCACTGGGAGCACTGAGTCTTCTCCAGTTGCCTTTTACCACTAACCAACCAGGATGACCTTCTTCCTGTATCTGAACATTCTGAAATTCCCCCTCATGTTGTACAGCGAATGCCCTTCACTCCTGAGAGCTCTACTACCCTGGTCTAACTGCTTCTCTGGTGAACCAAAATCATTTTTGATATTTTAGTCAGGATCCAGAAAGAAAAAAAAATAACCCCAAAGACTCATCAGGAACAAGTCTTTGCTCCTTCTGTTTGCTCTCTCTAAATGCTTCTACTCCGGGGTAATTCCACCTCCATTTACCACCATTTCCCATTTACCCCTCCCATCCCTAGTTTCCTTTTCTCCATTTTCGGTTTACCAGTTTACCAGTCTTCCTTTATGATTTTTCTTATTTGGTGTACCCTGAGACCAAATTTGTTTCAGTGATGTTTCCCAAGAGCCTGGCAGAGCCTCCTTGAGCAGGAAGGTTGATGGGGAGGGCTGGGAGTGTGCAGTGATCAGCCAGGAGCAGAGGCCCAAAGCTACTACCCTGTGGGTAACAGGTGCAGGGGGAGCCAAGAAAGAAGTTTCTTTGTGAGGTTGTAAAATCTTGAAGCAGCCACTTCAGTCTGACCCAAAAGTACGGGAGAATGAAATGAGCCAGCCTGGGAACCTTAAGGTATTTCAGGACCCAGGGTCTCTCCTTGCTATATCTCTTGATGTTAATCAGGCCCATGTATATACCATTTGCCAGATTATTTAAGGCCCAGAGAAACCTAGGAGCACAAGGGTGACAGGGGCGTGTGTGGGAACTGTGAACTCCCAGCTCAAAGCAGCACAAAGAGGGAGGGTGTGTGTAGGGCTGGCAGAGGGAGGGAACCTTACTGTGAAAAGCAAGGCTGGGATTGGGGTGCAGCGCTTCACGTGGATCATGGCCAACACACTGGGAAGGTGGCCCTCCCTGGCTCCAGCAAAGAACAGCCTGGCAGAGAGAAAAGCAGGTCAGCCTGCGATGGCCCATGGACCATCCCAGGATGCTTCCTCCCTAGTCCGGCTCCCTCATCCATGCCCACCTCTGCTCACACAGGAGCATCCCCCCTCCAGCCAGGTACCTGCCTTCTCGTGCACACCTTCCAGCCCACTAGTCAAATGACCCACGTTCACAAGGCAGGTGCAGGCAAACCAGAGGCAGTCAGTGGATATAAGTGGATGGATTCTGGAGTGTGGAGACCCTGAGTGTGGTCTGGGTGGCTTGGGGTTACTGATGACTGTGCTGTCACTCTGTGGGTCTCTCACAAAACCTGGAGTGCTGTAGGAGTAGCCTCTCTCCTTTGCCTAAAGCTTTAATCCCTTTAAAAATGTGCCTCCTTCCTCCTCAAGGGATATAGGTTCTTTGAGACATGGGGACCAAACTGTACATGAAAAGCCTTAAAAACATGCCTATCCTACTCAGGAAGTAGCTGCCTTTGTGGGGTGGGGAACGGGTGGTAGACCAGGAAGGGACACGTGAGAACTTGGGGGATATGTGGAAATGTTCTATATCTTGTTTTGAGTGGTAGTTACATGGTTGTCTACAATCCTCAAAACTCATCAACCTGAACACTTACGATCTGTGTATTGTATTGTATGTAAATTATACCTGAACATTTATATCCTTAAGCTACTTATTCTATTCTCCCCCAAAATCCTGAAGAAATGAATAGAGTTAGTGAAAGGTGTACATACAAAAATATTGTGATGATAAAAAAGATTGGAAATACCCTAAATGCCATAAAGTAGATGATTACATAAACTATGGTATATCTATAAAATGGAATATTATGCATACCTAATGCTTTTGAAAAAAAAACTGATTGTGTGAGAATATGCTCACAATATAACATTAAATGAAAAAAGCAAGATAGAAAACTGTACGATTCCATGCAGTATGATTCCTATTAACTAAGATATTATTTACAGGCATGTAAAAACATTAAAATATCAACCAATTACCTCTGGGTGGTAGAATTATGAGTAAATTAAATTTTCTTTCTTAGATTTTATAAATTAAAATTTTTTTTAAATAGACAGGAAACTTATAATTAGAATAAACTTTTTTTGTTTGTTTCTTTGTTTTTTGGCTGCACCACGTGGCGGCTTGTAGGATCTTAGTTCCCCAACCAGGGATCGAACCCGGGCCCTCAGCAGTGAAAGCACGGAGTCCTAACCACTGGACTGCCAGGGAATTCCCCAAAAATTATTTTTTAAGTTAAAAAAATTAAAATTTTATTTTGAGATAATCATAGATTCACATGCAGTGGTAAGAAATAATGCAGAGCGACCCTGTGTATCCTTCACCCAGTTCTCCCATTGGTAACATATTGCAAAACTATACTACTATATCACGACCAGGATATTGATGTTTACAAATTCTTTTTAAAAAGAGAAATTTTAACATAAAGAGCAGCCTTCTTCTTCTTTCCTCTCCTAAGAAAAAGAGAGAATACTGTAAGCTGTTATTAGGAAATTAGGCCACTTTTCATCAGAAATTAGGCCACTTTTCCTTTTTTCTAGGACTTTGTAGGGAAAGGAGCACCTAAGCATTGAGAGGAAGGGGATGGTGTGATGGGGACAGAAAGGAACAGAATCAGCACACTGGGGGGTCTGAAGAGAACTGTCACTTTGTGATTTGTGTATGGGGGAGAGTGGAGCGGCTCCTCAGAAGCATGGGAGTCGATTATGGTCCCAAGTACCCGTATGTACACCACCAGTTGCCATCATCAACTACCTCGTCCTGTGTCACTAGTTTCATGCAGCCACATGACATCGCCCCTCTGCAGTGCAGCCTCATGCACCCAGTGGAGCCCCAGGTGCTCTGTGGGCCTCACCATGCACATAACCAGGGTCCCAAGTTCACATCCCTCCTCCACATGCAGCCAGGACCAAGTGGAGCTGGCAGGTCCAACAGCATTGGCAAGTCAAGTTCACAAGAGACAATCCTTGCCCAGCTAGCCGACCACAGAGGAGACATGACATTAAGCGTGACACACACGCACACACGCTCCTACTCCTCAGGAAGGATCATCCTCTCCATACCCCCAAACAGAAGAGTAAGAGAGAGAAGGAGGGAAGGAGGCAGGAAGGCAGGAAGGGAGGAAGAGAGGAGGGGAAGAGGGAGGGATGGAGCAAGGAAGAAAAGGAGGGAGGGAGGGAGGGAGGAAGAAAGAAGGATGGAAGGAACTGGAAAGATGAGTTGAGGAGGCCTGCCGGGTGAGCTGTGCCTCTGAATCCGAGGCCGAGCGCACTGGGCCGCCGCCTCCCGCATGCACACATAGCTGGACCACATGCACGCAGACCGCTGCTCGGCCTACCCGAGGGACAAACCCCACTCTAAAGCGACTGGAGCCAGTCACTCTCCTTCAATAGATCCCAGAGAGCCTCATGGGTCACTGCTCTTCCACCGCTTGCCCTCGGCTGGGGCCTCCAGGTGGTCACTGCTCCTGTGTAACACGCACACGAGGTTGCCGTGGGTGAGTGTCGGAGGGTCCTGGGGTACGGGGGATGCCCACACTCCCTCTTTCTTGCCCTGGGTCCTGAAAACATGACACTCCCTTGTCATTTCACAGGAACTCCTCCCCAATGTGACGTTGGCTTTGGAAGCAGCTGAATTCGGGGGCTCACTGCTTTTGCTGTATCTTTTGAGTAGGACTGTGCCCTTGGAGGAGGGGGCTTTCTAAGAACCCCGGGAGGACCCTTTGGACCACATCAATGGAAATCATCCAGCATCTGCCAGCCTCAACCGCCCATCTGGAGACAGCAAAAAGGGACATTAAGAAGGGGGCAGACGTCCGGATGTGTGCAGGCGGGGGCTGGGGACTCCTGGGCCCATTCATGCTTCGGGCTTTCCAGAGTGTTTGGGGTAGGGGACGTGGCTTTGGACAAATGCTTTCCTTCCGTTCTTCCCCACCCATCTCATTTCACACCCCTACCCGGTCTCATGGGTGGCCACACAAGGGCCTCCTACAGCCACCTGTCAGGGAGGAGCCTGCACCCGCAGGGAACTCAGAGATGAGCCCATTCGATCTGTAATCTGGGCCCAGAACTTTCATGAGGCCAGCCAGAGGCCCCAGGCATGGGTCCCTCCCTGGTCCCTTTCAGAGTGGGGTTCCTTTCCAGCCAGCACAGCCGCTTCCAGGCGAGTGGGAAAGGGGCTCTGAGGCTGCAGGCAAGGCACTGTTCTGTTGCCAAGCACACAGCCTGGGGACTCCTCAGCCCCCTGCTCCTCTGGACATGAGGTGGGATGGCGCTTCGTGCCACCGCAGCTAAAGCCACACACGTTGTGCGTCACCACACGAGCAGCACAGGCTCCTCCGTGTCCACACAGACACACGCACACGCCCTCGTGTGAGCAATCACCCCCTGCAAGGTCACCACCCAGATGCCCATATAGAACCCTGCTGACGGAGACAAGCCCCCCCACATATACACAGAGCAATATGCACAGCAGAGTGGCCTCTGGCCCAGGAAGGGCCTGGACGGCACTCACCGGGAGGAGGTGAAGAGGGACCCATTGACTCCTCCAAATGTGGACAGGGCGACGGAAATGGGCATGATCCAGGCCATGACCCCTAGGAGCTTCTCTCCAAAAGTCTGGGAGAGAAAACAAGGGGGTGAGCATAAAAGGAGAGGTCACAGCCTCCCACCTGCGTGTCACTGCTGGGAATGTTCCCTCCCAAACCCACCCCTGCTGAAGTCCTTGAGAGGAGGGACCACAGCTTCCCTGCCCCAGCCCCTCCTGCACCCCTACTTCCCTTGGTGATGACTATACCGTGGGGATTCAGTAATGTTTGGGACTGACTAACTAATGAACGAGACTGTGTATGGTGGTGATAATACAATAAACAACTAACATTTGCTATCCTTGTTTTATGGATAATGAAATTGAGGCACAAAGCAATTAAACAGTTTGCCTAAGATCACACACCCAGGAAGTGGAGGGCCAGGACCAGAAACCAGCTGTGTGAGTCCAGGCCTCGCGTACATTATACTAGAGCGACTTGGGCAGGCTGGGTTTCAAATCTTAGCCCAACATTTAGGAGCTGTGAGACCCTGAGCAAAGTTCTTAATCTTTGAGCCTCAGTTTTCCCATCTGTAAAACAGAGATAAATCCTAATTCATAGAAACAGAAGATATTGTGTGTGGGGGAAGTGATAAGAAAAAACCACTACGTAGGCCAAGAAATAAAAGGTGGTGAAGCTATAGACTAGTCTTCATGTATTGAAAGGATATAGGGACTTCCCTGGTGGCGCAGTGATTAGGAATCCGCCTGCCAATGCAGGGGACACAGGTCCGATCCCTGGTCCAGGAAGATCCCACGTGCCGCGGAACAACTAAGCCCGTGCGCCACAACTACTGAGCTTGCGCTCTAGAACCCACGAGCCACAACTACTGAAGCCCGCGCGCCTAGAGGCCATGCTCCGCAACAAGAGAAGCCCGCGCACCACAGTGAGGAGTAGCCCCCGCTCGCCGCAACTAGAGAAAAGCCCGCATGCAGCAACAAAGACCCAACGCAGCCAAAAATAAATAAATAAATTTATTTATTTATTTTTTAAAAAAGAAAGGATATAAAATGTTGGGGAATCAGCTTTTTCAACATTCTCTGAGCCAAGTACATACTTGATTTATAGCACATTTGTATTTATATATAATTTATAGCACATTATGAGGAAGGGGTTGTTTAGAAGCGCTGTCCTGCTGGGGAGGGTTAGTGGTCATGTGAACAGGCTGCCACGGGACAGTGGAGGGCCTCTTTTTTTATGGTCTTCAGAGATGAGACACATGATGACAGTGGCAGGGTGGGGCTGTGGCCCAGGTGAAGCCACATGAGGGAACTGCATGGCTCCCAGGTCTTTCCCAGATATCAAGGACCCCAATGCCTTGGACCTGTAAGATCTCTTTCCCCAAAGAGCACAAACTGCATATGCTTTTCCCTAATGAGGGAAGGTGTCAAGTTGTCCAGGTGAGGATACGGAGGCAGAGAGAAACTGCGAGTCTTGTGCAAGATTATGTCTTGCTAAGGAGGAGCGCATCTCCTTTATACAATCATCATATTTAAAGTTTAAAGTGCCCTAAGGACTTCCCTGTGGCAAGTGGTTCAGAATCCACCTGCCAATGCAGGGGACATGGGTTCGAGCTCTGGTCTGGGAAGATCCCACATGCCATGGAGCAACTAAGCCCGCGAGCCACGACTACTGAGCCCATGCGCCGCAACTACTGAAGCCCACATGCGTAGAGCCTGTGCTCCGCAACAAGAGAAGCCACCGCAATGAGAAGCCCGCGCACCACAACGAGGAGTAGCCCCTGCTCGCCGCAACTAGAGGAAGCCCATGCACAGCAGCAAAGACCCAACGCAGCCTAAATAAATAAATAAATAAATAAATAAAAGTTTAAAGTGCCCTAGATCAGGAGTTTTGTAGAGTCAGATAGTAAATATTTCCGTTTTGTAGGCCATACAGTCTGTGACAATGACTCAGTTCTGCAGCTGTAGCTGCCCATCACAACCTGGCCATCCTATTGCTCCTGGGCACCTGAAGACGTGGCTTCTGCCCTGAGGACCTGAGAAGACTTCCAGTCCCACAAAGCCATGGATCAGGGGAAAGTGAGGGGGGCTAAGCCCGCAAGTCTATATCATCATTCCCAGTTTGAGGGCATGGGAGTTTGATTTCTTTCTTTCCTTTTTTAAAATTGAAGTATAGTTGATTTACAGTGTTTCAGATGTACAGCAAAGTGATTCAGCTATATATATATTTATATATAATCTCTATATATAAAGATATAAATATCTTCTATTTCAGATTCTTTTCCATTATAGGTTATTAAAAGATATCAAGTATAGTTCCCTGTGCTATACAGTAGGTCCTTATTGTTTATCTACTTTATATATAGTAGTGCATATCTGTTAATCCCATACTCCTAATTTATCCCTCCCCGAGTTTGATTTCTTACCACAGCGACTGCGTTTGATGCCAGCAGCTCCTGGGGGGACATTGCAGTGACATAAGCGACATTGGCAAAGACATACACAAATGTGACCAGTGGGATGGAGATGAAGATGGCTCTGGGAAGATTCCTGTAGAGGGAGAGGAGGTGAGAGGGGGAAGGCCTGGCACCTGGGACCGCCTGCCTCGTCATGGGGTCCAGGGAGTGCCTTCTGTCTTTCTGCACGAAGTTGTCCTTGCAGCCTTCTGCGATGCTCCCTCTCCCTGGGGGGTGGATTTTGTCTCCATATGGGCAGGATAATTGAAAGGAAATGAAACAGCTTAGGTTGGGAATATGCTCCATACCTGTTGACTTCTTCCTGACCAGAATCTCCACCCTGCATTCCCCCCTCTCCCCGAACACACACCTCAAGATACAAAGACCTGCCTGTCATGAGACAGATGAGTAAGAGGCCTGGAATCCTCTCAGGGCACATTTCATTCTCTAAGGCAGTGGTGTTATCTCAGCACCATTTTTTTCAGCTTTTCACCTGCTCTGGCATAGTCACTGGATCATTTTTCTCCTGGTAGGGTGGGTGACAAATGGTCTAAGTTCCTGGGAAATGAACTGGCTCTTCAGGATAGACCAGGTCATGGTCAGAAGGGGACTGAGGGGAGAAGTAGGCACTGGACCTGTGTGGCTCCCTCTTTCCAGTGGCAGGTGTCATGGAGTTTGAAGGGGGAGAGGGAGAGCTGGGCTACTGCAACTCACTTGTAGGGATCGACAAGCTCCTCCGTCACGTAATTTAGAAAGTTCCAGCCCCCATAGGCAAAGGAGCCCTGAAGGAAAGCCAGCGCGATGAGGCCGATGTCAGGTTCTTGGAAATTCTCAAATGCGTTCTTTGGCTCCAGCCAGAAGTACTGTCCTGTGGGCACAGGGACAGGAGGCTGCTCAGAGAGACACGTCAGAACTCGGCAGCCCCCGGTCTCCAGTGAAGGCCACATATTGGAGAAGCGGGGCCGAAAGGAGCAGAGAAGTAGAGGTCTAGGACCCCCCAGGACATGGTCATGATGAGTCCAAATGGCGGCTCAGGTTCAAAGCACAGTTCTGAATGTTCCTTTTTTAAAAGGCAGAGTTCCTTGGAAAGAAAGGCCAGGGGAGGTTACTGGGCAGGGCAGGGTAAATTGGAACTGGCTTGCCGGGATTCGGAGATGCAGGATGGGAGTCACTGGCAATCTCCTGATCACCTTCCCTCCTATCTAAGTTGGTACATTTTCATGGAGAAAGCACCAAGAACAACAAACACTCAAACATAAGCTTCTGTGATGCTATTATTAGCTCAAGCCTGTTCGGCTTTCTTTGTCAATATCCTCCTGTCTCTTCCTAAGGTGTGTGTTTGGTCTCCCCTTTCATGGAACAGATCTCCTGAAGACAGGGATTCTTCAGCGAGGAGCTTTTCAAAGGCCTTCCCAGCCCTCAGCACAATATCCTGCACACAGTGGGTCCTCAAGAAAGGCTGCTGATTAAAGTTGTAGTAAGATACTGAGTAGCTGACCGCACTTTACATCTTCATCCATAATCAAGGATTTGGACAGGAAATAACGAGATGAGAGTGATCAGGAGAAAGCATTGGGACCAGATTAGGAGGTCCCA
The DNA here is from genome assembly GCF_003676395.1 of Aethalodelphis obliquidens. NCBI lineage: Eukaryota > Metazoa > Chordata > Mammalia > Artiodactyla > Delphinidae > Aethalodelphis > Aethalodelphis obliquidens. Next base: position 730,667 of record NW_020837954.1, read on the forward strand.
ATAAAGACTGGGCTGTCTTTTATCTTCGAAAAGACAACCCAGTGATTTCTTTGAGTCTAAGTTCCCGAAAACAATACAACCTGCTAATGAATTTAATCCAACGGATGAAAGTAATTAGGCACGTTATACAGCAGAAGCTTAATTATGTTTCCTGGAGTCAAAATCCAGGCACCCCACACCGCCTCCAGAGCCTGTGGGTGGGTGGGAGTTCTCCCTGTTTGTCATCTGACTTTCTCCAGGAGCCAGTGACACTGGGCAGAGTCTAGTGCTGCCACAGGTCCCATGGAAACCAAATACAGGCTCGGGCTTGGAAAGGGCCAAATCCAATGGGGAATGTTGGCAGGGGCCCCAGGAATGTAGCGCTCTCTCCTGTAGAGATTATGAGTAATTTTGAAACGTATAAAAAGCTCCTCTGTCTCCCATTTTAAGATACGGACAAGATAAAATATAAGATACAAAGAGCTTCCCTGGAGCTGGGACAAAAGGGCGATAGTATTCCAGAAATCTGGAATCTTTATCTACCTGTGCTGGAGCCATGAGATCAGCATGGGAGGACTGAACTCTGCACACCAGGGGGGCGTGCCCAGCTCCCGGCCAGGCCACCCAGTCAGGCCACCGTGGAGAAAATGGTTTCTCATCCCCTTTGTCAAGCAAGCGAAGAAGAAAAGTCATTCAAGGAGAGAACTGGGACATCTCAGGGTGTGTACACATCCACAGACAGTGTGAGGTGTGTGTACACACAAGGGGTGGCAAGTTCTGATGACACCCACCTTTGCAGATCTGTACAACTCCCATGACGATGATCAGGCCCAGGGCCAGGAGCTTCCCAGCTGTGAAAACGTCTTGAACTCGGGTAGCCCACCGCACACTGGCGCAGTTGACCCATGTGAGGAGCACTGAAATGACAGACCCCCAAACATACCCTCAGGGCCGTAAGGAGGCTACATGACCCCTCTGCACAGAAGCAGAAACGCTCCTTGCTCCTGATGATAAGACTGTAACGGGTAAGCCAAAAATGCCGCAAGCTCAGCCCCAGTGTCCAGAAACTTTGGCCAGGATAGTAGGTTGGGTTACAAATGGGGATTACGTGCCACAAATTAGAGCTTCGTCAGAACATGCCTTGCCCAGGGCTGGAAGCCAGAAGTGAGCATGGAAGTGCAGGCACTGGCTTTGGGGAAAAATCAAGACTCTCATCAGGGCATGTGTGTGGGCTCTGTTTTCAAGGTACTGTATGTTCAAGAGGAGCCCTGAGCAGCTGCTAGGGTCCTGGATGTCATCTTCCTGAACCTGATTTTAGGTTTAGGGGAATCCTTTGTTACTTAGGTTTATCACGTTATAATGTACATTTAGTAAAATTCATTTTTCTAAGTGTATAGTTTGATGAGATTTGACAAATGTATCGTTTAATCACTACCACACTCTCTATATAGAACATTTCCAACACCCCAGAAAGTTCTCTTGTATATTGTACTCCTTTGAGGTCAGTCCCTTTCCCTTACCTCTGGAAACCACCAATTTGCTTTCTGTCCCTTTTCCAGAATGTCACATAAATGGAATCATACAGTATGTAGCCTTTTGTGTCTGGCTTATTTCACTTAACATGGTACTTCTGAGATCCATTCACGTTGCTATGTATATTAATAGTTCCTTTTTATTGTCAAGTAGTACTCCATTATATGAACGTATTATTAGTTTTCTATTCACTGGCTGATAGACATTTGGGTGGCTCCCAGTTTGGAGCTATTATAAATAAAGCTGCTATAAACACTTGCATAGAAGTCTTTGAGTGGATCATAGAGGTCTTTGAGGGGAGTTTTCATTTCTTTTGAGTAAATACCCAGGAATGGGATCCTAGGTCATATGGTGAACGTGTTTGACTTTATATATGCCAGACTGTTTTCCAAAGTGGTTATGTCATTTTGCATTCCCACCAGCAATGCACAGTCCTGTTGCTCTGCATCCTTGCCAGCATTTGGTATTATCAGCTTCAAAAGTCTGAGCATTCTAGGGACTTGCTTGGTGGTCCAGTAGGTAAGACTCCACGCTCCCAATGCAGGGGGCCCAGGTTCAACCCCTGGTCGGGGAACTAGATCCCGCATGCATGCTGCAACTAAGAAGCCCACATGCCGCAACTAAGACCCAGTACAGACAAAATAAAATAAATAAATAAATAAAAGATGTGATACATATATAAAATGGAATATTAAACAAAAAAAAAGCTTGACCATTCTAAAGGATGTGTAGTGGTATTTCACTGAGGTCTTGGTTTGCATTTCCCTAGAGACTAATGCTGTTGAGCATGTTTTCATGGGCTTATTTGCCACCATCCCTATATCTTCTTTGGTGGCATGGAGGGCTTGGAGTCCCAGGGCTCCCACAGAGACGCCAACAACATGGAACCTCCAAGGGCTGGCGGAGAGCTCAGAGGCTGAGCTGTAGGACAGTTTTACTGCCACACTCCTTAAGCAACTTATGGGAGACCGGGGGCTGTGGGAACCCAACTTCCTGGTGGTTATGAAGTACTTGAGAATGTGGGAAAAAAATTAAAATCCTCTTGCTTCCCTTTCCCCTGAAACAGTGACCAGGACGCCCCCTAGTCCTCCAAGGGTACAAGCCGTACATGTAAACGCACGAGACTCTCTCTCTTCTCAAGCCTCTAATCAGGCCTCTGATTTCACTGGAACAGCTGATCAAGTTATATCATTACCTTATCCTGAAACTGTGCTTTTTCTTTTCAAGTACTTTCCAACCTTACTTGATTCTGAGAACATTTCTGCAGGGTAAGGACCTGACATTATTATCCATCTGTAACCTTCCTCCCTGAGCTGTTTCTACCTGGCAAGCTCCTCAGCTTTCCAGATCCAGCTCAAATGTCACCTGATCCGTGAGTCTTTATTATTTTATTTATTCCTGACAAGGTGCCTGCCACGTAAGATGTATCAGCCGCGTTTTGTAGGCAAGGAACGAAGTTCGCCCCTCCTTTCTACGTCCCAGACCACCTTGTTAATAAGGTTGGCACTTATTTCTTTGTACTGCAATTATCTGTTTCTTTTTCTCTGTCTCCTTGTAGACTAGGAGGGTGGGACTGTGACTTTTTCATATTTTTAACCCCAGGGCATATCACAGTAGTGCCTGCAAATAGTAGGTGCTCAACAAATACTTAATACTTGAAAAAGAAAATGCCACAATTCATCAGTCCTCCAATCTCATCTCAGTCTACACATTCTACGACGCATACCAATCTCCCCAGCTCCCCAGGAAACTCCTCAGTTGGTTTCACAGAGTCAGAAGAGCAGCAGGAGGCGTAACTTCAAGGGTAGGAACTCTTGACTCCTAGTGGAGGAGCTTTTATCCAAGACAGTGTCATAGAAGGAGAACCAAAACATGTTGTCAGAGGAAGGATTTCATATGCCTGAATGGGGAGAACATTTTGTAAATGTTCTGTATGGACCGAGATGTCCTGATAAATACACACTGGGTTTATCTTGCTCAATTCAATAAGGATTTCAGGATCACATGCCTGGTAACAATTCAACCTAAATCACTCCAAGCAACTGGGCCTGTAATCTCAATTTCTCTCTAGGGCCTCTGGGTACAAGGCCAGGCCCCTGGGACCCAGAAGTTCAAACAGATACAAACAATAATGACTAAAGGATACAGGAGACTGATCTATGAAAGGAAGATTAGGAAACAACACCCTTGTGGCTCGAGGATAGGTAAGGATTACAGAATAAGGACCCCGATCATGATCTCATCATGCAGAGAAGAAAACCATCCTCACCAAGGGGAGGAGAGGGCAAGGGCGGGGAGGAGGAATGTGGTCGCCTTCCCGTGTGCTGGCATAGAAAACACAAAGGGACCTTATCCAGGCAGCCAGAGAGACTTCTCCACAGTGTTCCTGGGGGGATCGAGATGTTTGAGGAAGGGACAATTTGTCAAATTAACTTACTGTGGGTGTCTTCTGTCCTGCCCGAGCCTATATACACACCAGAACCCAGCCTTTGACTAATCTTTGACCTTTAGCCTTTTCGGGGATCTTTCAGACATAAAAGAGATATCCTGAGACTAGGGCGGAGGAGACAGGCTGCCTGTAACACTTATCACCTTGGACAACGGCTGCAGGCCCCATCTGACCCTTTGCCCTGAAGTTGGGCGATCACAGCATGTGACGAGGGGTAAGAGGGTACTTTCAGTCTCCTGGTACCACAGGATAGCGTCCCTCACAGCAGGCTGAAACCCGAGCCTCCATCCGGAGAGGAAAGGTCAGTGAGTGAAGGCAACACTTGCCAAGCCCCTGCCCTGCTCAGGCGTCCTGCCTCTGTCTGTCTGTACCCAGCGCCCCTTCTGTTGCTGAGGGCTATGTCCCCACCCTCTTCCCAGCCAGATCTTGAGTTCTGCATGCTTGGGATACAGTGACCTCAGGGAAGCCACATGTAGATGGAGATCAGTGGCCACTGCAGTTTGAGATGTGAGGGTTTTCATCCAACCATCCATCCATCCAACCACCATCTATGAAGAGCCTACAAGTGCTAGACACTCTGGTGCGGGGAGTTATAAATAAGACACAAGTCCCTTCCTGTTCTCAGGAAGCTGACGCTGTAAGAGGGGAGATGGATGAGCTAAAACATGATCACAAAGCAATTTGGTGACAGTACAGCTCTTCACAGAAGCTGGCAGGCATCTGTGAGGAGCCCCTAGCCCAGCCCAGGGAAATCAGAGATGCTTCTTGTAGGTGGGGAAGACCCTAGCAATACAGAGGATTTTATAATTTGGGGCTAGCTGGACAAAATAAACAAGAAGGCATAAGACTCTGGTTCTTGTCCATTGTAATCTGGCCATGGGGGTGGTACAGCCCCATGGAATACCAGCCTTCTGTGTATTTCTTGGGCGTTTTCTCCTCTCTTTTTCCTTTTTTCTTTCTGTTTCCTGGTTTTAAAAAAAAGTTGGCGGGGGTGGTGGTGAAAAGTCTCATCTTCTCATCAAGAAGATGAGACTTCAAGAAGATGCTGAAGTCAGGGGTTGGTTACTTAAATCTGCCCAGTTTGAAAAGCTTATTGTCAACGTAAATGGGAGGGAGACAAAAAAATGAGGCAGGCAGGAGTGGGGGACTCAGAACTCAGAAATCTCGTACCCTGCCCAGAGCCCAGGGCCTAGCAACCTCCAAGTAGGAGAGGTGGGCTCAACGCTCTCTGCCCTGGAAAGGCTGCAGAACTGGCAGAGATGCAGAGTCCTTGTCTGAGCCATGACAGTGCAGATCCTGTGGCTGACCTGGAACGTGTCCACGGTGGAGAGGGTGGGGAAGCTCCCGCTCTCTAAGAGAGGGCACCCTTCACCCCAGGTCAGCTCTGATCCCTGGGGAGTCATGAAGCCTCTCCTTCACTTCTCCCTCTGACAATGACACCAGAACTCATGGGACCTGTGGTAGGCAGAATAATCGCCACCCCAAAGATGTCAACATACTAATCCTGTGAATGTTACCTCACAAAAGGAAGTTCACAAATGTGATTAAGGATCTTCAGGTGGGGAGGTTATCCTGGATTATCTGAGCGGGCCCAGTGTCATTACAAGAATCCTTATAACAGGGAGACAGGAAGGTCAGAGTTACACAGGAAATGTGATGATGGAAAACAGAAGTCAGAAAAGAGAGAAAGATTTGAGCGCTCGCTTCAGCAGCGCATATACTAAAATTGGAATGATACAGAGAAGATTAACGTGGCCCCTGCGCAAGGATGACACGCAAATTCGTGAAGCGTTCCGTAAGTTTACAGAAAACAAATTTATGATTACCACAGGGGAAAGGGAGGAAGACGGATAAATTAGGAGTTTGGGATTAACATATACACACTACTATATATAAAATAAACAATAAGGTCCTACTGTATAGCACAGGGAACTGTATTCAATACCTGTTTTACAATATCTTGTAATAAACTATAATGGAAAAGAATCAGAAAAAGTATCCATATAACTGAATCACTTTGCTATACACCAGAAACTAACACAACATTGTAAATGAACTATACTTCAATTAAAAAAGAGAGAGAGAGAGAGAGGGAGAGATTTGAAGATGCTATGCTGCTGGCTTTGAAGATGGAAACAGGGGCCATGAGCCTAAGAATATAGAGGGCCTCTAGAAGCTGGGAAAGGCAAGGATACAAGCAAAGGAGAGCCTCCAGAAGGGACACAGCCTTGTTGACATCTTGAGTTTAGGACTTCTGACCTCCAGAACTGTAAGGTGATAAATCTGTGTAGTTTTTGTTTTTTTGTTTTTTTAAAATAAATTTATCCATTTATTTATTTATTTTTGGCTGCATTGGGTCTTCGTTGTTGAGCGTGGGCTTTCTCTAGTTGTGGTGAGCTGGGGCTACTCTTTGATGCGGCGGTGCACGGGCTTCTCATTGTGGTGGCTTCTCTTGTTGCAGAGCACAGGCTCTAGGCACGTGGGCTTCAGTAGTTGTGGCACGCGGTCTCAGTAGTTGTGGCTCATGGGCTCTAGAGCGCAGGTTCAGTAGTTGTGGCTCACAGGCTTAGTTGTTCCATGGCATGTGGGATCTTCCCAGACCAGGGATCGAACCTGTGTCCCCTGCATTGGCAGGCAGATTCTTAACCACTGCGCCACCGGGGAAGTCCCAATTTGTGTAGTTTTAAGCCATTACGTTTATGGTAATTTGTTACAGCAGCAATAGGAAACAAATACAGGGCCAGACACCACACAGAAAGACCAGAAAGCAGGGGGCATACCCTTCAAAAGGAAAGTTTTTTAAAAGCAACCAGGCAGGGACTTCCCTGGTGGTGCAGTGATTGAGAATCCGCCTGCCAATGCAGGGTACACGGGTGCGAGCCCTGGTCCAGGAAGATCCCACATGCCGCAAAGCAACTAAGCCCGTGTGCCACAACTACTGAGTCCACGTGCCACAACTACTGAAGCCCGCACGCCTAGAGCTTGTGCTCTGCAACAAGAGAAGCCACCGCAATGAGAAGCCCGTGCATCACAACCAAGAGTAGCCCCCGCTCGCTGCAACTAGAGAAAGCCCACGCGCAGCAACGAAGACCTAATGCAGCCAAAAATAAGTAAATAAATAAAATAAATTTATTTAAAAAAAAATGGCAACCAGGGAGCACATACCGGGACCCCAAAGGAGTGTGTGTCACAGGCCTTGCAGGACACCAAGTGGAGGGAAGGAGGGAGGAGCTCTAAGAGCGGGCAGCGAAAGTGAGGTCACCAATGTGCTGACCTGGTTGGCGAATTTCCACATCACATGCACCACATGACAGCATCCCAGCTCTTCCACACACCCAGATCCTATGGCTAGAGAGTCAGTGCCTCCTCTTCCTCCCCTCGGTAACTCAATACAGTAGTAAACAGGCATGCCCTAGGGTAACTGTAGCTGTGCCTTTCCTCTCAGAAAAATTCAGGGCAAAAGACTCCCCATACCCCTCCTTCAACTAATCCCAGCTTCTCCTCCTGTCTCCTCCATAGTCCATACAACTTCAGGCCCACGTATGCAACCCAGATGCACAGACACCCAGAGGCCCAAGAGTTACAAACCTCTTGCGAGGCAGGTGGAGTGCCGCAATGTTCACAGACACGAGTCCTTTGTTCTCTGCCCCCAGAGTTTTGTTGGTCTCCTAACTTTACAGACCAGAGGCTACAATCAAAGGTCATAAAAAGATATCATGATGGAAAGCCAAGAGATGAACAAACTCAGGAGTCCAGAGTCTGAGTTCATTCCTCCCGGCAGAGGGTAAAGAGTGGCCCCACTGTGTGCAATCTTGTCGTGGATGACGCCCAGCGCTCTGCGGCTTCCCCAGGTGGAGTTCACCCCACGGAGTGGGAGAGGTGAGGCACAGGAGCTCCAAGGATTACGAATATTGGAAGGGAAGAATAGGAACAACATTTGGGGGAAAATTTTACCTTAAATTAATACATTAAAGACTATCGGTAAAAGAGGCAATTGAAAATCAGTCTCTCTAGTCCATTTTGAAACAGAACATCAGTGAGCCATTAGCATAAATAAATAAATCTTCCTTCAGAAAATTTTAAGGATGGATTAGGGGATTGTGGGGTTGGTCTTAAGTTCCTACAACCTTCACAGAACCAGGGCTGTGACTTTATCACTCTTTCCCTCACCTCTACCCAGCAACACCTGGCGGGTGGAGGACCACGTGGGTTTCTGGTGCCTTTTTCAAGTGCACAGCAAGCAAGTAGAGCTCAGAGCAGCTTGTATACGGAGTGAAGTGGTAACGGTGCAGGTGGGGTTGAGCAAATCGGAAGGATGGAAGCAGAGATGGCTCCCTCAGAGGGACCTGGCAGCCTGGGCGGACTAAGAATCAGACAACTTAGAACTTGAAGAACCCAATGGCCATGATGCCCTTCCCGGCATGGTCACTTACTCTCTGGACAAGCCAGTAAAACTCTTTGAACCTCCCCTCCCTCTCTGTAAAATGGAAGTGTGGTCCATTTTAATCCCACGAGGATGCTCTGTAACCTGTGTACCGCTGTATAAAATGTTAAGTGGTTATTTTTATTGTTCATACGCTAGGAAACTAGAACTCGAAAAGAGGCCACGACTTGCTCAGGATAATGCTGACGACTGGCAGCAAGGCAGAGTGGATGGTAAAGGGGGCGGTTTGGAGGGTCTCAGAAACGCCGTATCACACATCAGGACCTATCTTGCACTGTTGCATTGCTTCTCCCTTCTTGCTTCCTCCTCTATCCCTGACCCTTTGCTTCAATTTCTTATCTGTTTCAGCCTTTTTCTCAGGAGGGTACTCATCCATAAATTACCTGCTCTGGGGTCCTTCAACCCAAACTGTCTGAAAGTGTGGGCACAAAGGTGGATCAGGGGACTATGGGGCTGGTAAGCATAAGCCCGAGCCACTGAACCAGGAGCCCAGATGTTCAAGCTTGTCCCTGTGCCTTGGTCTCCACGAGAAAGTTGCACCACCCATTCTGCAGGACGGAATGCCCTACAGAAAGCAAGGAATGCTGTTGTTGCTGCGCCTGCTCTACCCATCGGGCCCAGAGAAGAATGAAACCTCCCTATTCTTCTGCAGCCAATAGTGCACACAGCCATTAACAACACTCTGCTGGCCAGGGTGATCTTGAGGTCCTGTATCTGCCTGGCACACAGTAGGTGCTAACGCTTACTGAATAGTGGATGGATAGATGAACAAATCTAGTCAGAAAATACCAAGTGTGCACAGGAGCCATTGTTCTTCCCTAGGGAGTAAATATCAGGGTTTTTACATCGTGGGACAGCCCCATGAAGTGGGGAGGGCAAGTGCCGGTGATGCTAGACAAAGTTGGGGGCAGGGTACATATCATGGCTTCTTCTCCTTCCCCCGAGAGAGCTCACAAAGCACAGGCTATCCCTCAGTGACCACTGGATGACCGTCTTCAGGTCCTCCCTTGCTTCTGGACACAAGACTTTGGCTGAGTTGGGCTGGCAAAGGGTCATTTTGTGTCTTCGTCAGAGGGCCAACGAACACTTTCCCACACGGGTCCCCAAACCAAACTCATTCTTTTTGCCAAGCCAGCTTCTGCTCCATGAACCACACTGGTCTGGTCTGATGGGTGAAAGTCAGGAAGGGGCCATTTGGATAGGGGGCTGGATTATTATTTATTTATTTTTGGTTGTGTTGGGTCTTTGTTGCTGGGCACGGGCTTTCTCTAGTTGCAGCGAGCAGGGGCTACCCTTTGTTGCAGTGCACGGCCTTCTCATTGTGGTGGCTTCTCGTTGCGGAGCATGGGCTCTAGGAGCAGGGGCTTCAGTAGTTGTGGCATGCAGGCTCAGACGTTGTGGCTCACAGGCTCTAGAGCGCAGGCTCAGTAGTTGTAGTGCACGGGCTTAGTTGCTCTGCAGCATGTGGGATCTTCCCGGACCAGGGCTCAAACCTGTGTCCCCTGCATTGGCAGGCGGATTTTTAACCACTGCACCACCAGGGAAGCCCAGGGGGCTGGACTGATTATTATAAGAACAATCAGTTATAAGAACTGATTGTTATAAGTGCTGATTAGAATGACCTGGTTGGGGCTCATTTGCAGACAGCTCTTCGTACTGGAGGGAGAGGTCTGCACCCTACTACCCAGAGGCACATTTCCAGCCTCATGGGCAGTCAGAGAGACCCAGAATCTCATCTTATATGTGAGTGAAGTAAGACCCCTGCTATTAGTGTCAAAGACAGGACTGCCCCCCTTGGGCCCCCTGCCCGCCCCCCCCCCCCACCAATTCCCAGTTGCTTATTCTGCCACTACACCAGCCTTTCTTGTATCATATGCACATCACCCTTCTTTCCCTTCTCTCATTCCCACATCCTCTCTCTCCCTTGCTCCTGTCAGTGGTACCTATGGTCACTGCTGACAGTGCCACTAGGGGCTCTGAGTCTGTCACCTGAAGATGCTGGCCAGATTGCTTTCTGGGCAGCAGGAAGTAAGATGCCAGTGTGAAAAAGGGGAAGACTAGGATGGCTGCCCCTCAGGACCCAGGAGCGTTTTGCCCATCGCCCCCAGGGTTTTGGAAAATTATTTCCCACAAACAGACTTGCTTTTCTGCCTTGTGTCCCCTCCTCTGGTCCCTTAACAATGTCACCATCAGATTTCCCTCCAACTCCAGGAACTCCATTTGGATTTCTTGGTATTGCTGGCTCATTCCTAGGAGTAAACTGGAGGCAGATTGGAAAGGCTTGTTTTCCTTTAGCATTTCCAGAACCAGGGCTTTCTTTGTCTTTTCAGATAAGAGAAAACAGGCAGTCAAAATGCCCAGACTTGCCAAAGTCCATAAAGACAGATGGTGAAGAGGAGAGGAAGAGAGTGAGCATGAGAGACAACAAGGGGGAGGAAGGAAAAGGAGGAATAATACACACCATTACGAGTGAGAGCGAGCGAGCTTGAGAGGAGCATAACAGAGAGAGAAGGCCAGGACAGAAAAAAGAAAGATGGAATGTATTAAAGCAGATAACTGCTGAAAGGGAAGCTAGTGACGCCACTTGGTAGAAATCAGAACACCCTGTTCCCCTCCAGAGCTTCAAAATAAGCACCTTTCCGGGATGGAGTTTTCCCCAGCCCTCTGAAGCAGCCATAAATTTCACAAGGGTCACGGGCCAGCCAGAAGCGCTGGTTTATTAGTCTCCCCTTTTGCTGGGGCATGCACTTCTCCGCCCTCTGCCTTGCTCTGGCCAGCTCCCCCTGACTCCCTCCCTCTAGACCTGGAGCAAAAGGGGCGAGGTGATGCCCCTCCGACCAGTCCTCACCCAGCAGCGGGTGAGCTCGCCGCCTGCCTCGGCGGGTGTGGCAGCACTTGGCTCTGTGATAGGCTGGAGCCGGCTCCTTAGAAGGAACTGGGCACGTGTTTCTAATTGTGGAAAAGCTGCTTCCCTTAGCCTGCCTAACCTCAGCCGGTTCCAGATCTAGGAGGTAACCATTGCCGGCTGCCAGAAGGCACTGATAGGCAAAGAAAACACCGGAGCCCCATTTGAATTCTAAGGCACACAATCCTGAGACTTGGATAAGGTTCCAGTTCTGCCCACACAGGCCAGCCTGAGCTATCTTTCCTCCTCATAGACCTCTGAGAGCCTGGGAGACATTTTTCACGTGGGACCAGGAGCCGAGTTATAAAGTCTCAAGTCTCTGCCTACCCACAAGAAAGGCTGGTATTATTGCATGAGTAAATAACTTGACTGGTGAAAGACAAGAAAATCAAAACAAAGCAACAGCAAAGTCAAAGCAGCTCTTCCCTATAAACTAAGCCCTGATTCCAGCTCCTGTATGGTACACAGTGGGGCTTTGAAACAGATCTTACCTACCACACTACAGCAAGTTTTCCCTTCTCCAGCCCTTTTCATCTTGAAGCACTGGCAATATTTTAGAAATCTAAGAAGCGCCTCTAAGGAGAGATGTGCTGAACCTTTGGAAGGGCCTCTCTCCTCCAAGGACAAACAAGCAGCGGAGGAGGGGTGCACAGATGCTCTGCAGCTTCTGCACATCCTGATTCATACAGCTCGACCTGGACACTTCCAGCTAAGCGCCTGCCCATGCTGCTCCACCCCCTTCCCTTCCTGGCTCCCTCTTACCCTTCCTTCTTATCCTGATCCCTCCCTGCCAGTTGTTGGACCTGAAGTTTCTGCTGAATCACCATCCAGTACTTAGTTCAGCCAAGAAGCCCGAACACCCAGCTCAGCGATTTCCAAGAGCTGAGTAATTCTTCAGCATTAGCTAAACATGGCTCCTGAGCTGGGGTGGGGGAGAAGAGAAAAACGGAAGACACAGGGAAAGCAGGGGAGACAGGACACAGCATGCTGTGCTACCTGGGGGAGTCCCCTTTAGTTCCTACTCATTACTTTTCAAGCCCAGGCCGAAAAAATTCCAGCTATCTCATGCCCCAATTCTCAGGGCCAAGAACAGTAACGAGCACATCATGGCCCTTGATAAATGTTTGCTGCATGAACAAAGTGCTGTGATTCTCATTTATATAAGGCTTGCCCGGGGTCCCAATCCCCTTCTGTTCCAGAACAGGCTTTTGAACAGCATCCTGGGGTAACCACCCTGAGGAAGACTTCCAACCAAAGACCTGCTCAGCATCTCAGGGATTTGGAGAGGACGTGGAAGGCAGAAATAGAGAGAAAACATTGTTAACTGCTCACTACAAATGCTGGAGACAGTTAAGTAGAAACGTATTTCATTTGAAACTTAGTTAATTTTGATTTGTAGATCAGCTAGATTTCTCTCTCCTAGTAGTCAATCAGTCGACACGGCCGGCTGATTCTACTTCTAATCCTTTCTTGTTTTTGTCACCTTGTAACTTCGTTTTTATTTTGGGCCACCACCTCTTTGGCCTGGAAAAATGCTTAGCCTGCTGACTCGTCTCCCTGCTTCAAGTGTCACGGTCTTCTTCACTCAGATGTGAACCTAATCATGTTACTCCTCTGCACAAACTCCTTTGGTGGTTCCTTGGATGAAGTCTGCTCTTCTCTGCATGATATGCAGACTCCTTTACGATCTGGCTCCTACTCACCTCTTTTGCCTTATCTCCCGTCTCTCTCCTAGGCCTCACCCACACAAAAGTACTTGCTTTTCTCCAACGAGTCATTTCTTTCTTGACTCCAAGTCTTGCCTATGCTCTTCCCTCTACCTGGCTGTTCTACTGTATGCCCACCTGGAGACTGCCTACTTACCTTTCCAGACTCATCTCAATCTGGGAACCTTCCCTAGCACTCCTGTCCCAACTCTGAAGCACCTTTCTCTGTGTGGTACATTCTTTTGTCATCACATTATATTGTGATTATTTGTTTGTACACCCATCTTTTCACTAGCCTTTAATCTCTTTCGAGACTCTATAAATAATGCCTCACCTTCACTCAATGTAGGAGCTCAGTATGGTAATTAACTTATGGATTTGCAGTTTCTTTTTTCCTTGGATATCCATTTAAACAGGTGACCCTGATTTGGTCCATCTGCCAGAAACCCAATTGAGTGGATTTTGTATAACTGTACCCAATTCATGGCTGAAATTTTGAAATGGGACTATGGGGTCGCTGTGCCTGTTTGCGTGTTTGTATATGTCTATATACATGTGTTATAGATGTGTGGTATTTTCTACCTCCAAGCGGTATTGCCAAAATTAACTTGTAAAAGAGCTCCATTTAGTTGGCTTAAAGAAAATTAAGCAGAGGGACTTCTCTGGTGGCGCGGTGGTTAAGAATCCGCCTGCCAATGCAGGGGACACGGGTTTGATCCCTCATCTGGGAAGATCCCACATGCTGTGGAGCAACTAAGCCCATGCGCCACAACTACTAAGCCTGTGCTCTAGAGCCCACGAGCCATAACTACGGAAGCCTGTGCGCCCTAGAGCCTGTGCGCCACAACTACTGAGCCCACATGCCACAACTACTGAAGCCCATGCACTCTAGGGCCTGCGTGCCACAACTACTGAGCCCACGTGCTGCAACTACTGAAGCCCGCACGCCTAGGAGCTGAGCTCCGCAACAAGGGAAGCCACCACAATGAGAAGCCCGCACACCGCAACGAAGAGTAGCCCCCGCTTGCCACAACTAGAGAAAGCCCACACGCAGCAACGAACACCCAACGCAGCCAAAAATAAATTAATTAATTAATTAAAAAAAAGAAAAGAAAAATAGCTTGGTATGATGGTTGACTTTGTCTAATGTCTCAGGAAGTTTTCATGGGTAATCTAAACATTAATTGTTGGAAACAAGTAAATTAAATAAATGTAAATGGGATAACAGTTTTTAGGTGAACTCTTTAATAATTATTATGTTTTATGGTATGTCCACTTAAAAATGGTTTCTCAAAATCTTTTAGTAATATAAAACTTTGGAGTTTTGCTAAGTTAAATGATGGGGATTCACTGAATGTCTAGATCACTTCCAAATAAGATAAAATACTGAAACCTTAACTGCTAAAGAAGTCTAACTTTACCTACTTCTGTCTTATTACAGAAAAACTAAAGACGTTTATATGTATTAAAAACATGTCATGTACCACACTGGAAAAAAAGCATTATGTTATGAGGAAATGTATGGTTTAGAAATTATGATATGCATTCATAAGTTTGCCAATCAAAAAAATACTGGTATGACAGTTTACAACTGCTTAACAAAGACAAAACAATTATCTTTTTTCTCCCTACCTGATGTCTCTAAAATTTGGAAACTCAGTGAGTATTCTTATTTTCATGGCAATATAGTTATTTGTATAAGTTCAGTACGAATCTGTTCTCCTTATAACATGATACAATTAGAAATATTGGTTATGGGACTTCCCTGGTAGTCCAGTGTGTAAGACCCCGAGCTCCCAACACAGGGGGACCGCATTCGATTCCTGGTTGGGGAACTAGACCCCACATGCATGCCGCAACTAAGAGTCCACATGCTGCAACTAAGGAGTCCACATGCTGTAACTAAGAAGTCCGCATGCCGCAACAAAGATCCCATGTGCTGCAACTAAGACCCAGCACAGCCAAAATAAATAAATATTTTTTTAAAAAAGAAATATTGATTATATTACCAGGGCTTTGACTGGATTGTCATATTTGAGAGAGACATACATAGAATTAGATGTGACCAGACAGCTTTAAAGAACTAAGGTTGACTTCATGGAGCCATAAAGCCCCTTGGAAAAACAACCTGGTACCTTGCCTTCAGGGTTCCCACCAGCTTTACCAGGTGAGTAAGGAAAGTTCCTTCCTTGCAGGCACAAGAACCTCAAGATAATTTTGGAAACCTCAAGGAGAGAAAAATTCACCCAAATTCATAGGTATTACAGGTGAATCTAATGTCATGTCCTCGGTGTGGCTTCCTGGCCTCGAGAGGCAATTAAAAGTTCAATCTGGGGCTTCCCTGGTGGCGCAGTGGTTGAGAGTCCGCCTGCCGATGCAGGGGACATGGATTCGTGCCCCGGTCCGGGAGGATCCCACATGCCGTGGAGCGGCTGGGCCCGTGAGCCATGGCCGCTGAGCCTGCGTCTCCGGAGCCTGTGCTCCGCAACGGGAGAGGCCACAACAGTGAGAGGCCCGTGTACAGCAAAAAAAAAAAA